>NC_044566.1:42676159-42985302 GCF_007565055.1 Rhinopithecus roxellana | reverse complement strand
AAGAGTCAGGCATGTTGAATTATCACCCAGAGCTTTGTAATCTTTCTAACAGTTTTTCTGTGGCCAGGCATGGTGGTTCACACCTGTAATCCCAGCACTTTGGGAGGCCAAGGCAAATGGATCACCTGAGGTCAGGAGTTTGAGACCAGCCATGGCCAACATGGTGAAACCCTGTCTCTACTAAAAATATAAAAATTAGCCGGGCATGATGGCGCATGCCTGTAATTCCAGCTGCTCAGAAGTCTGAGGCACGAGAATCACCTGAACCTGGGAGGTGGAAGTTGGAGTGAGCCGAGATTGCGCCACTGTACTCCAGTGCAGTGCAGCCTCAACCTCCCCAGGTTCAAGCAGTCTCCCACCTCAGCCTCCCAAGTAGCTGGGACTACAGGTATATGCCACCATGCCCCACTAATTTTTTTGTAGAGACAGGGTTTCACAATATTGTCCAGGCTGGTCTCAAACTTCTGGGCTCAAACAATCCATCCACCCTGGCCTCCCAAAGTGCTAGGATTACAGATGTGAGTCACTATGCATAGCCTAAAGGATTTTATTTCAAATGCAATGGGAAGCCTTCAAAGAGTTTTCAGACAAGAAAGTAACATGCTGTGATTTACATTTTAAAAAAATTCTCTCTGGATACAGTGTGGAGAACAGATTGGATGGAGGGGAACCATTAAGAAGGTTATTTGCAGGGCGGGGCGTGGTGGTTCATGCCTGTAATCCCAGCACTTTGGGAGGCCGAGGTGGGTGGATCACGAGGTCAGGAGATCGAGACCATCCTGGCCAACATGGTGAAACCCTGTCTCTACTAAAAATACAAAAATCAACCAGGCGTGGTGGTGTGTGCCTGTAGTCCCAGCTACTCAGGAGGCTGAGGCAGGAGGATCACTTGAACCCAGGAGGTGGAAGTTGCAGTGAGCCGAGATTGCTGCACTCCAGCCTGGGTGACAGAGCAGGACTCCATCTCAAAAAGGAAATAAAAATTAAAATAAAATAAAAATGTTATTGCAGTATCAAGGGAAGATGCCCACCCAAAGTCTGTCCCTTCACACCAAACCATTGTCCAAATGCCCAAGACCCTGGAATTCCATGCCCAGACAGCTCCAACCCACTTCCAAGATTTGCATGGGCCTCTTCCCTAGGTCCTCCTCAACAGCAGACTGCACACACCTAGAGCCATGGGGTGGCCTGTCTGTTTGTGGGGAATGTGGACAGAGTTTGGAAGAGAAGTATCCACAAGCATGTGGGTGAAGCCCCTTGCAGTGCCAGATGAAGCCAAGATTGGAAATGGAGGGGGATGAGGTGAGGGGAAAGGGGCCAGGGTGGTAATCACTCCCTATCCTGCCAAGTTTCAATATGAAACTCCTAGGATTTCTAAATTCAAGGCATGGCCATCCAAGTCACTAAAAAACTGTATCTGTCAAGATAAGAGGATAGGCTGGGTGTGGTAACTCACACATGTAATCCCGATGCTTTGGGAGGCTGAGGCTGGAGGATCATTTGAGCCCAGGAGTTTAAGACCAGCCTGAGTTACATAGCGAGACCTCCATCTCTAAGAGAATAAAAAAAGAATTATCCAGGTGTAGTGGTACATGCCTGTAGTCCCACCTACTCAGGAGGCTGAGGCAAGAGGATTGCTTGAGCCTGGGAAGTTGAGGCTGGAGTGAACTGTGATTGTGCCACTGCACTCCAGCCTGATGGATGACAGAATGAGACTCTGTCTCAAAAGAAAAAAAAAAAAGGGAGGATAGAACATATTTTATTTAACAAGTTGTTTGCTTGATTTCTGACTTAAAACTTTTTGGACATATGGTATCCCCCATTTGTAATTTTGCACTGGGTCCTACAGATGTTCAGGATAGCTCCAAAAGTCACATTACCTATAAAGAAAATAAGAGACCAAAAGCTGGTCTCTTATTTCAAACAGTAGATAATGCGCAGAGGATAATGCAACATCTTCAAAACGGAGGGGGAAATTTTCTGTCAATTTAGAATTCCCTATCTAGTTAAACTGGTATTCAAAAATGAGGATAAAATAAAGACATTTTCAAACCAGGACTAGAAGAATTTCCCACTCACAGACCCTTGCTGAAAGAAGTCCTGAAGGATGTAGTTTGTTTATTTTGAGACAGAGTCTCACTCTGTCACCCAGGCTGGAGTGCAGTGGCACGGTCTTGGCTTACTGCAACCTCTGCCTCCTGGGTTCAAGCAGTTCTGCCTCAGCTTCCCGAGTAGCTGGAACTAGGTATGCGCCACCATGCCTGGCTAATTTTTTCGTATTTTTGTAGGGACAGGGTTTCACCATGTTGGCCAGGCTGGTCTCAAACTCCTGACCTCAAGTGATCTACCTGCCTTGGCCTCCCAAAGTGCTAGGATTACACGCGTGAGCCACCGCACCTGGCCAGGATGTAGTTTAGAAAGAGGAAAAATAAACCCAGCAGAAAAGATCAGTATGTGAGGCTTAATGATGAGCAAAGAAATGACTGATTTTTAGAGGATAAGCACAGAGTGGAACTAGACTAGTACCTAGCCATCAAATGAAAGGTGAGAGGCAAGATTCACAGTTAAAACAGTCTAAGATCTTTATGATGTAAGGTATACAATTTAAACTTTTCCAGCTATAACTTTTTAATTTTTTTGAAATTTTTTTTTTTTTTTTTTTGAGACGGAGTCTCGCTCTGCCGCCCAGGCTGGAGTGCAGTGGCCGGATCTCAGCTCACTGCAAGCTCCGCCTCCTGGGTTCACGCCATTCTCCTGCCTCAGCCTCCCGAGTAGCTGGGACTACAGGCGCCAGCCACGTCGCCCGGCTAGTTTTTTGTATTTTTAGTAGAGACGGGGTTTCACCATGTTAGCCAGGATGGTCTCGATCTCCTGACCTCGTGATCCGCCCGTCTCGGCCTCCCAAAGTGCTGGGATTACAGGCTTGAGCCACCGCGCCCAGCCGAAAAATTTTATATATATATTTTTTTGTGTGTGTGGAGATGATGGAGTCTCACTATGTTCACCAGGCTGGTCTTGAACTGCTGGCCTCAAGCAATCCTCCTGCCTTGGCCTCCCAAAGTGCTAGGACTACGGATGTGAGCCACCACACTGGGTCTCAGCTATAAATTTTAATATTTTTAAAGTAACTCTCTTAAACAAATATGCAAAAAGAAAGAAAAAAGTGAATAGGATGAAAGACCCCCTCCCCCCAAAAAGCAAAACAAATTTAGTTGGTAGAACATATAAAATAGTTCTCATTTCAATATGAAAACATGCACTAATTTATTTTTTGTAGAACTCCTCTAACCCAAACCACTGACTATAAAATACCGCCTCTGCCATAGTTGTCCCCCAAATACAAGTTATTATTCATCTGTGAAGGAAGCTTATGAGAGCTATTGCACTTTATTCTTATAAAACTCCATGAAAGATAGACATTAAAATGTTTGCGGAAATCTCATAAACTTGGCTTTTAAATGAATGAGTCAGTCATCAACAGCTATTTGCACAAAACTTTACTCTTTTCTCTGAGCAATACAAAGAAAACAGGACAGTCCCTCCCATGAAGGAGCTTAAAATCCGATTTGGCAGAAGCAAGCTGTATAAACTCACCTGGAAATAAAACCTGGGATAGAAGACAGCAAATAGTAAAAGGCTGCAATTGGTATAACCCTTACAAGTCTTGGAAGGTTTTGACTCAATACATGAAATTTGAGCTTTAAGAGAGGTAGAATTTTGTTAGAGAAAACTGGGGACTGGCCGGGCGCGGTGGCTCAAGCCTGTAATCCCAGCACTTTGGGAGGCCGAGACGGGCGGATCACGAGGTCAGGAGATCGAGACCATCCTGGCTAATACGGTGAAACCCTGTCTCTACTTAAAAATACAAAAAACTAGCCGGGCGACGAGGCGGGCGCCTGTAGTCCCAGCTATTCGGGAGGCTGAGGCAGGAGAATGGCATAAACCCGGGAGGCGGAGCTTGCAGTGAGCTGAGATCCGGCCACTGCACTCCAGCCTGGGTGGCAGAGCAAGACTCTGTCTCAAAAAAAAAAAAAAAAAAAAAAAGAGAAAACTGGGGACTGGCATAAGCATACAGTACTAAAACAACAGAAGGTGTTAGAACCAAGACGGAAGGTATTTTCAAAAAAGAAGGGTAGCTGGGTGTGGTGGCACATTTCTGTAGTCCTGTAACTGCCCAGTGGGTTCATTTTCCCTGCTGCCCAGATAGAGCTGATTTATCCAGACAGGGGAGTCATGATACAGAGTTTAACTCACACAGAGCTGGCTGACAGGAGACCAGAGTTTTATTATTACTCAAATCAGTCTCTTCAAAGATTTAGAGACTGGGGTTTTTCAAAGACAGTTTGGTAGGTACAGGGCCAGTGAGTCGGGAGTGCTGATTGGTTGGATCAGAGATGAAATAACAGGGAGTCAAAGCTGTCCTGCACTTAGTTGGTTTCTGGGTGGGGGCCACAGGACTGGTTGATGAGTCCAGGTGAACCCATTAGTCGTTGAACTCGCATTAGTCGTTGAACTCCTGACCTCAAGTGATCCACCCACCTTGACCTCTCAAAGTGCTGGGATTACAGGCATGAGCCTGTATTCAAAAAAGCAAAAACCCGAAAAGACATCTCAAAAGGCCAGTGGTAGGTTCCACAATAGTGATGTTATCTGCAAGAATAATTGAGGAAGTTGCTGATCTTTGGCCTTCACAATAGTGGTTGGTAATATTTTAGCTAAGCCTATATCTTAATAGAATCCAGGCCCCTCCCATCCTCCTAACTTGACCTTCCATTAGGTTTACAAGGGCAGTTTAGTTTTGGGGGAGGGCTATTATCGTTTAAACTATAAACTAAATTTCCCCCAAAGTTACCTTGGCCCACATCCAGGAATGAGCTAAGACAGCCAGCCTGTGAGACTGGAAGCAAGATGGAGTCAGCCATGTCGTTTCTTTTACTGTTGTAACTTTGCAAAGGCAGTTCAGCCCCAGCTACTCAGGAGGCTGAGGCGGGAGGATCACTTGAGCCCAGGCATTTGGACTGTAGTGCACTATCATGGTGGCTGTGAATAGCCGCTGTACTCCAGCCTGGGCAATGTAGGACCCAGTCTTTAATTAAAAAAAAAAAAAAAAAAAAAAAGGACAATTCCTAATGTGTCATGGGATTAGAGTTTAAAAAAAAAAAAAAGGGTAATCATTGTGTGAAATACTGAGAGAAACCATTGAATGAATCATAATATGGACTGAAGTAATCACGGGATGAAATAATTGAAAATACTGTTTTCGGCTGGGCACGGTGGCTTAAGCCTGTAATCGCAGCACTTTGGGAGGCCGAGGCGGGCGGATCACGAGGTCAGGAGATCGAGACCATCCTGGCTAACATGGTGAAACCCCGTCTCTACCAAAAATACAAAAAACTAGCGGGGCGAGGTAGCAGGCGCCTGTAGTCCCAGCTACTCCAGAGGCTGAGGCAGGAGAATGGCGTGAACCCGGGAGGCGGAGCTTGCAGTGAGCTGAGATCCGGCCACTGCACTCCAGCCCGGGCGACAGAGCAAGACTCCGTCTCAAAAAGAAAAAAGAAAAAAGAAAATACTGTTTTCAATATGACACCAACTTGAATATTTTGTCTAATTTCCCTTCTTAGATATGCCATTAAAATTTTCAAAAACTGTAGCAAATATAAATACAAGATGTTGACTTTCTGTGAGTTATATATATGAATAGCTTAGAGTTTTCCTGCTTCCACACACAACTTTATTTCCTAGACTTTCTCTAGCTTAAAAACATCCTGCAGACAGAATCACCATTATATTGCTTGTGTTTTAAGTTCAGGGCTGTAGGCTTCTGGTTTGTAATAATGAGAGAAACGCTATTAATAGTATTCCTAAAGGCATAAAGCTTTCCTCCAAGCCATGACTCAGGGACCAAGCCTCCTTTCATTTTGTGGCCCCGCCATCTTCAACAAGTGGTTTCCAGGGTCTTTGCAGAAGGAGAAAGAAGAAGGAGGACCACTATGGGAGATCTGTGTGTGAGTTTAGCCTAGAAGTAGCATGCCTCTCTTCCTTTTGTTACAGTAGGTAGTTAGGCAGACATGAGCAGGGCAGGAGAGCACCCCCACCCCACAACCAGGAATGTCAGGAAACCATCAGGTAATGGTCAGGCGGTTGTTAACTGTCTCTCTAAAATAATACTTGGTTGCAGCCAGCGCCAGAGAAAGGCAGGTTCCCAATAAATAGAAAACACCCGAAACTGGTGATCACCAGCTTCCTGGTAAGATCTCAGGAGTTGGGCAAGTGGGGTCAAGCATGAAAACTAAGAGGCAAAATGGCAGAGTTTAACCGGTATATGACCTTCCTCTAGAACACTCAACTGGTAAGGGAAAAACGCCTCAAGTGAGCACGTGCACAACTTCAGTAAACACACTGCACATGCGGCCCCTCCCAAGTGCTGGCTGGCCAGTGTGAATGCAGACAGCCCACCCCTAAGGAAGAACTGGGAGAAGACGTGTAACCCACCGGAAGAATGCCAGTGTATAAAGCCCAGAGTCAAAGGTCAGACTGTGCACTTGAATCTCTCACGTTGCCTGCTTGACCCTCTTCCAAGTGTACTTTTTTTTATTCCTGCTCTAAAACTTCTTAAAGACTTTCACTCCTGCTCTAAAATGTGCCTCAGTCTCTCCCTCTGCCTTATACCCCTCCGTCAAGTTCTTTCTTCTGAGGCGGCAAGAATTGAGGCTGCTACAGACCCGTATGGATTCACTGCTGCTAACACTTTCACATTCCACTGATCAGGACTCAGTTGCATGGCCACAACTAACTTAAGTGAAGATGGAAAATGTGGTTTAACTGTTTGCTCAGAAAGAGAAAGAAACACTTTAGTCAACAGTTGGCCAGTCTCTGCCATACATACTTTCTTCCCATTTAATCCTAACAACCCCATAAAATATGTACTGTAACTAATACCACTTTATGGATGAGGACATTGAAATCTTTTTTACTTGTACAAATGTATGGGGTACATGTGAAATTTAGTTACATGTATATAATGTGGAGTAATCAAGTCTGGTTTTTTTGTTTTGTTTTGTTTTTTGTTTTGGTTTGGTTTTTGGTTGTTGTTGGTTTTTGGTTTTTTTTTTTTTTTTTTTTTTTTTTTTTTTGAGACAGGGTCTTGCTCATGGCTCACTGCAGCCTTGACCTCCCAGGCTTCAGCAATCCTCCTCTCTCAGCTTCCCTGGTAGCTAGGACTATAAGTGCACACCACCGTGCCTGGCTAATTTTTTTTATTTTTTGTAAAGACAAGAGTTTCACCATGTTGCATAGGCTGGTCTCTAACTCCTAAGCTCAAACCATCTGCCCACCTGGGTCTCCCAAAGTGCTGGGGTTACAGGTGTGAGCCACCATGCCTGGCAAGAAACTGAAATTTTGATAGGCTGATTACCATACCTAATACCTCACAGTTAATAAATGGCAGAACTCAAACTCAAACATAGGCAGTCTAACTCCAGAAAGCATATTCTTTAAAAAGCTATTATAACATGACTGATATTCCTTTTACTGAAGAAGAATATTTAAGCCTTTTTTAGTTGTAACAGGGGTATGATAATTATGGAACTTTAAGTAAATACAAACCCATCATTTTGGAGAAGATGATACTGAGATTTAGAGGCAGAATGTTCTACCAAAGGTTAAATCGTTGCTGCCCATGTACCATACAATGTAAAGTAACATTTTTTAAAGAGAATACAATCTTGGCCGAGTGCAGTGGCTCATGCCTGTAATCCAAGCACTTTGAGAGGCCAAGGTGGGCAGATTACTTGAGGTCAGGAGTTCAAGACCAGCCTGGCCAATATGGTGAAACTTTGTCTATACTAAAAATACAAAAATTAGCCAGGCGTGGTGGTGGGCACCTGTAATCCCAGCTACTTGGGAGGCTGAGACAGGAGAATCACTTGAACCCAGGAGGTACAGGCTTCAGTGAGCTGAGATCATGCCACTGCACTCTAGCCTGGGGGACAGAGCAAGACTCTGTCTCAAAAATAAAAATAAAGAAAATACAATCTTCACAACTTAATAACTTATGTTATTCTTTTTTTTTTTTTTTTTTTTTTTTTTTTTTTTTTGAGGCAGAGTCTCGCTCTGTCGCCCGGGCTGGAGTGCAGTGGCCAGATCTCAGCTCACTGTAAGCTCCGCCTCCTGGGTTTACGCCATTCTCCTGCCTCAGCCTCCGGAGGAGCTGGGACTACAGGCGCCCGCCACCTCGCCCGGCTAGTTTTTTTTTTGTATTTTTAGTAGAGACGGGGTTTCACAGTGTTAGCCAGGATGGTCTCGATCTCCTGACCTCGTGATCCGCCCGTCTCGGCCTCCCAAAGTGCTGGGATTACAGGCTTGAGCCACCGCGCCCGGCCTTATGTTATTCTTTCTAAAAATTAATTTCCTAAACCATGTAGTTTAATGTGATTTAATGTAGTTAAATCTAAACATTAAAACTTGTTTCTTGAAGGGCACAGTGGCTCGCACCTGTAATCCTAGCACTTCGGGAGGCTGAGGCGGGCAGATCTCCTGAAGTCAGGAGTTCGAGACCAGCCTGGCTAACATGGCGAAAACCTGTCTCTACTTAAAATACAAAAATTAGCTGGGTGTGGTTGTGCATGCCTGTAATCCCAAATACTCGGGAGGCTGAGGCACGAGAATCTCCTGAACCCAGGAGGTGGAGGTTGCAGTGAGCCGATATCGCACCACTACACTCCAGCCTGGGCAGCAGAGACAGACTGTCAAAAAAAAAAAAAAGAAGAAAAAAAGGAAAGTAAAGAAGAAACTTGTTTCTTGATGAAGTTTGTTTTCCTGGGATCACACACAGATCTCCCACAGTGGTCCTCCTTATTCTTTCCCCTTCTGCAAAGAGCCTGGAAACCACTTGTTGAAGATGGCGGGGCCACAGATTGAAAGGAGTCTTGGTCCCTGAGTCATGGCTTGGAGGAAAGCTTTATGCCTTTAGGAACACTGTTGTTTGTTGGTCCTGAAGAGGAAGTACTTCACAGAGCAAGCCTGCCACCATGTGGCACAGGCCCAAACCTAGCATCAGTTAAAGGTTCATTCGCCTTTACTTTGTTGCCTCTGGTTCATCTACTAACCAACCTAGATTTAATGCTGTCTAATGAGAAATTAATACCAGGTGTATTCCATAGGTTTACGTAGTTTTTAATTTCAAGATACATTTCTTCATCCAATTCTGAAATCATTGCAATATTTCCAAACCGGCTACAGAAGTGACCACAACGTTTAAAATATGATCCAGGCACATTCACAAGAGGATTACTTCAGTGCATCACAAACATGGAAACAAACTCAGCAATTTGTAGGATTTATCTCAGTTCACTCAAAAGTTGATCAACAAGCCAATGATTAGAAGGCAGAATTAGGGCCGCGTGTGATGGGTCATGCCTGTAATCACAGCGCTTTCGGGAGGTGAGGTGGGAGGATTGCTTCAGCCCAGGAATTTGAGACCAGCCTGGGCAACAGGGTGAGACCTTGTCTCTACAAAAAATAAAAAAATAAAAAGGCAGAATTCCTTGGAATGGAAATAGGTAGTGAGAAGGACTGTTAAAAATGGATAAAACACTCATGTAAGGAGAGTTAGAACTTAACAGTTTCCTAGAGTTTTAACAATCTATAAGCTTACTATGTTCTAACATGCCAGGCTGACATTTCTTAGAACTCTCTCTATGTTTATTAAGACAGCAATGACATTGGAAGTTGTTTGCAAGACTATAGGTCTAGCAGGTGGCTAAGAGGAAGTCTGGTACTGCTGCTGCATCGATTTTTATGTATTTATTCATTTATTTTTTAAGACGGAGTCTCTCTCAGTTGCCCAGCCAGGAGTGCAGTGGCACAATCTTGGCTCACTGCAACCTCCACCTCCCGGGTTCAAGCAATTCTCCCGCCTCAGCCTCCCAAGTAGCTGAGATTGCAGGTGCCCACCACCACACCCGGTTAATTTTGTATTTTTAGTAGAGATGGGTTTCACCATATAGGCCAGGCTGCTGTCAAACTCTTGGCCTCAAGAGATCTGCCCACCTCGGTCTCCCAAAGAGCTGGGATTACAGGCGTGAGCCACTGTGCCTGGCCTTGGTATTGCTGCTGCTTCTGACACTTGTTTCTAATGATTGGTGGATGGAGGCAGCAGCACTCATATTCTGATACAGTTATTAAATGTCCCTTTTTTTCTTTGGTCCTATTACTACTTCTTTCTTTTTCTACCACTGCAAACTCTGAAATATCTATTACATAAAAAATGTCAACTATAACTCACCTGAATTCACTGTAGAAAGCAATTAAAAGGGAAAAATTTTCTTGAGGGTGAAAAAACCCATTTCATCCTTTTCTTTATGTTCCTTTTTTACACTGATATGTAAACTTGTTATTTCCACCTAACTAAATTGATTCATTTAATCCAGTGACTGTGGTTAAATTGAAAAAGGGGAAAAGGGGGTATCTATGGAAACCCAAACTTCTTCACACTCCAGCTTTTTCACTACCTTCTCACCTCCCCAGCTTCCACATTTTTGCAAGCATTGGTATATGTCCCAAGGCTGTGGTTCCCAGGGGCCAAAAGTATATGAATAAGCCTATATTATGTAAACCTTTAATCTTTTAGGACATGCTGTGCCTTCCCTTCAGAGCATTCGTCATCTCCATTCTGATTACCGTGTAACCAGATACGATGGGCCCAGTGATAGCTTCCCTAGGAGCCTCATCACTCCTAGGAGCCTCATCACTCCTTTTTCTAGAAAAGTCAGCTGCAGATGGCCTGACTCAGCCCAGCTCTAGAGACTGAGACACATCTTCCGGTTCTTGTCAATTCTTCTCTTTGGTCTATGTGTTCCAAATCAGCCTTCCTTATCATTGAAGTAGTATGTGTGGGCTTAGGAAAGAGACCACTTTCTTTTTCTTAAAGAGCTCACCATATGGTCTAATCTAAACTAGCTCAGCAGGATTCTATAGTGGGATCTGAGGCTTTAGTGAAATTAAATGTGCTATTTAGTTGAATATTGTCTAGATTCCCTATTTAAAGGAAAATGGCTATGTTCCATGTAAAATAAATGTATTATTTCTGTAAGAAATTTCTTACATTCTTTTCTCTATTCATCTCTTTGCAATATGTGATGGATATTGCTTTTTTTTTTTTTTTTAAAGAGATAAGATCTTGCTTGCATGATCATAGCTCATGGTGGCCTCTACCTCCTGGGCTGAAGTGATCCTCCCATCTCAGCCTAGCTGGGACTACAGGTGTGTGCCACCATGCCTGGCTAATTAAAAAAAAATTTTTTTGTGGAGACAGGGTCTCACTATGTTGCCCAGGCTGGTCTCAAACTCCTGGCTTCAAGCAATTCTCCCGCCTTGGCTTCCCAGAGTGCTGGGATTACAGGTGTGAGTCACTGTGCCTGGCCCAGTTATTGCTAAATATTAACTGAATTACAATTGATAAAAAATAATATCCCACTTATGTTGTAAAATATTCCAGACCATAATATAACATCTTTAAATATTATTTGCTATTGTGTACTAACCTTCACCTATGTAGCCAGATTTCACAAATCTTGCAATATAAATTTACCCCAACACTTCTCCATGAATTATATTCCTTTGTCTATGAGAAAAGCCAATGGCAACTGCTGTTTCTTTGTACGTGCCCATAATTGAATTTAAGGGGTCCTCAAACTTATAAAGGATGTCTGTCAAAAACCTACAAAAAATATTATATTTAATGGTAAAACATTAGAAACATCACCACTGAAGTGATGTATGGATTTTTACAAAATATGGTCACAAATTCTTTGGCACCCCACCCATTGAGAGGTGGCGTTTCTGTACCCTCCCTTTGAATTCGGGTAGACTTAACAATTTGCTTGTCACCAATAAAATGCAGAATAAGTGATACACACAGAAGTGTGACTTCTCTGGCTGGGTCAGAAAAGGTGACACAGCTTCCTACTTGTTCACTGGAACACTTGGTCTCGGATCCCTGAGCCTCCACAAAAGCGGTCTGACTACCCCGAGAATGCCATGTTGGAAAGAGGCCAACTAACATGTAGAGGCCATCTTGTAAGCACTCCAGTTGATAGTCTCACTGAGCCCCAGCTGACAGCAGCATCAACTGTCAGCCATGTGGGTGAGCCATCTGGACATCCAGCCTAGTGAACTGTCAGGTGACTTCATCCCGAGCTGACATCTGACTGCAGGTGCTTGAGATATCCTAAGTGAGAACAATGTGATCTAGCCCTTCTTGAAATCCTGACCCTCAAAATCATAAGCAAAATAAAATAATTGTTTTAAGCCACTAAGTTTTGAGGTAATTTGCTTCACAGCAATAGTAACAAAAACAGACAAGGATTAGGAAAGTATGCCCTCTGTCACTGCTGTTATTTAATATTCAGCTAGAACTTACGGACCAATAAGTAAATGAAACCGGAGGCCTAATGTTGGAAGGAATTAAACATGACCATCGTTTGCAGACAATATGATTGTCTCTATAGACAAGTCAAGAGAATCCACTAAAAAAAAAACAGAACAAAGAAGAGTTCAGTATAAGTTTAAGAAAGACATATAGGCCGGGCGCGGTGGCTCAAGCCTGTAATCCCAGCACTTTGAGAGGCCGAGGCGGGTGGATCACGAGGTCAGGAGATCAAGACCATCCTGGCTAACATGGTGAAACCCCGTCTCTACTAAAAATACAAAAAACTAGCCGAGTGTGGTGGCGGGCGCCTGTAGTCCCAGCTACTCGGAGGCTGAGGCGGGAGAATGGCGTGAACCCGGGAGGCGGAGCTTGCAGTGAGCCGAGATCGTGCCACTGCACTCCAGCCTGGGCAACACAGCAAGACTCCGTCTCAAAAAAAAAAAAAAGACAGACATATAAAAATTAATAACTAATTAGAAAATGTATTTAGACAAAAGCACCATTACCAATAACAGTAAAAACCCTAAAATACTTAGTAATAAAGTTTAAAAATACATAAAGCCTATATGGAGAAAATTTCTAAAGTTCACTAAAGGGCAGAATTTCCAGGAATAGTATCATGGAAGACATTGGGCAATTTCTTCCATAGATAATGATTATAAAAACTGGACAAATTTATTAAAAACAACTATTTGTTGGTGTTTTTGTAAGATGACTCTTGAAAAGGGTTTACTCTTGAATGACTGCTGCTGCATCAGGTAAAAACTAAAAGTCTGTGGCTCCTAAGCAGGGGGGTCACTCCTCAACACCCTCCAGCTTTGGTGGCAGAAAACCACAGCCATACCAGCCTGAGGTGTCAGAGAATAAAGTTTAGGGCAGCAGACAACTGGATATTCAAGGGGAAAATCCTGTAAAAATGAGAGCCAGAGCCACAGAAGGACTGAATTGAAAAGCTGAGTATAAGCTCCACTCAAATCCCTGCCTGCCTGCTAAACTGCTGAGACACACAAGAGACCCCAGGCAGCCCAATGAAAAAGCAGGCAGAGACTAGAGAGGCATCTACCCTTGTGAGACAGAACTGCTCCTGGTGAGATTTGTGAGTTTGCTGCACTGTTGACTCAACGTGCACAAAGCTCAGGTCTTGCAGAAAGCAAAAACCTTATTGGCTTGAGGTGCCATTGGGCAGAACTTGGGGTTGGCAGAGCAGCTGGATATTTAGGAAGAAAACAAGGGGCTATACAGTAGGTAAGCTTCAAAAGCTGAATATAAATTATTTCCAAATCTGTGGCTGACCACTAAACTACACAGGCTCAGGAGAGACTCCCAGGCACTAGGCCAAAAAAGAAGCAACTGGATCCTCAGAAAACTATGAAGAATAGTACATCAACTACTATAAATTGTTGGGGACAGATTTTTCAGTTTAAATGCAGGCAGGTTAACTGCCTACTAGAAGAATATGGCAACAACCCTCAGAAGAACAAACAGAATCTAGAGTGGATATAACATTACTACAGTGTCCAGTTTTAAACCAAAAATTACTAGACATGTGAAGAATCAAGAAAGTGTGACTATACTCAGGAAAAACAAAATCAGTCCCTAGCAACTGAATCAGAGTGGGCCCAAATGTTGGATTCAACAAAGACTTCGGAGCAGCTATTATAAATATGTTCAAGAGTTAGTCAGGCACATGTTTAAAGAACATAAGGAAAGTATGGCATTACTGAGTGAACATGTAGGCAATCTTAACAGAGAAATGAAAACTCTAAAAATGAATCAAGTAGAAATTATCGAGCTGAAAAGTGTAATAGCTGAAAGTTCCCTGAAGAATACAAAGGAAGACTTGCATAAATGGAAAGGCAACACATATTTCTAGATGAGAAGTCTCATTGTGTAATGATGTCAAGTCTCCAAAAATCAATCTATTAAAAGCTACCCCAATTAGAATTCCAACGTTATTTTTCCACCAAAGTGTTTAATGAAATTTGAAAACATGATCTTAATGTTCATATGAAAAAGAGAGTACAGGCTGGGTGTGGTGGCTCACGCCTGTAATCCCAGCACTTTGGGAGGCCGAAGCGGGAGGATCACCTGAGGTCAGGAGTTTGAGACAAGCCTGGCCAACAGGACGAAACTCCATCTCTACTAAAAATACAAAAATTAGCTGGGCATGATGGTGTGCGCCTGTAATCCCAGCTACTAGGGAGGCTAAGGCAGGAGAATCACTTGAACCCGGGAGGCAGAGCTTGCAGTGAGCCAAGATTGTGTCACTGCACTCCAGCCTGGGCAACAGAGACTCTGTCTCAAAAAAAAAAAAAAGTACATAAAAACATAAAAATGATCACAAGATTTTGTAGGTAAAATGCAGAGGGCAGGAGACTTTTCCTGTCAAATACAATGAACATTAAAGATATTCATTAAACTAATGTGATATTAGCAAAAGATCCACAAGTAGAATTGTGGAATGGAATATAGAAGGCAGAAACATCCAAACCCACACATACATATAAATATATGAATTTAGTGTACAATAACAGTGATACTTCAAGTCAGAAAAGAGATAGTTCATTTAATAAATGTTTATTAAATTCATCTAAGTTGTTTGTTATATCAGCATGAAGTTTTCTATAATATCCTCCTTATCAGCTTTTCCCCAGCTTTATTGAGGTATAAACTGCACATGATTAATGTATACAGTTTGGTGAGTTTGGACATATATATCTACTCATGTTACCATAACCACAGTTCAGGTAATAAATATATCCATCACTTCATCACCTCCAAAAGTTTCCTTGTGTCCCTTTGTCTATGTTTTTTTGTTTTTCTGAGGTAAGAACACTAAATTTGAGATCCACCCTTTTAACACAATTGTAAGTATGCAGTATCTTACTGTTAACTATAGGCAATATGTGTACAGCAGATCTCTGGACTTACTCATCTTGAACAATTGTAACTTTATACGTTTAAACAACTTCCCATGTCCCTCTCCCCCGATCCTCTGGTAACCATGGCCCTCGGTTTCCTTCTTTTTTAAAGCTGAATATGCCAGGCGCAGTGGCTCACGCCCGTAATCCCAGCACTTTGGGAGACCGAGGTGGGCAGATCACAAGGTTAGGAGTTCAAGACCAGCCTGGCCAACATAGTGAAACCCTGTCTCTACCAAAAATGCAAAAATTAGCCAGATGTGGTGGCACATGCCTATAGTCCCAGCTACTCAGGAGGCTGAGGCCAGAGAATCACTTGAACCCAGGAGGCGAAGTTTGCAGTGAGCCCAGACCATGTCATTGCACTCCAGCCTGGGTGACAGAGTGAGACTCCATCTCAAAAAAAAAAAAAAGAAAGAAAAAAACTGAATAATATTCCATTGTATTATTCATTGCAATGAATAATATTCCAAAGAAATGTGTATACCAATATGGTTTGGCTGTGTCCCCACCCAAATCTCATCTTGAATTGTAGTTCCCATAATCTCCATGTGTCATGGGAGGGACCTGGTGGGAGGTAATTGAATCATGGGAGTGGTTCTACCATGCTATCCTTGCGATAGTAGGTTTTCACGAGATCTGATGGCTTTATAAGAGGCTTCCCCCTTAGATGCGTTCTCATTCTTCTCTCCCCGCCACCATGTGAAGAAGGACATGTTTGATTCCCCTTCTACCATGACTGTAAGTTTCCTGAGGACTCCCCAGTCATGCTGAACTGTGAGGCAATTAAACCTGTTTTCTTTGTAAATTACCCAATTTGGGGCATGTCTTTATTAGCAACGTGAGAACGGACTAATACAATGGGTAACTGGGTTGTTCCTATATTGTTGTGAATAATGCTGCAATGACTGTGGGAGTGCAGATATCTCTTCAAGATCCTGATTTCAATTCTTTTGTATATATACCCAGAAATGAGATTGCTGGATCATATCACAATTTAGATTTTTAAGAATCTCCATACTGTTTTCCACAGCAGCTGCACCATTTTAGTACCCAGCAAAAGTGTACAGGGATCTAATTTCTCCACAACCTCACCAACACTTGTTCCTTAACAGTTTTTTGCTTTTTTATTTTTATTTATTTATTTATGTATTTATTTATTTTGAGACAGAGTCTCACTCTGTCACCCGGGCTGGGCGTATTGGCGCAATCTCGGCTCACTGCAACCTCCGCCTCCTGGGTTCAAATGATTCTCCTCCCTCAGCCTCCCGAGTAGCTGGGACTACAGGCGTGCACCACCACACCTGGCTGATTTTTGTATTTTGAGTAGAGATGGGGGTTTCACCATGTTGGCTACGCTGGTCTCAAACTCCTGACCACAAGTGATCTGCCCACCTTGGCCTCCCAAAGTGCTGGGATTACAGGTGTGACTCACTGCACTCGACCCCTTAACAGTTTTTTAAATATTTGTAGAGTCTATAGCAATACCTCCTTTAAAATTCTTCATGGTTTTCTTTTTCTCTTAATCAGCCTTATTAGCAGTTTATCAAATTTATTAATCTTTTCAAAGAATCAACTTTGACTTTGTTGATTTTGTCTATTTTTTCTTTTTTATTTATTTATTTATGTATTTAGAGACAGAGTCTTGCTCTGTTGCTCAGGCTGGAGTACAGTGGCACAGTCTGGGTTTACTGCAACTTCTGCCTCCTGGGTTTAAGTGATTCTCCCACTTCAACCTCCCAAGTAGCTGGGATTTCAGGTGTGCACCACCACACTCAGCTAATTTTTGTATTTTTAGTAGAGATGGAGTTTCACCATGTTAGCCAGGCTGGTCTCAAATTCCTGACCTCAAGTGATCTGCCTGCCTTGGCCTCTCAAAGTGCTGGGATTACAGGCATGAGCCACTGCACCTGGCCGATTTTCTCTATTTTTCTATTTTACTTATTTCTATTTGTATTTTGATTATTTTGTTTCTTCTATGTAGTTTGTATTTTGTTTGCTTCTCTTTTGCCTCTTATTTCATAATTGGCACTGAAATCATTGATTTTTGCATCCTTCTTTTCTTTTTTTTGAGATAGGGTCTCACTCTGTCACCCAACCTGGAGTGGATTGGCACAATATCAGCTCACTGCAACCTCTACCTCCCGGGCTCAAGCAATCTTCCCACCTCAGACTCCCAAGAAGGTGGGGACTATAGGCACACCTCACCACACCCAGCTAATTTTTGTGGGTTTTTTGGGGGATTTTTTGTTCATTTGTTTTTTGGGTTTTGTTTGTTTGTTTGTTTTTGGAATGGAGTCTCGCTCTGTTGCCCAGGCTGGAGTGCAGTGGCACGATCTCAGCTCACTGCAACCTCCATCTCCCAGGTTCAAGTGATTCTCGTACCTCAGCCTCCTGAGTAGCAGGGATTACAGACGCCTCTTACCACGCCTGGCTAATTTTTGTATTTTTAGTAGAGACGGGATCTCCCCATGTTTGCCAACCTGATCTTGATCTCCTGACCTCAAATGATCCACCTGCCTAGGCCTCTCAAAGTGCTGGGATTACAGGGGTGAGCCACCACGACCAGCATAATTTTTGTAGAGATGTGTTTTGTAGAGATGGAGTTTTGCCATGTTGCCCAGCTGGTCTCGAATTCCTGAGCTGAAGCTATCTGCCCGCCTCAGCCTCCCAAAGTGCTAGGATTATAGCTGTGAGCCACCACACTCAGCCTCTACTTTTCTAATGTAAGGATTTGAGTCAATAAGCTGCAACTCGCACATTTTGATATGCTCTATTTTTACTATCATTCAATTCAAAATCTGGAGATTTTGTACATATCTTTCTGTTATTTATTTCTACCTTAATTTTGCTGTGGTCAAGTGAGAATATATTCCACATAATTTCAATTATTTAATAATTGTTGAGCTTGTTTTATAGCCTAGCACATGATCTCTGCTGGTAAACATTCTGTGCTCCTTCATCTGCCTCCTATGTCATCACTGCACACATTGACAAGACAGTGTTCTGTTCCAAGGTGCATATAGGACCCAGAGAGAAATAGGCTGGCAGGCTCCATGCTAGAAAATAGCAAAAAAAAAAAAAAAAAAAAAAAAAATACCTCTCAGAGGTGTTGGGAGGAGTAAATAAATTAATGTAGATATAATGTATGATACAGATTAGGGCTTAATCAGTAATAGCTTTTTTGCTCTGTCACCCAGGCTGGAGTACAGTAGCATGATCAAGCTCACTGCAACCTCTGCCTCCTGGGTTCAAGCAATTCTCCTGCCTCATCCTCCTGAGTAGCTGGGACTACCGGTGTGCTCCACCACGTGGGGCTAATTTTTGTATTTTTAGTAGAGTCGGGGGTTTCACTATGTTGCCCAGACTGGTCTTGAACTCCTGACCTCAGGTGATCCACCATCCTCGGCCTCCCAAAGTGCTGGGATTACAGACGTGAGCCATCACGCCTAGCCTCTACTCCATTTTTAAAGTTCTCTTTTTCTGGAACTCCTATTATTTGATTGTTGCACTCTGCTTAGTCTCTAATTTTAAAAATATTTTCTTTCCTTTCTTACACCTTTGCCTTTTCACTCTACTTTCTGGATTTCTTCAATACTATCTTCCAATCCTTCCATCAAGATATTTACTTCTGCTGTTATATTTTAAATGTCCAAGGGCTCATTTTTGTTCTCTGTATTTTTAAAAATGGTGTCCTTATTTTATACCATCTCTCTGAGGATTCACATAACCAGGTAGAATGGCCATAGGAGACCCTGAATCTCGGCTCACTGCAACCTCTGAGAGGTAATTTTTTTTGTCTCCATTTATAGATGTGGAAACTGAGGCTACATAACATTAAGTACCTTGCCTCAGACTAGTTTTGTTGCTTTTGTTTTTTTAATAAATAGAGACAGAGTCTTGCTAAGTCACTAGGGTTGGTCTCAACTTCTCGCCTTAAGTGATCCTCCTGCCTCAGGCTCCCAAAGTGCTTAGATTATAGACATAAGCCACCACACCAACCAGCCTAGTTTTTTTCTTTTTACTTCTAAATATTACATCATTTTGTCAACAACTATTTTTATATAAATATATGTGAAAAGGGATCAATACAAAAGCTAACAAAGAAGCAAGCACAACTCTATTTTTACTTATTTATTTATTTAGAGATGGAGTCTTGCTCTGTCACCCAGGCTGGAGTGCAGTGGCGCGATCTCAGGTCACTGCAACCTCCGCCTCTCGGGTTCAAGTGATTCTCCTGCCTCAGCCTCCTGAGTAGCTGGGATTACAGGCACCTGCCACCACACCTGGCTAATTTTTGTATTTTTAGTAGAGACAGGGTTTCACCATGTTGCCCAGGCTGGTCTCGAACACCTAACCTCAAGTGATCCGCCTACCTTGGCCCCCTAAAGTGCTTGGATTACAGGCATGAGCCCTCACACCCAGCCAGCACAACTCTTCCTAGAAGGAAAGAGTGACATTGCCACTATTGGATGAAGACTCCCAGGAGAAGATGAGGTGAAGAGAGTCTCTGGGTCAGAGTCTGAGTTTTGCTCCCTTGGGAGCCTTACAAGAGCCCCTTCTGGGGAGGACCATGGACACAGCCATATCTTAGGAAGGATAGGCCTTAGCATATTGGGGGCAATATTGATAGACCTTTAGTGCAGGCCAAGCTCTATCGTCCGGCAGAAATACGGCTGTGGGAATGAACTACTGTGCACGCTCTACTTCAAGGCACAGCTCCAGTCTCATGAGTGAGCATATCAGAATACTTTTTTTTTTTTTTTTTTTTTTTGAGACGGAGTCTCGCTCTGTCGCCCAGGCTGGAGTACAGTGGCCGGATCTCAGCTCACTGCAAGCTCCGCCTCCCGGGTTCCCGCCATTCTCCTGCCTCAGCCTCTGGAGTAGCTGGGACTACAGGCGCCTGCCACCTCACCCGGCTAGTTTTTTGTATTTTTTAGTAGAGACGGGGTTTCACCGTGTTAGCCAGGATGGTCTCGATCTCCTGACCTCGTGATCCGCCCGTCTCGGCCTCCCAAAGTGCTGGGATTACAGGCTTGAGCCACCGCGCCTGGCCCAGAATACTTCTTGAGGGCTTAAGGGAGAATCCTCAGCTGGTCATGGCTGTAGGGCCTGGATCCTGTGCTGATGAAGTTTCTCCCTTTCCCTCCATGCAAAATAAACACTTTGCCCATTGATGCACAGGGTAAATAGTAAGTCATCTGGGAAATATAGCCAAGTCGCAAGCACTAATCTTAGTTTCTAACTTTGCAGTGACCTTCCAACATCCTTCCTAATCAAGTTAGGTTTTTTTGGTTTATTTTCCTTTTTCCTGCCAACTAAAAATTATCCAGTTCAGGAAATGTGGCTGATTGAATAGCAGCTGCCATGGAGGACCTACTTTGGATATTGAAACAACCTTGGAAGAAGGTTCACTCCCATCAGCTCCTGTTTTGAGGCAGGCCTGGAGCTCATCACCCAGATTAGTCTTGATCTCCACATTGTCCTTCCTGCATATTAGGAGAAAGTCTCTGGTCATTGTTTCTCTTTCCTCTCAATGCTAGGAAACTTCCTGTAATATTGAAAAAGTAGAAGTTGAAGCGGCTTCAATGCAAAACTAACATTCTCTGGCTCTTTCTCACGCTGTTCCAAAAGTAGATCACCCACTGTTACTTCCTTTTCCTGGCTTTTTATTTTCCTAAGAGACAAAGAGATGCACTGCCACGATACTATTTCTGTTCAGAGGGGGAGAGAGAGCAAAAAGAGACAGGCACAAACATTTTCCCCAGCCTTGCCACATTCTTCACTCAGTTATAAAGAAACGCATTGTCAGTAAAATAGAAAACAGAAATAGCAGGAAAATTCTGAAAGATGAGCTGTGCTGTAAATGTAAAACACAGTCACTTAACACATAATCATTCAAAGCAGTTTGTAATGAAAATAAAGACATTTCAAAAGAGCCCATAATCTGCTTACATTACATGCTATATCTAATTCTGTTATGTTTTATTCTTCTTATACAAGAAAAAATGTTGACCTCCCTCATTCATATGGCATGCAGATGCATTTGAGCAGGGTTTTTTTTGGGTTTAATAATGTGATAGACTGGCTGGGTGCTCATGCCTATAATCCCAACCCTTTGAGAGGCCGAGGCAGGCAGATCACTTGAGGCCAGGAGTTCGAGACTGACCTGGCCAACGTGGTGAAACACCATCTCTACTAAAAATACAAAAATTAGCTGGGCGTGTTGGCACACGCCTGTTGTCCCAGCTACCTGGGAGACTGAGGCAGGAGGCTAAGCTTGGGAAGCAGAGGCTTAGGTGAGCCAAGACTGTGCCACTGCACCCCAGCCTGGGTGACAGAGTGAGACTCCATCTGAAAAAAAAAAATTACATTATAGAATATTAGAGCTTTAGACATTACCTAGTGTGGGGAAAAGAGAGGTCAGCCTGTTACTGTGTCTATATAGAAAGAAGTAGATTTAAGAGACTCCATTTGGTTCTGTATTTGAGATGCTGTTAATCTGTGACCCTACCCCCAACTTTGTCCTTGCAAGAGATATGTGCTGTGGTGACTTAAGGTTTAAAGGATTTTGGGCTGTACAAAATGTGCTTTGTTAAACAAGTGCCTAAAGGCTGCTTGTGGTTAAAGGTCATCACCATTCTCTTAATCTCAAGTAAGAGAAAAACTTTGTCTCCCGCCCGTCACTGGGCAATGGAACATCTCCGGGTAAAACCCATTGTGTGCTTTGTTTACTGAGCAAAGAGAAAACCGCCTTTAGGAATAAGGTGGGATTTGCTGGAGCAGTACTGCTAAAAGGTTTATGGAGATGTTTGCATATGCATCTCAAGGCACAGCATTTTCCTTTAAACTTATTCATGTCACAGAGATCTTTATATGTCTTACTGCTGATTTTCTCCCTAAAATGATCCTATTGTCCTGCCACTCCCTTATCTTTTTGATGGTAAAGATAATTATCAATAAATACTAAGGGAACTCAGAGACCAGGCCGGCGTGGGTCCTCTGTAAGCTGAGCGCCGGTCCCCTGGGCCCCGCTTTTCTTTCTCTATACTTTGTTTCTGTGTCTTATTTCTTTTCTCAAGTCTCTTGTTCCACCTAACGAGAAACACCCACAGGTGTGGAGGGGCAGGCCACCCCTTCAACCTAGTGTAAACTTCTTGCTTTACAGATTAGAAAATTGAGGCTTAGAAAGATTAAGTAATGGCCAGGCACAGTGGCTCATGTCTATAATCCCAGCACTCTGGGATGCCAAGGCAGGAGGATTGCTTGAAGCCAGGAGTTCAAGACCAGTCTGAGCAAAATAGAGAGAGCCCCCATCTCTACAAAAAAATTTAAAAATTAGCCAGGTGTGGTGGCATGTGCCTGTAGCCGTAGCCCTAGCTACTTGGGAGGCTGAGGCAGGAAGACTGTTGGAGCTCAGGAATTTGAGCCTGCAGTGAGCTATGATTGCATCACTGTACTCCAGCCTGGGCAACAGAGCCAGACCCTATATCTAATTAATAATAACAAAAAGATTAAATAACTTAACCCAGGCAACACAGATGGAAAGTAGCAGAGCTGGGGGCTAGAATCCAGATCTAAATCTTCAACCTGCGTTCTTCCTAATTTATGTGGAGCCTCACACTGTCTTGCCCTGTCCCATGAGCAAGATAGCAGCCGAGAATGACTACTGCAGCATTCCTTCTGATTTCCTAATTTCTGACTTGAATATGCTACACCAGTAACAAAACTATGAGCACCCGAGACACAACCACACGCATGTGCATGCGCACAGACCCACACACATACTGTTAACACATACTGAAACAAAGATCCTGGAAGAGAGCATTGTCTTCTGAAAAGAGAATCTTCTGCCATGGAATGTCTGGGAAGGAAGTGTAACAGACGTTTTTGCTTACCCAACACCTTTCCCACTTTCTTCTTGCTACAAGTAGCATAATTTTATTCAGATACCATGCAGTGGGGGCAGAGGGGGTGGGGGCAATGTGCTCAGAGAAGGTAGACCCAGCCTGGCCAAGCCAAGTAATTTTATTCTCCTGGTCAGTAAGATGTATGGAGAAATTGGCTGGTAGGCTTTAGGAAAACATTTCCTTTTTTTATTAAATAAATGCACACACATGCACACAAGCAGACAAAAACACTTACACCTTTCCCTTTCTTCCTGCCTTTTTTTTTTTTTTGAAATGGAGTTTTGCTTTTGTTGCCCAGGCTCAAGTGCAGTGGCACAATCTTGGCTAACTGCAACCTCTGCCTCCCGGGTTCAAGTGATTCTCCTGCCTTAGTCTCTCGAGTAGCTGGGATTACAGGTGTACACCACCATGGCCAGTTGATTTTTTGTATTTTCACTAGAGACGGGATTCGCCATGTTGGCCAGGCTGGTCATGGGAGAGAATAAGACAATCTCACTGTTTCAGCCACGTGCAGGGCGTGTTTTGTAACTTGCAGCTGAAAGCTAGTTACCTCTCTGAGGCTTCGTTTTCTCCCTTAGAAAATGGCGATAACACTACTTACCCAGTAGGTTGTAGGGGAAATGGTATAATACAATGCCTAACATAAAGGAACTCAGTAAACGGTACCTAGTCATATCATTATCATGATAACCCTCATAGCAAACTCCTCAGTGGTGGGAATGTTTTCTCCACTCCGCCAGTGTCATGGCATGGGGTGCCTTCTCCCTACAGTGGTGGTCTGGAGACAGTTTGCCCGGCTGCCACCTCTTCTCCAAGTGCTGAGGAGCTCAGGCATGGGAGCTTTGGGCCTGGGAGGTAGGGAGTCCAGTCTGTGAAGGAAAACAATAAAAGTGAAAAGCAAGCATGTAAAATCATGATGACATATTGAATAATCTTAGCAAGCGACAAAGTTTTGTTTGTTTGTTTTTTATTTCTTTAAGACGGAGTCGCACTCTGTTGCCCAGGCTGGAATGCAGTGGCCTGATCTCAGCTCACTGAAACCTCCACATCCCGAGTACAAGCAATTCTCTTGCCTCAGGCTCCTGTGTAGCTGGGACTACAGGCACCTGACACTGCGCCCAGCTAATTTTTTGTATTTTTAGTAGAGACGGAGTTTCACCATGTTGGCCAGGCTGGTCTCAAACTCCTGACCTCGTGACCCGCCCACCTCGGCCTCCCAAAGTGCTGGGATTACAAGCATGAGCCACCGCGCCCGGCCAAGTGTTATTTCTTATGTCCCAGAAGTCCCAACTCTGGCAATCTAGCCCATGGAAATAATCCAAATGAAGAGATAAACTTCACTCACCAAATCTTTAATTCAGATTTTTTTTGCAGCCTTTAGAAGTAAATAATAATATTTCCCCTTGATATAATTATGAAGCCAACTCAGTGATGTTTATTAGAAACTATGTAGGTGTAAGGCAATGTAATTCTTGCTATAAATTAAATGAAAACAAAATCAGAATACAAAAGTGTATGTGTGCTCTGCTTACAACCACGTGGAGCACAGCTATAATGAAACCGGGCTATACTTGGCACACCGATTGTTAAACAAGTGCAGCAGACCACAGGAAATAAGGGCACCGCGGGTTGTTGAAGAAACTGGCCAGAAAACGGAACAAAGAGGAGAGAAGCTGACGGTGCTGAAGTGTCCCTTCCCTCTCTGTGTCACCCAGGGCATAGGTCACCCAGGCAGCCTGGCGTGATGCCTTCAAGCCACTGTGCTAAGGCTTCTACAGCTTCTGCTTCCTCCCTGCCTCCATGGGGCCCAGACCTAGCCCTGATGCTGCTCGGGGAACCAGGTCAGAGCAGCACCCTAGCTCCCCCACCCCCAGGAGCCCCTCGGCCTTGGCCTGCTGTCATCCTCATCCCGCCCCAATCCTGCAAATCGGGCCCTTGCAGGATTCCTGCTGACTCAGCAGCTGGGCCTGGACAGGACTTAGTCCCAGCATGAGCCAATCCCCCTGTAGTGTAGGCGAGAATGACAAGCCCTCTGCCAGATGGTTCTTTATTGCTCTGAGACTTCCCTGGGATAATTCCATCCCAGGAGCCCTCTATCTGCTTCCGTCTCCTCCCCACACACACCCTGGCCTTAAAAAAGGATGATCACCGACCACAGGCACTGAAAAGAGCAAAGCAAGAGTAGCATCAATACCATCACACAGTGGTGCACATAACGCTCTTTGAGTTTCTTATTTTTCCTAATCGCTTCTTCCTGCTAAAATATCATAGCTTAACAAAAACAATGACAACAACAATCTAGTGTTTGCCATTTACAAGGCACTTTCTCTGTGAGTAGCATGACATGGTAAAAGAGAAAGAGATGAATTATAAAACGCAGCAAGATCATGAGTCAATGATTCACCCTGTCCGAGCCTGCTTCTTTTTTTGAAGACAGAGTCTTGCTCTGTCGCCGGCTGGAGTACAGTGGCACAATCTCAGCTCACTGCAAACTCCGCCTTCCGGGTTCAAGCAATTCTCCTGCCTCAGCCACCAGAGTAGCTGGGACTACAAGCGCACGCCACCATGCCCAGCTAATTTTTGTATTTTTAGTAGAGACGGGGTTTCACTATGTTGGCCGGGATGGTCTCGATCTCTTGACCTCGTGATCCACCTGCCTCGGCCTTCCAACCAAGCCTGCTTCTTTGCTTATAAAAAATGGAAGAGTCATAACAACCAACTTGAGTCTTGACATCTTAATGAAATAATGCATGGGAAATCAGAAAACAGCACAAAGATTACTGGTTATAAGAGCTAAATCACTGTGACTCCAGATCCAAATTCAATACCTATATTGAATCAGTGGTGTCTGACTAGTCAATTTTTTTTTCTTTTTTTTTTTTTTTTTTGAGACAGAGTCTCGGCCGGGTGCAGTGGCTCACACCTGTAATCCCAGCTCTCTGAGAGGCCGAAGCGGGCAGATCACTCGAGGTTAGGAGCTGGAGACCAGCCTGACCAACATGGCAAAACCCCATCTCTACTGAAAGTAAAAAAAAGTAGCTGGGCGTGGTAGCACGTGCCTGTAATCCCAAGTACTCGGGAGGCTGAGGTGGGAGAATTGCTTGAACCTAGGAGGCGGAGGTTGCAGTGAGCCGAGACTCCATCTCAAAAAAAAAAAAAAAAAAAGGAGAGAGACAGAGTCTTACTCTGCTTCTAGGCTGGAGTGCAGTGCTGTGATCTCAGCTCACTGCAGCCTCCGCCTCCCGGGCTCATGCAATTCTTCGGCCTCAACGTCCCAAGTACCTGGAACAACGGGCACATACCACCATGCCTGGTTAATTTATTATTTTTTGTAGAGACGTGGTTTTGCCATGTTGTCCAGGCTGGTCTCAAACTCCTGAGCTCGAGCTATCCTCCTGCCTTGGCCTCCCAAAGTGCCGGGATTACAGGCATGAGCCACCGTGCCCAGCGACTAGCCAATTTTTTAAAAATTACATTTTCTAAAGGTGTCATTTTTACTGGGAAAAAACACAGCGACACCATTCAAGAAAAAATTGAACAGTAACTTTAATCACTACATTAACACAATTTTAAAGGTTGATCTGCACCATATATACCTTTTAAAGAATGTTTTCATCATATGTAGGCAGTTTTGTTTTGTTGTTGTTGTTTTTTTTTTTTTGAGGCAGAGTCTTGCTCTGTCACCAAGGCTGGAATGCAGTGGTGTGATCTTGCCTCACTGCAACCTCTGCCTCCCAGGTTCAAGTGATTCTCCTGCCTCAGCCTCCCAAGTAGCTGGGACTACAGGTGTGCACCACCACCCCCAGCTAATTTTTGTATTTTTATTAGAGACAGGGTGTCACCATGTTGGTCAGGCTGGTCTCGAACTCCTGACCTCATGATCCACCCGCCTCGCCCTCCCAAAGTGTTGGGATTACAGGCGTTAGCCACCGTGCCCGGTCATAGGCAGCTTTTAAAAGAACACATGTGCAGCCTGGCCATCATGGTGAAACCCGTCTTTACGAAAAATACAAAAATTAGCTGAGCGTGGTGGCACCTGCCTGTAATCCCACTTGCTTAGGAGGCTAAGAAGGGAGGATCACTTGAGCCCTGGAGACGGAGGCTGCCATCCAACCTGGGCGACAAAGCAAGACTCTGTCTCGAATAGAAAACAAAACAACAACAACAACAACAAACCATGTGTGATTCCAAGCAAATCAGAGAATCTCTAGGCACCAGAAAAACCTCGAGGCATGCGCTGAAAGAAAGACGTCAGAATTCTCTGCGACTCGAGAATTGAGGATTGAGGGAAGAGAGAAGGCGGCTGCGCCTGGACACAGCTCTGAGCTCATGCTCCCTCCTTCAGGCACCAAGTCTTGAGTTGCTAGAAAATGGAGCTGTCACTGGGCCTTGCTCTGCCAGGACCTGCAGAGGTGGGGACCTCTCTGCCGCGAGCCCAGCAGTTTGACTGCTCTGAGGCGCCCTAGGGCTGAGGGAGGGGCCGCGACACCAGCCCCACCCCGAAGCCACCTGGGAAAAGGAAGCAGAAAAAGGAGAAGCAGCAACGGCTGCTCTGCTTCCTTCATCTCGCTCTTCGGACATGCCCGGCCAACAGAAAGCAACTCCATAGGGGAGGAGAGCCACGGAGGATCTCACAGCCGCAGTCTAATAGTAACGCAGAGGTAATTTTAACTTTTTACTTTTCTACCCCTCCAGGGGCAGCTGATATCCCCCCACCCCCATCCCCGGAAGTTGAGATGTCCCTTCTTTGTTCCACCTAGGCGTCGCCTAAGTTGGGAACAGGTCATATGTCTTAAAATTTGGTGAGAAGTGGAAAAATACTGAATATCAGAGGTCAGAAAAAGTCAGGAAATGCAAAACAACAAAGTTATCTGGAAAGTCCCTAGCAGAGCAACGGCCGTTTGTGGTTTGGTCAAAGGGCAGGAACCAATGAACAACTGACTAATGTTCAACTTTAAATGTCAGCCAATTGTAAACCTACAACTGTAAAAATCCCCAGTGACTCTGTAACTTGCTGTAACTTGTTTGTGTCTGACTATAAAAGACAGCAGGGCACCGAGCTTGGGGCCTCTCCCTAGGAGCTGACGCCTGGCCAGAGAGGTCCGAGTTCGAACTTGAAATAAAGTGATCCCTGCCGCTTGGCTTTGTCTCTGGACTCTGGTGGTTGCTTTCGGGTCGTCGCGGGTCTGGGCATTACATTTGGGGACTCGTCTGGGATTGCCCCTAAGCCCACCAGACCCCAGGCCAACGGGTCATCGCAAAAGTGAGTAAGCCGGCTCTGTCTATATGTTGTCTGTCTGCCTCTGAATAATCCCGCAGGGTCTGTATATGAGACTGATCTAGTCCTGGCGGACGCGCTATAGGACAGTCAGTGGAGGCCGGTAGGAGACGTCCTCCGGTACTCATCTGGGGCTCTGTATTCTGTGGCCATCTGCTTCTGGTCGGGTCCTAAGCCCGAGACGCGCTAGCGATCAACATATCTGGTTGTTGGAAGTTATCTGTTGCTTGCCCCTTACTAATTTACCTTGATTTACAGGAGCTTCGGAGCCAGTCCTGTACCAGGCACTAATATCCCTTACCACCCATCTTTTATCAACAGGACTTCCAAGGAATGGGCAACTCCCAGACCACACCACTTTCTCTCCTTGTCAATAATTTTAAAGATGTGAAAGCAAGGGGGCATGATCTCAGTATAGAACTTAAAAAGGGAAAATTAATAACCCTCTGCCACTCTGAGTGGCCCACCTTCGGCGTAGGCTGGCCAGCCGAGGGAACCTTTTGCCTCCCCATTATCCTCCAGGTAAAATCAAGGGTTTTCCTCCCAGGTCGTTCGGGACACCCAGATCAGATCCCCTATATTTTGGTCTTGCAAGATCTGGTGGAAAATCCGCCCGTGGCTAGCTCCCTTTCTGCTGACTTCTGAACCCTGTAAAACCCTAGTCGCGCAGCCAACTGGGACCACCAAAAGACCAAAAACTCCAACTGCCCCCTTGCCTCCTGTATTGCCTGACAGCCAGGACCTCGTATCCTTGGAACCCCCGCCTTATCATCCCCCTCCTGGACCCCATGCCCAAGCCCAACCGGCCGCACTCCCAGGAAGCCATGAGGGCCGAGAAGCGGCAGCGGCGCCAGGGGAAACTGAAAGTGAGCATGGCTCGGAGGGCCAGCGGGACGAACGCGCGGGCGTGTCCAGCTCAAGGCAACTCCGCGACTTCCTGATTCCACTGTAGCGCTCCCCTTAAGGGAAATAGGACCCCCCGATGACACAGGCAACCCTAGACTCCATTGGCCATTCTCTACCAGTGACCTGTACAACTGGAAAACTCAGAATGCCCGGTTCTCTGATAACCCCAAGGATTTAACAGCCCTTCTAGACAGTGTCATGTTCACTCATCAGCCCACCTGGGATGACTGCCAATAGCTCCTCCGCATTCTGTTCACAATGGAGGAACGGGAAAGAATCCAGGTAGAAGCTAGAAAGTTGGTTCCTGGAGATGACAGTCAACCGACTGCAAACCCCAACCTCATTAATGCAGCATTCCCCTTGACCAGGCCAATGTGGGACTACAATACAGCAGAAGGTAGGGGAAAGCTACTCGTTTATCGCCAGACTCTAATGACGGGTCTCCGGGCTGCAGCTCGCAAGCCCACTAATTTGGCTAAGGTATATTCTGTTTTACAGGGAAAGACAGAAAGCCCCGCTGTTTAGAAAGACTAATGGAAGCCTTTAGACAGTATACACCTATAGATCCAGAGGCCCCTGAAAATCAGGCAGCAGTTGTTATGTCCTTTGTCAACCAGGTGGCCCCAGATATTAAGAAGAAGCTACAAAAATTAGAAGATTTGGAGGGAAAACAGGTCCAGGACCTCCTTCGCATAGCACAGAGAGTTTATAACAACAGAGATGCTCCGGAGGAAAGACAAATTAGGGCCACTGAGAAAATGACCAAAGTCCTGGCGGAGGTCGTCCAGAAAGAACAACCACCGCCAGGAAGCACCCAGTCCACGCGTGCCCCTAGGCGCAATCTGAGTAAAGACCAATGTGCATACTCTAAAGAGATTGGTCACTGGATAAAAGACTGCCCCAAAAAGAAACAGCGCCAGCCAGGCCAAGGGCAATGGCAGCCCAAATCTATGCCGATACTAGTTATTCAAGGTACAGACTAGGGGGGACGGGGTTCGGATCACCTCCCCGAACCTAGGGTAACTTTACAAGTGGAGGGGTCCCCGGTCCAGTTCCTGGTCGATACCGGGGCACAACATTCGGTCTTAGTCAAGCCCTATGGAAAGTTATCTTCCAACTCCTCCTGGGTTCAAGAGGCCACAGGAACCAAGAAATATCCATGGACAACCCAGAGAGCAGTAAACTTGGGAACCGGGAAAGTGTCCCATAGCTTCCTGGTCATCCCTGACAGCCCTTGTCCTCTGTTGGGGAGAGATTTGTTGACAAAAATGGGGTCCCAAATCCATTTTCAACCAGAAGGGCCCAAAGTGACTGACTCCCAAAACAGGCCACTATCTGTTCTTACCGTAACTCTGGAGGATGAGTACCGGCTTCACCAGGAGTTAACGCCTCCTAGCCAAAATATAGACACCTGGCTCCAGAGCTTCCCAGAGGCTTGGGCAGAAACAGGAGGACTAGGGCTAGCAAAGCACCGTCCCGCCATTTTTGTTGAGCTTAAGCCCGGGATGGACCCTGTTCGCGTGCGCCAATACCCAATGGCCCTGGAAGCCAAAGAGGGAATTATACCACACATCCGCCGACTCCTAGATCATGGAGTCCTACGCCCCTGCCACTCACCATGGAACACTCAGCTGCTACCAATACAAAAACCCAACAGTAAAGAATATAGGCCGGTACAAGACTTAAGAGAAGTCAATAAAAGGGTAATAGACATACACCCGACGGTGCCAAATCCATACACCCTCCTGAGTACCTTGAGTCCTGAAAATCAATGGTATACTGTTCTAGACCTAAAAGATGCTTTTTTTAGCCTGCCTTTAGCCCCTAAAACCCAGGAAATTTTTGCCTTTGAGTGCACAGACTCTGAGAGAGGCATAAGTGGCCAACTGACATGGACCAGACTGCCACAAGGATTCAAAAACTCCCCAACCCTGTTTGATGAAGCCCTCCACGGAGACTTGGGTGAGTACCGATGCCAACACCCCAGTATAACTCTCTTGCAGTATGTTGATGATCTCTTAATAGCGGCAAAATCCCCAGAGGCCTGCATCCAAGGAACAAAAGACCTCCTAAAAACCTTGGGAAACTTAGGTTATCGAGCCTCAGCTAAAAAGGCCCAGATCTGCAGGCCAGAGGTAACCTACTTGGGGTTCTACTTAGAGGGGGACAGCGTTGGCTAACAAACGCTCGGAAAGAAACTGTCCTACAGATCCCCAGACTGCAGTCAACACGACAGGTAAGAGAGTTCCTGGGATCTGCAGGGTTCTGCAGACTCTGGATACCTGGCTTTGCTGAATTGGCAAAACCCCTCTATCAGGCTACCAAAGAACAGCAGCCCTTCAATTGGACTGAAGAGGCTGAGCAAGCTTTCCAGCAAATCAAAACTGCTCTGCTCTCGGCCCCCGCGCTGGGTCTTCCGGATGTCTCTAAGCCTTTCCACTTATACGTGGACGAAAGCCGGGGCATAGCGAAAGCAGTATTAACTCAAAATTTAGGTCCCTGGCGCAGACCAGTTGCATACCTCTCAAAGAGACTGGACCCGGTAGCTGCAGGATGGCCTCCTTGCCTCCGGATGATTGCTGCAACGGCCCTGATGGTCAAAGATGCTAACAAACTGGCTATGGGCCAAGAATTACAAGTCACCACCCCCCATGCTGTCGAAGGCATCCTCCGACAACCCCCTGACCGATGGCTCAGCAATGCTCGGCTTACCCATTACCAAGAGCTGTTGCTAAACCCCCTCAGAATAATATTTAAGCCCCCGACAACCCTAAACCCAGCATCGTTGCTGCCAGACCCAGACTTAAGTAAGCCGCTCCACAACTGTGCTGAAATACTAGCCCAGGTGCAGGGAGTCAGAGAAGACCTCCAGGACCGACCGCTGCCAGATGCAGATCTCACCTGGTTCACTGACGGAAGCAGCTTTGTTCACCAAGGACAGAGGTATGTGGGGGCAGCGGTAACCTCAGAGACTGAGATAGTTTGGGCTGAGCCTTTACCTCCAGGAACATCGGCTCAAAAGGCTGAGTTAATAGACTTGGCACAAGCCCTGAAACTAGGCAAAGACCGTAAACTGACAGTATATACTGACAGCCGGTACGCATTTGCCACCGCCCACATACATGGGGCTATATACAGAGAGAGGGGGCTTCTCACAGCTGAAGGAAAAGACATTAAAAATAAAGAAGAAATCTTAAATCTTCTGACTGCCCTTTGGGAACCCAGAAAGCTGGCCATTGTCCACTGTCCGGGACATCAAAAGGCCACTAACCCAGTCACTCGAGGAAACAACCTGGTTGACCAGACTGCAAAAGAAGTGGCTAAAACCACCCCCCAGCTACTGACCCTCCAGCTGCCTGATCCCGGGCCCAGAGAGTTGCCCTTTCACCCAGAATACTCAGAAGAAGACCTCCAGTGGATAAGTAAACTCCCCGGAACACAGGTCAGTAATCAGTGGTGGAAAGATTCTAACAACAATACCATTCTTCCGGACAGGTTGGGGCAGCGAGTAATAGCACAAATCCACCGAAGCACTCATCTGGGCCCGCGGCGGATGTTAGATTTGATTCAACACACTGGACTAAAAATTAAAAACGCCCCTAAGAAAATAGACGCCACGGTTAAAAACTGTGTAGTATGTCAACTGAATAACGCTAGTCACGGGACCCAGACCTTGGGAAAAAGACAAAGGGGAGATAGACCTGGTATATATTGGGAAATTGACTTCACTGAAATAAAGCCAGGAAAATATGGATACAAATATTTGCTGGTTTTTATAGATGCATTTTCAGGATGGGCAGAAGCTTTCCCGACAAAGAAAGAAACTGCACAGATTGTAGCTAAAAAGATTCTAGAAGAAATCCTGCCCAGATACGGCTTTCCAGTCATGATAGGGTCGGATAATGGGCCGGCCTTCACCGCAAAGGTAAGTCAGGAACTGGCTTCCATCCTTGGGGCTAATTGGAAACTGCATTGTGCTTATCGACCCCAAAGTTCAGGTCAGGTAGAAAGAATGAATAGAACATTAAAAGAAACCCTAACTAAACTGACCATGGAGACTGGTGCTAAGTGGGTAGTCCTCCTCCCCTACGCTCTGTTCCGGGCACGTAACTCTCCTTATAAACTAGGACTTACCCCTTATGAAATAATGTATGGCAAACCACCCCCTATCCTCCCTAACCTTAAAGACAATCTCCTCAAAGCTGACACAGATAATGGTCTTGAACTTTTGTTCTCCTTACAAGCCCTACAGAGAGTTCATGAGGAAGTCTGGCCCAAGCTAAAAGAACTATGTGAAGCTGGGCCTCCACCCATTCCACATTAGTACAAACCGGGAGACTGGGTCCTCGTCAAACGCCACCGACAAGAAACCCTAGAGCCCCGGTGGAAAGGACCATTCCAGGTGATCCTGACTACGCCTACGGCCCTCAAAGTGGAAAGCATCGCCGCCTGGATTCATCACACCCACGCCAAGCCTATAGACCCGCTCTCGGACCTTGTTATGTCCTCGACGGGAGAGACAACAACCTGGACAGTTGACCGGACCAAAGAAAACCCTCTAAAACTTGTTCTACGCTGTCAGCAACCTAAACTGTAACTATGACACCTACCTCCTTTATAACTCTTCTACTCTTATGGATCCCCTGTGGGGAGACCCAGGCAAACCCGGCAACATCCCCTTTCGCTTGGCGTTTTTTCCTGACGGAGAACTGGACCAATTATGCTCAGACAGAACAAAAGGGCTATGTATTAGGCACTGCTGACTGTCCCCCTGGGAGTTGTAGCACTCCCATCTATCTAAATTTCACTGATTTTGTACACCAGCCAAAAAAGGCGGCACCCGCAATTTGTTTTCTCTTTGACCAATCACTCTCTTATTGTAATAACTCATGGGTAGAACAAAGTGTCGGCTGTCCATATAGGTCCCGCAAAATCCACACTGTTAAAATCCTAAAAACTTCTGAGTCCCTGTCCAGTCAAACGTGGTGGTCACACAATTTTTTTAAAACTACATCAGGCTACACCTGGGTTATCTGGGACCCCTGGGACTCCCGCTGGACTTCCCAGCAAAAAGGGGCCCATGTACTTGACTTCAGGAACTACCTGGCCTAGTAGCCGTCTTTTTCTCTGGCGTTCCCTTGTTCAGATCCAGACCACCCTACACGCGGCTATACAGAACCAGGAAAAGGAATTAAATGTCCAGCTTTCAACTTTAACTCCTACCCGCCCCTTTTCCTGGTTATCCCTATTAAGAGAAGGGTTAGAGATCGCAAACGCCACTGGCCTAGGCAATCTCTCCGCCTGCTTTTTCTGCGCGGCTCTAGGGTGACCGCTGTTAACCGCAGTTCCACTTCCAGGCCGGTCTAACGCTTCTCTCAGCCTAAGCCCTAACAATAGCCACATACAACCCCCGATCCCTGACGTCCCCTTGTTCCTAAACCCTGGACAGACACAAGTCTCCTTTTGTTATTCCAATGCCAGCACTACCCTCTGTAATACAACTTCCACTCCCAACTCAACCCTCTTTGCCGCCCCCCCGCCCCCCGGTTCTTTCTTCTGGTGCAATGGTACCGTATATAAGAACCTTTCCACTAAGGCCACTATAACCCTACTGTGTCTCCCTGTCACGCTAGTCCCCCAACTAACCTTGCGCACCCCTGCAGAATTTTCCAGGTGGGACTCCGCCCCTTTCCCTAGACCAAAACAAGCCATATTCCTCCCCTTAGTAGCCGGAGTCTCACTCACCACGTCCTTAGTTGCTGCAGGACTAGCCGGAGGAGCTTTAGGTCACTCCCTATCAGCACTGCAAAACTCTCTCACCAATTCTCCATAGCTATGGAAGCTTCCGCCGAATCCCTTGCCTCATTATAGAGACAATTGACTTCCCTTGCCCAAGTTACTTTACAAAACCGCGGTGCACTAGACCTGTTAACGGCCGAGAAAGGAGGGACCTGTCTTTTCCTCAGAGAAGACTGTTGTTTCTACATAAATGAATCTGGACTCGTAGAAACGCGAGTCCAACAGCTACATAAACTTAGCCTAGAATTGCAGAAACAACAATTCACCTCTGCTGCCAACAGCTGGTGGAATTCCTCCATGTACTCCCTTCTAGTGCCCCTCATAGGACCATTCATAAGTATACTTCTCTTACTCACTATAGGACCATGTATAATAAACAGATTAACAAACTTTATAAAAGAAAGACTCAACACTGTCCAGCTTATGGTCCTGAGAGCCCAGTACCAACCTGTACTCACCGAGACTTCCGAGTCAGACACATAAGACCCAAGATTGGCTCTCCAGGTACTAGAGAGAGGGGGAAATGAGAAGTGGAAAAATACTGAATATCAGAGGTCAGAAAAAGTCAGGAAATGCAAAACAACAAAGTTATCTGGAAAGTCCCTAGCAGAGCAACGGCCGTTTGTGGTTTGGTCAAAGGGCGGGAACCAATGAACAAATGACTAATGTTCAACTTTAAATGTCAGCCAATTGTAAACCTACAACTGTAAAAATCCCCAGTGACTCTGTAACTTGCTGTAACTTGTTTGCGTCTGACTATAAAAGACGGCAGAGCACCGAGCTCGGGGCCTCTCCCTAGGAGCTGACGCCTGGCCAGAGAGGTCCGAGTTCGAACTCGAAATAAAGCGATCCCTGCCGCTTGGCTTTGTCTCTGGACTCTGGTGGTTGCTTTTGGGTTGTCGCGGGTCTGGGCATTACATTGGGATTCTTTAAAAACATATGTGACTCGGTGCAGTGGCTCACACGGGTAATCCCAGGACTTTGGGAGGCCGAGGCGGGTGGATAATTTGAGGTCAGGAGTTCAATACCAGCCTGGCCAACATGGTGAAACCTCATCTCTAATATAAATACAAAAATTAGCCAGGTGGTAGTAGTAGCTGTAATTCCAGGTACTTGGGAGGCTGAGGCAGGAGAATCCCTCAAACCTAGGAGGTGGAGGTTGCGGGGAGGCAGAGGTTGTGATTAGCCATGATTGCGCCACTGCACGCCAGACTGGGTGACAGAGTGAGACCCTGTCTCAAAACAATAGCAACAACACAAATGTGTGATGGCATATGCCTATAGTCCCAGCTACTGGGGAGGCCGAGGTGGGAGGATGGTTTGAGCCTGGGAAGTCGAGGCTGCAGTGAACTGTGATCATGCCACCGCAATCCAGCCTGGGCGACAGAGTGAGACCCTGTCTCAAAAAAACCAACAAACAAACAAACAAAAAAGCACATGTGGTGTGTTGTAGAAGTCATTGACCTTGGTAAGACAGTGGAGGAAACTACTTTGCTCTGACTCATAAATTTGCCCCCAGTAAACAGTATTTATAAATAGCCCCAGTCAGGCACTGCATGAAGACATTTCAGTCAACGACAAACCATGTGTACAACGGTGGTCCCATAAGATTATAACGGAGCTGAAAAATTCTTATTTTTCAGCTTAGCGTTGTGGCGCAACCACTACCTTTTCTATGTTTAGATACAGGAATACTTAGCACTGTGTTACAATAGCCTACAGTACCCATTACAGGAATGCTGTACCGATGTGTAGCCCAGGAGCAACGGGCCATACCTTATAGCCTAGGCGTGGAGTAGACTAGGCCATCCACGTTTGTGTCATTACAATCTATGATTTTGTAAAACAATGAAATTGCCTAATGAAGCATTTCTCAGAATGTGTCCCTGTCATTAAGTGACACTTCACTGTGTTTCCAAGACATAGTACTGGTCCTTGGGAAGCTCTGAAGAGAGGTCACTGTGAGCTGAACCATCCTCCTCACTCTGTGCATGGAACCCAACTTAGCTTCCATTTCAGCATTTAGGCGTATAGGAGGAGAACAGGTTAGAAGCCACAGACCAGCAAAAATTGAAGACATCGTCCTGTAATTTCTACTGAACCAGGTCTGTCTGACTGGAACTTCATTTTGCCTCTTTGCTTTAACTCCTCAGGAATGTGAGTCAACATTCCATGTCTTCCAAGAGGCCCCTGATCTTCTCTGCCCAGGGACCACTCTTATCTGACCCAGAGATAGGTTAGCTGATTGTGACTCACACACCCTCACTTCCTTCGATGCCCAGGCATCTGTTTAAAATCTAACCCTGTAAAGACTTTTCCTATTTTGGAAAAGCTCTTCTGTTGTTTGCCTGCACAGATTTGTGCTCCATTTTTAGTTTCAATTTTTGTAGAGAAGGCGGGTTCTTGCTCTGCTGCCTCGGCTAGTCTCAAACTCCTGGGCTCAAGTGATCCTCCTGCTTTGGCCTCCCACAGTGCTGGGATTACAGGTGTGAGCCACCGTACCAGGATGGATTTGTCTTCCTTCAGAAGACAGTAACTGATGTTTGCCCCTGGCCTTTCTCCCCTAGGATTCAGCAGTGGTCACTATGGGTTCTGTGAATTCCAGAGGTCACAAGGCAGAAGCCCAGGTGGTCATGATGGGCCTGGACTCGGCGGGCAAGACCACGCTCCTTTACAAGCTGAAGGGCCACCAGCTGGTGGAGACCCTGCCCACTGTTGGGTTCAACGTGGAGCCTCTGGAAGCTCCTGGGCATGTGTCACTGACTCTCTGGGACGTTGGGGGGCAGGCCCCGCTCAGGGCCAGCTGGAAGGACTATCTGGAAGGCACAGATACCCTCGTGTACGTCCTGGATAGCACAGATGAAGCCCGCTTACCCGAGTCAGCGGCTGAGCTCACAGAAGTCCTGAGTGACCCCAACATGGCTGGCGTCCCCTTCTTGGTGCTGGCCAACAAGCAGGAGGCACCTGATGCACTTCCGCTGCTTAAGATCAGAAACAGGCTGAGTCTAGAGAGATTCCAGGACCGCTGTTGGGAGCTCCGGGGCTGCAGTGCCCTCACTGGGGAGGGGCTGCCCGAGGCCCTGCAGAGCCTGCGGAGCCTCCTGAAATCTCGCAGATGCCTGTGTCTCCAGGAGAGAGCCGGTGGGGCTGAGCGCGGAGACAGCAAGAGATCTTGATCCAGACAGAGCAGCATATCTTTGCTCATACAAACTAGAAGAACCAGCTGATCCTTGAGAAACTTATGCTCAGTCTATCAAACAAGAAATGCTGGCTTGGCCCGGTGGCTCACGCCTGTAATCCCAGCACTTTGGGAGACCACAGTGGGAGAATCCCTTGAGCCCAGGAGTTGGAGAGCAACATCACAAGACCCCATTTCTACTAATAATCAAAAAATTGGCCGGGCATGGTGGCATGTGCCTGTAGTCCCACCTACTTGTGAGGCTGAGGCAGGAGAATTGCTTAAGCCTGAGGGGTAGAGGTTGCAGTGAGCTGAGATTGTGCCACTGCACTTCAGTCTGGGCAACAGAGTGAGACCCTGTCTCAGTAATAATAATAATAATAATAATACTCTAAGAAAAAAAATCTCAACCTACTTCATTTAATAGCTCGTTACCAAGTGTGATTGAAGCAATATATCATGATAGAGTAGCCACTGGTTGCATACTAATAGAAACCTAAATTATCAAATAGGGAAAGAGGTTTTAAAATCAAATTTGAGGCCAGGTGCAGTGGCTCATGCCTGTAATCCCAGCACTTTGGGCGGCTGAGGCAGGCAGATCACTTGAGGCCAGGAGTTCAAGACCAGCCTGGCCAACATGGCGAAACCCCATCTCTACTGAAAATACAAAAATTAGACAGACATGGTGGTGCATGCCTGCAGTCCCAGCTACTCAGGAGGTTGAGGCAGAAGAATCGCTTGAACCCAGGAAGCGAAGGTTGCAGTGAGCCGAGATTGTGCCGCTGCACTCCAGCATCGGTGACAAAGAAAGGCTGTGTCTCCAAAAAGGAAAAAAAAAAAAAAAAAAAAAGGTCAAATTCAAATATCATCTGGACATGTCACAACGGATCACGGATCCTTATAAGTGATTTTTCCCAGTGGCCCTGGGGACGTGCCATTGTCACTCAGAAGGCAAGCTAGGCAGGAACCACACAACAGCAGGGATCTGCAGGTTAGACATTCCCTGCCCTGGGACGCTCAGCCCTGGGCAAGAGGCTGGAAGTTCACACCATCCAAAATTTATCCTTTTTTTTTTTTCTGATGCTAATTAGCCTCTCCCGATTTTATGGCATCTTGTGTTGATCTTTTTCAAAAACTCAGTTTCTTTTTTTTTTCCTTCTCTTTTCTCCTTCTTGTAGCACATATCTTTCCTTAAAGATCAGATCAATAAAATGTTTTTTTTGTTTTGTTTTGTTTTGTTTTTTTGAGACGGAGTCTCGCTCTGTCGCCCAGGCTGGAGTGCAGTGGCCGGATCTCAGCTCACTGCAAGCTCCGCCTCCCGGGTTTACGCCATTCTCCTGCCTCAGCAAAGTGCTGGGATTACAGGCTTGAGCCACCGAGCCCGGCCTAAAATGTTTTGTTTATTCATTCATTTAACCAAAAAAAAAATTTTTTAGAGCATTTGGTTTATGGCAAAAGTACTGAGCTTTCCAATATGAATCATGTGCTTTAGGTGGGAGTTGTGAATTCTGAAAATACAGATGACAGTGATGAATGCCTTCTGTCTCATGATTGATAGAGAAAAGGGAGGTTGACCATAGCATCCTAGAAGGTTCATCAGGTGATCACTACCTAGCATCCATGAAGCTCATGAAATTATTTGTAAAAATGTTACACTCTGGGCCATTTTTCTGGGGAAGGAAATCCAGAACTTTGTACCAGATTTTCAAAGACATCTGTGACTCCCAAAAGTTAAGAATCACTGATGTGGTTGTTGTATCCCTCATCCAACCCCAGAACACTTTCTGTAATCTGAGTTTTTTAATGGCAAGTGGCTTATATTTAGCACCTGTTCTCATGTTAAACAGCTCTGAATGTTAGATATTCCTCCTTATCCTGGATCGGTTCTCTCTCTCTCTGGAGTCATGCAGTATAAATTGGCCATCAGTACCCTTCTAAAATCTGAGATCCGTCAGGACCCTCTTCTGACACCAGGTTAGGCATGCCTGTTATTTCCAGTACTTGTCAACTGACATGTTTCAAGACGCTGTGTTAGACAGTAGGGATGCAAAGATGAATGAGATAAGGTCTTAGGCCTCATGGAAGGTGAGACAGTAAAGACAACTCCCATAAAAATGTGAGGAGAGAGACTCAGTTCAGCAACTGTTGTTTGAGCACTTACTTGGACCAAGCTCTGTGGTCTTGGTGTTTTACATAGACTGTCTCTAATTCTCACAACTCTGCAAAATACATATATTCCCATTTTATAAAACTACAAACTGAGGCTCAGAGAGGTTGTGACCTCTAGTTGCTTGAGGCACAGAATTATAAAGTAACATATCTGGAATTTGAAATCAGACCTGTTTCGTGTTAATGCTGCATTTTTCTACAACATCATGCTTCTAGAAGGTTGAAGCTAGGTAGACTTTCAGCCAGCAGACATGATGGGGAGAGCCTTCTAATAAGAGGGAACAGACTGCTTGGAAGCATGAACGGGGGTGTAAGATAAGTAAGCGAGTGTACTTGCAACAGAGGCTTGGGATGAGGGGTGGGTGAGGGTGACATCATGATAGAAAACAAAACATGGAATGGGAGTTTAGGTCCAATTTGGGCAGGTTTGTTTGAATTTCAATAATCAGGGGTTTGGGTCAAGGAAGAAAAATCATGGGACTTGCCATCTAGGAGGATAATTTTGTGGCAGTGTGGGGGTGAAATAAAGAGAAAAGGGAACCCTGGAGCTGGGAAGGCAGGAAACCAGCTGGATGACCATCACAGCAAAGGAGGGAGTGGAAGAGAGATGAGAAAACTGAGAGCTATTATTAAGAAAAACAGTTGAGAGGAAGAATTTGAAGAGGGCTCAAGATTTTGAGTCAGCATGACAGAAGGACTGGAATGCCATGAACTTGAGAAGGTGAGCACTGAAGAACCAGGATGGGTCGGGCTGGAACTGCTGGGTTCAGCTTTTGAAGGGTGGGTACACATTTGGTTATAGCTGCTTTCAGATTGTTCCATTATCTGCACTCCCAACTACCCTGCCAGATATATTTGTTGGCTGTCACTCATGGAGGCTCATTTCCTCGCATGATTTGTCACTTTTGATCATGAGCTCATCTTCAGTAGGAGTTGTTTTTCCTGTGTGACTCCCATGTGCCCTGGTCTATAACAACATTTCCACAGAGTGGTATCTAGTAGGATCCTGGGGATTTCAATTATTTTAGACCAAATATTATGTCAGTTTCTCTACCTGGGGCTCCTGGACGTCAGAAGTAGTATATATCTGAACTGTGCAACCATTCAATGCACAGGCCCTAGGGATTCCATATGTGACAGGTGACTTTTTTTCCTTGCCTTTATGTTCTAAGACAACTTGCCTCCTCAAACTTCCCTGAAATGGTGGGCAGCATTTTATTTATTTTATTTATTTTTATTTTATTTTATTTTATTTTTGAAACGGAGTCTCTCTCTGTAGCCCAAGCTGGAGTGCAGTAGTGCGATCTCGGCTCACTGCAAGCTCCGCCTCCTGGACTCACGCCATTCTCCTGCCTCAGCCTCCCCGAGTAACTGGGACTGCAGGTGCCTGCCAAGAGGCGCAGCCAATTTTTTTTTTTTTTTAGTAGAGACGGGGTTTCACTGTGTTAGCCAGGATGGTCTAGATCTCCTAACCTCATGATCCGACCACCTCGGCTTCCCAAAGTGCTGGGATTACAGGCGTGAGCCACTGCGCCTGGCAGGTGGGCGGCATGTTTTTAACCCTCTTTTAAGGAGGGGTCGTCTCTCTGATGCTCTTCTTTTTTGCTGAGCTCAGATTAGCATTTTCTAGCTGGGTGTGGTGGCTCACACCTGTGATCCCAGCACTTTGGGAGACTGAGGCAGGCGGATCACGAGGTCAGGAGATTGAGACCAGCCTGACCAGCATAAGGAAACCCTGTCTCTACTAAAAATACAGAAAAATTAGCCGTGTATGGTGGTGGGCGCCTGTAATCTCAGCTACGCGGGAGGCTGAAGCAGGAGAATCGCTTGAACCTGCCAGGTGGAGGTGGCAGTGAGCCGACATTGTACCTCTGCACTCCAGCCTGGGCAACACTGCGAGACTCCGTCTCAAAACAAACAAACGAAAAAAACATTTTCTCTCCTCCAAGCAAGCCTAAGGCCACATGTCCTGTTCTCACACAGGTGTTTTAATTTCAGCCCGGTCTCTAGAGCCTAAATTTGGCTCCTCTACAATTTCCACGGGCTCTAGGTTTCCAGCTTATACTTACTGCTTTGGCTGTGGTTTCTCTCTTCCGTTTCTACCACTTGAGGATTTCCTTTTATTTTGTTTAAAGACAGCATGCATTAAAAAAAATTTTTTGGCCAGGCGTGGTGGCTCATGCTTGTAATCTCAGAACTTTGGGAGGCCAAGGCGGGCAGATCACGAGGTCAGGAAATTGAGACCGTCCTGGCTAACACGATGAAACCACGTCTCTACTGAAAATACAAAAAAAAAAAAAAAAAAATTAGCTGGACGTGGTGGCGGGTGTCTGTAGTCCCAGCTACTCGGGAGGCTGAGGCAGGAGAATGGCATGAACCCAGGAGGCGGAGCTTACAGTGAGCCGAGATCATGCCACTGCACTCCAGCCTGGGGGACAGACAGAGCGAGATTCTGTCTAAAAAAAAAAAAAAAAAAAAACCACAATTGTTATAGTTTACCCAACATTTCTATGATTTTTTTTCATGGGAAGGCCATCTGCCATAATGCTAGACGTCCTGAACTTGTTTTGATATGTGACCCTGAGCCTTCCTGAGGTGCTGGCAGGATGGTGACATGATTAGATCTGTTCTTAGGAAGATATTGCGGGCAGCAGCGTTTGGGTAGAGGTAGCATCCTGAAATCAAGGAGACAGGTTAGAGAAAGACCAGACGTGTCTTTTGACCCAGGCAGACACTACTGACATGTTGGTCTGCGCTAACGGTTCACTATAGCTGCCCTTTCATGCCATAGGCTTGATTTTTCCTGTTCTCTTGGCAATCCCTCTGGTTCGGCCAGGACAGTAGCCTCCTCTCTGACACCAAGATGGACCATGCTCTTCCCCAGCTCCAAGTGTGTGCTCCTTGATAGAATAGACACAGTGGACAAGAGGACCCTCAGGTGGCTTTGAGTATTTGCCTCAAGCCCATCGTCCTTGAAGGCAGATGTGCTTAATCTTAACAGAGCCCAGGAAGTCTCCCCTCAGATACAATTTTGGGAAAAGGACAATAAAAGAAAAAGTCATAACTGTCTAGATTCTTTGCATTTTGAACAAAGAATTGAACAAAACGCACAAACAAAGCAACAAAAAAAAAGCACAGATTTATTGAAACAAAAGTACACTCCACAGAGTGGGAGTGGGCCCGAGCAAGCAGCTCAAGACCTCTGGTTACAGAATTTTCTGGGGTTTAAATACCCTCTAGAGGTTTTCCATTGGTTACTTGGTTTACACCCTATGAAAATGAAGTAGTGGTGCGCAATCAGTCTGACTGCAGAAAGCAACTAATCAGAGGCTGAAGTGAAGTTACAAAGTTATACTCCTCTGCAAATGAAGACTTGGCCCGTGACCAGCCTGACTGGTTGCAGAAAGGGACCAATCAGAGGTACTTTTAGTTTTCATCTGCAATGCAGAGGAAGATGGGGCCTTGCAAGGGAGTAGCCTCTGATCCTTTTGTTATTTGGGTGTAGAGAGGTGGGCTTTTCCTTTTGATTCTGTTCTAGGAAGTTGACGCGAATCACCCTTAGGTTCCCTGCCTCCAGATCCTACTCTCCTGCCTCAATAGCCATGCCCAGTTAGTGTTAATTGTAACTCCCTGCTGGTCTGCCTCCTGCTCGGAGGGACTGAACATCAAATCACTCGCATCGAATTACTCAGCAGGTGAGTTCTGGGGATGATAACCACACAATTCTCTTTGCACGAAAGGTGGGTCTGAGAGCCTCAGAGTCTGGGGGCAGCTCTGCCAGCCATCCACTTACTGGCTTACTTTTTGCCTGAAGTAAGCATGGGAATCCCACAGGGTACAAGGTCCTGCATACCCTTCTGGGATTTCCAATGCCCTCTTTGCATGTGCTGTGGCCCATCAAACTCCCATGCCAGGTGCAGTACTTGTAGTTGCAATAGTGACCATAGCAGTGGCAACAGTTCTACAGGGTCACAGAACTTTAGGGAAGCCTCCTAACACCCCTGCTCTTCATTAGGCTGCAGCTACTTTCCTGTGCATGATTTAAGGATCCTTAGATCCCAGCTGTCCGGGAAGCTCTCCCCACACACCTCAGCCTGAGTCCAGCCTCCCACTGAGCTCCCATAGCATGACTGTCCAGGCCTCAGCACCCTTGTGCCCTAACCGGGACTGTTCCACGTTGATATGTGGTCTCCCCAGGCATGGTGTACACTCCTAGAGGAGAGGGGCCAAGACTTCCTTCCTTCTGGCCCTCTTCAAAGCCTGGAACAAAATTAGATATTCAGAGTTTCTCATTAAGTACCTGGGTGAATAATGAATAATTGATTAGAGCCAGGGAATTGGTTATCACAGCAAGGAGTCCTTGGCTCCTCTGAACTGTCCAGAATAAAATTCCAAAATGAGAACACCAAGAGGTTCCCTGGCTTGAGAGCCAAAATGGCGGCACAGACCTATATCTCAGGCATACCTTGTGGTAAAAACAAGAAGAAGCCAGACATGCTCTTTCTAGATACACGTTACACCCAGAACGACCTAGCTTTTAGTCTATGGAGGAAAAGGGGTGGAAAGTGGAGACCTGGAACCAGAGAAGTCAAACGGGAGCAGTAAGTTCAGGGTGTGCCTCCTGTCCCAGCACCTGGGTCAACACGGGCAACACCTGATGGAGTGGTGGAGATGCTGACCTTTGCTGCTGCCTCTTGGGCCTATAAGAACAGATACAATTTTAAAAAAAATTTTAATTTTTAATTTTTTTTGAGACAGGGTCTCTCTCTGTCACTCAGGCTGGAGTGCAGTGGTGCGATCTCGGCTCACTGCAGTGTTCACCTCCTGGGCTCAAACGATCCTCCCACCTCAGCCTCCGGAGTAGCTGAGACTACGTGGAGTAGCCACCCTACTCGGCTCATTTTTAATTTTTTGTAGAGACAGGGTTTTGCCATGTTGACCAGGCTAGTCTCAGACTCTTGGCTTCAACTGATCCACCTGCCCTGGCCTCCCAAAGTGTGGGGATAACAGGCATGAGCCACTGTGCCTGAACCACTGCGCCTGAGTCACTGAGCCTGATCCACTGCACCTCAGCCACTGCGCCTGATCCACTGCGCCTGGTCCACTGCCCCTGAGCCACTGCGCCTGATCCACTGCGCCTGAGCCACTGCGCCTGAGCCACTGCGCCTGATTCACTGTGCCTGAGCCACTGCGCCTGATCCACTGCACCTGATCTGCAAATACACATTGAAAGAGGAGGCCTGTTTGATGGATCAGTAGGGTGACTATAATTAACATTAATCTAATATGCATTTCAAAAAAGCTAGAAGAGAGTAATTTGAATGTTCCTAGCATAAAGAAAAGATAAGTGTTTAAGGTGATGGGTATTCCAGTTGCCCTGATTCGATTATATTAATGTTACCAAATTATTACATGTACTTCAAAAATATGTACATCTATTATGTATCAACTAAAAAATAAGAGTTTTAATTCTCCTTGTGGAAAATAAGGGAAGAGACTTCACCTCCCTCCCGTTTCTTAGAGATTTTACTTTAGGAAACTTCAAATTTTAAGTTCTTTCCTCTGTCTCTTTGAGATGTATGTAAATCTTTTAAAAAGGTAAATAAGGACCATGTGAGGTGGTTCACGCTTGTTATCCCCAGTACTTTTGGAGGCTGAGGTGGGAAGATTGCTTGAGACCAGGAGTTCAGAGTTACAGTGAGCCATGATTATGTCACTGCACTCCAGCCTGGGCAGCAACAGAGGCCTTGTGCTTTAAAACAATAATAAATAATAAATTGAAGAAGCTAAATAAGCCTCTTGGCAGCTTTAGGACTTAGAAATATCTTTTTCAAGGACCAAGGAGCCTACCCTTTGAAACGTAATCATCAAGAGTTTCAATGGGAGGGTAGGAGCCTGACCTGGCAGGTGCCTCGCTGTAAGTTGCAAAACTACTTCCTGTCCTAAAGCTATGAGAAGTTTGTTTTTCCTTTGGATAAGGCCAATTACCTAACATAGATGGTGACCTCAATTACAAGGTGAATCTGTGGTGACCTCTGTGAAACAAATGGGGCTGTCAAGTCCTCTTACTTGAGGACTGACTAGCTATTGTCTACCTTGAGAAACTGTGGACTAGGTCACCTCTGGGTGACTCTATAAAAGGGCGAGGTCTCTTTCTGTCTTTGTAGTCTCTCAGGGGATTGTGTGGGATGTGCATTGCATTTTAGTTGAACGCTTACTCACTAACAAAACAATTTTCTTTCTCTACTCCCTTTGTGGGGAGATTTCCTGGGTTGGCAGAGGTTTACTTTTAATAATATTTTCTCCACAGGCCCATCGTCCTGACTCTGAGTTTTCAGTCCCACCTAGGATCAGTCAGATGGCACGGGTGAAGGACGGGTGCTCAGCTCGAAGGCATCCTAGTGAGCAAGGGAAATCTCAAGGTGGTTTTTGGAGGGCGCATAGTTAGGAATGATGAGCACAGTTCAACATGACTTGCAGCCCTCCCCATGGGCAAGAGTATGAGCACCTGTGACTGTTCCTGAACTCACTAAGGAAAGTCTTCCACAGTGTGTGAAGGGTGACCCGGAGTTTCTTTCCTGCATGACTCATCATAGCAGCGGCTCAGGAAAAACAAAACAATTACTTATTTATCTATTTATTTATTTATTTACTTTTAGAGACAGGTTCTCCCTCTGTCACCCAGGCTGGAGTGCAGTGGCACAATCATGGCTCATTGTAGCCTCAACTTCCTGGGCACCAGTGATCCTCCCATGTCAGCCTTCTGACTGGCTGGGACTACAGGCACGTCCCCCATGTCTGGCTATTTTTTTAAAAATTTTTATTAGAAGGCCAGGCATGGTGGCTCACACATGTAATCCCCGCACTTTGGGAGGCCTAGGTGGGAGGATCACCTGAGGTTGGGAGTTCGAGACCAGCCTGACCAACATGGAGACACCCCGTCTCTACTAAAAAAAAAAAAAAAAAAAAAAAAGAAAAAAAAATTAGCTGGGCATGGTGGTGCATGCCTGTAATCCCAGCTACTCGGGAGGCTGAGGTAGAAAAATTGCTTGAACCTGGGAGGTGGAGGTTGTGGTGAGCTGAGATAGCACCATTGCACTCCAGCCTGGGCAACAAGAACAAAACTCCATCTTAGAAAAAAAAATTTTTTTTTTTAGAGACGAGTTCTTGCTTTGTTGCCCAGGCTGCTTTTGAACTCCTGGGCTCAAGTGATCCTCCTGTCTTGGCCTCCCAAAGTGCTGGGATTACAGGGGTAAGCCACCATGCCTGGCCACAAAACAGTTTTAGAAAAGAAAAAAGCCTTTTATTTTCACTTCATTGTCTTGATTTCCACTCCTCTGAGACATTCACCCCCAAGGAAACTTGGCTATGTAGCTATAGATGATAACTATTTTTAAATTCTCCTTGAGAAATGGCATTATTCTGCCTTAGATCTCGAGCTAGAAGCTGACAACGAGTCCTCCTGCTTGCCCCCCGCTCTGGGGCACATTGATATTTTTGCAGGTTCCTTCAAGCATGAAATTGCAAACCTAAACAAACTGGTTCTCATAAAAGCACTTCCAATTCTTCAAATAAAAGGAGGCAGCCTAATTATAAATAATCTCTGGATTATGAACATCACACTACATCTCTTGCAAATTTTTATTTTACCTCGTCTTTGAATTCCACAAACTTCAATTTCATGTGGTGTTAAATGCAGCTTAACCTGGAAGGAAAATACAATGGGTATAAAGAAATGTATATAAAGATTTCTCAGAGTTATAAAAATACTTCTGTGAGAGAATTGCCACAAAGAGGGAGATGCAAGACCACACTTTGTCCAAACTGGCACTGTCTAAATGCAGGTGAGTGTGTTGTCTTAGGGTCTGGGCTTGAAGTCAGTCAGAACTGACTAGAACACCAGCCCTATCCCTCACCAGTAGGGTACCCTTGGGCCAATTATTTAACCCTTCTAAGCCATAACTACCTCATCTGCAGAATGCAGATGATGATAGGAAGTACCTGACAAGGTTCTTGTGAGAATTAAGTGAGATACGGTGTTCATCTAGTCAAGTTGTATTTCTTTATTTTTAATTGTATTTTATATTTTTAGAGATGGGGGTCTTGTTCTGTTGTCCCGGTTGGAGTGCAGTGGTGTGATCACAGTTCACTGCATTCTCAAACTCCTGGGCTCAAGGGATCCTCTGGCTTCAGCCTCCTGAGTAGCTGGAACTACAGGTATGGGCCACCATGCCTGGCTAATTAAGATTTTTAAAAAATAGAAATGGGGGTCTTACCATCTTGCCCAGATTGGTCTCCACCTCCTGGGCTCAAGTGATCCTCCTGCATTGGCCTCCCAAAGTGCCAGGATTATAGGCGTGAGCCACTGTGCCAGGCCTTGACTTGTGTTTCTTGAGCACCTACTATGTGCAAATCACTGAGCTATGTTTAAAAGATACACAGATGAAGGAGATACAAACCCAGTCCCTGCCCTTAACGTACAGCCTAGCTTTCAATAAGGGAGAGCTATTAATATTAAGTCCCACTGATGGATGTTAAAATGTAAATGAAGCATAGAGTTCTTAGGGCCTAGGCTCTTCTTGACATTCCCTTCCACCATCCTTGGAACTCTCCAGAACCAGACTTGTTTTGGGGGAAGGAGGGTCCCTTGGCTGATGGAAAGTGTGGGGGTGGGGGCCGAAGGAAGTGCAGGGCCTAAGACTGTTCTTAAGCATTCTAGAGCCTGCTGGACATTTAGCTCCCAGCCTCCTTTCTACCGCAGTGAACACTTCTATCCCAGGACTTCTCTCCCTCTCCTTAGACCAAAGCTCTTGCAGTCTGAGTATCGGAAAGCCCAGCATGAGCCTCTCCACGCACTTTGAATGCACCCTCCTCCAGCGAAGGCTAGTAAGTTGAAAAGACAGGAAGGATTTCAGAAGACTGGACATTGAACCCCACACTCAGCTCCTCTTTGAAACTCTACAATGAGTGCTTCATTCCTTGGACTTCAGCTTTTCAAAGAAAACATCCCTAGAAGAAGGGCAGCAGGGATAGTCATTTGCCTTTTAATGAGAATGAATTATCCAGCCCTTTTCGGGACAGCGTGTGTAAGGCAGCAAAGCTAAATGTTGAGAAGAGCCTGAAAGAATGGTGGACTGATGCTGCCAAAAAGAGAAAGGGTGAGACCTTCACAGCTTTGCCTAAGGCCATTATGAATTTGGACCAAATAGGTGTTATCATCCACACAGGCAGGACCTCCTGGGTAGGGGGCTGCCACCTTTTCCAGGCACTTGGAAGGGTGGCCTCCAGCTGTGGAGCCACAGAACTAAATATTATAGCTGGCCCAGGAGCACCCCTTTAGGCTAGGGAAGGAATAATAATCCGGCTTCTCCTTCCTCTGACCCTCAGATTTTGGCCAAGTCTCTCCATTAGAGATTGGCCTCCTAGGGTGTAAAACAGGGTGGACAAGTTTGGAGAATGGATCTGGGGTGGGGTGGGGAATGGCAAATGGAAAAAAAGCAGCACAAACTCTTTATTGCCATTCAGAGAATGCTGAGGTCCCAGGCACAACCAGCCGGAAGGTAGCTTCACCCTTTCATTGGAAAAGCCACGTTTTCCTCAGTTGTGTCCTGCACTTCGAGTGAGGCTTCTCCAAATGCAGAAGGACAGCATCACGACCCAGGCCGAGAAAGTATGATTGCAAAATTCAGTGGGCCTACCCGTAGTGGAGGAGGGAATCCATTCTTGTAAACCAGGATTTAAAACTCTTCAAGCAAGTCGTCTGCAATGTACCCCTTCTACCACTTAGAGACAGGATTATGTTCCCTAGGACAATTGGATGAGCCCTAGGAACCAAGAACCCTGTGCAGTTGGGGCAGAAGCCTGAGGGTTGTTTTGTTCCCCCACAGCTGTAGGTCATAAGATTCTTCACAAGCTTTGGCGTGGCCCCACCCCACGCCCTTCCCTCCCCTCAGTCAGTGATGACTCAAGAGGTTTTGGGAAGGAGCTCAGGGAACACTCAAGCAGCAGGCTCAGCCTAGGGCACTTCTGATGCATTTTCTAGATAACATTAGGAGCCGCTTCCAGACAGGACTCAGAAGTATGGACATTCACTCCCCAGGCTTGGTCTTCAGTGCCCTGCGAGTTCAGGAATACACTACCTAAAGGAGATCTTTAGGAAGGAGAAGGAGAAGAAGAAGAGAGGAGAAGAGAGGAGGGAAGGAGGGAAGGCAGGAAGGAAGGAAGGAAGGAAAGGAAGGAAGGGAGGGAGGGAAAGAGAAAGAGAGAGGGAGAGAGTGAGGAAGGAAGGAGAGAGAAAGAAGGAAAGAAAGAAAAGAAAGAAAAAGAGAGAGAGGGAGGGAGGGAGGAAGGAAGAAAGGAAGGGAGCTGGCGGGACACGGTGGCTCATATCTGCAATCCCAGCACTTTGGGAGGCCGAGGATCACCTGAGGTCAGGAGTTCAAGACCAGCCTGGTCTACATGGCAAAACCCCGTGTCTACTAAAAAAATTAAAAAATTAGCTGGGTATAATGGCAAATGCCTGTAATCCCAGCTATTCAGGAAGCTGAAGCAGGAGAATGGCCTGAACCCGGGAGGCGGAGCTTGTGGTGAGCTGAGACTGCGCCACTGCACTCCATCCTGGGAGACAGGGCGAGACTCCGTCTCAAAAAACAAAACACAAAAAACAAAAAAAGAAAGAAAGGAGAGAGAAAGAGGAAAAAGAAGAAAGGAAAAAAGAAAAGAAAGGAAAAAGAGAGTCATTGAGACTTGTGGCTTAATGTTGTGAATGTATATGTATGTTTAACCGTATATATAACTGTATGTATATATATATGTATGTCTCACCAGAGAGAGAGTAAAGGGATTAAAAAAAAAAAAAAGCCAAAAACCCACAAAGGCAAACAAAGCAGAAAGAAAGAGTACCAGACTGGAGATAGCAATACAATCATAGAAAATGGGAAGTGACTTCACAGACTAGAGAAATCAGAAACCTACATCTGCTGGGGGTTGGTGTGTGTGTGTGTGCGTGTGTGTGTAGCCTCAGGGGTTTACTCTGTGCCAGTCACTGGTCTAAGGGTTGAAAGTATATTAACTTTCACAATCCCCCCAAAAATGCTAGCAGGAGATGTACCCTAATATTGGAGACTAGGCACAGAAAGGCTTAATTTGCCCCAGGTTACACAGCAGAATATGAATCTCTCCGAGGTTCAGCTCCAGAGACCATGCTTGACACAGCCTCACCGTCATGAGCAAGCCCTTAGGCACCAAACCCCAGGAGACCTCAGGCTGGCAGCATCAGGAGCACCAAAGTGGGCCTGGGAACAGGACTGGGAGACAGTCCAGAGGCAAAGAGACCCTCGGAATCCTTCCGCATTTTACTTATGCAGGCAGCTGCCCTCTGCTCCTGGGCAGGTGGCTGTGGGTTTCTTCAGGAGGCTTCCCCCAGTTGAGGAAGGGGTGAGACACCTATGAAAACAAGAGAATTTAAGCCGGGCGTGGTGGCTCACGCCTGTAATCCCAGCACTTTGGGAGGCTGAGACGGGAGAATCATTTGAGCCCAGGAGTTTGTGACCAGCCTGGCAACATAGTGAGACCCTGTCTCTACAAAAAAATAAAGAAAATTAGCTGAGTGTGGTGGCGGGCACCTGTGGTCCCAGCTACTTGGGGCTGGGGCTTTGGTGGAGAGGATCACTTGAGCACGGGAGGGAGGGAGGCTGCAGTGAGCCGAGATCACGCTACCACACTCCAGTCTAGGTGACAGCCAGATTCTGTTAAAAAAAAAAAAAAAAAAAGAAAACAAGAGAATTCAGTGAAAGGCTGAATTCAGCTCCCATGTGTTGGCAGTGAGGCCCACACCACCCAGGCAGGGGCTGGGAGCCCCTCTCCAGGAGTACTGATCAGCTGGGGAGAACACTAGTGGCACCAGCCTCCGAAGGTCCCCACTGGGATTTCTGGTTCACCAACTGACGAGTCCTGGCCACACACACGGGGCTCACACAACTTTCTATCAGCTTTTTTTTTTTTTTTTTTTTTGAGACGGAGTCTCGCTCTGTCACCCAGACTGGAGTGCAGTGGCCAGATCTCAGCTCACTGCAAGCTCCGCCTCCCGGGTTCACGCCATTCTCCTGCCTCAGCCTCCCGAGTAGCTGGGACTACAGGCGCCGCCACCTCGCCCGGCTAGTTTTTTGTCTTTTTAGTAGAGACGGGGTTTCACCGTGTTAGCCAGGATGGTCTCGATCTCCTGACCTCGTGATCCGCCCGTCTCGGCCTCCCAAAGTGCTGGGATTACAGGCTTGAGCCACCGCACCCGGCCAGCTTTTTGTTATCTTCCCCTTTTTTCCTACATTTTTATTATGGAAAAATGTAAACATACAGAAAAACCACACAAAGAGTACAATGTGTCCACTCGCTCTGTTCTGCAGTTGTTAGCACCTTACCATATTTATCTTTAGATACATGTGTGTTGTGTGTGTTGTTTTCCTTTTTCTTTTTTTCTTTTCTTTTTTTTTTTTTTTTTTTTTTTGAGACATACCCTCACTTTGTCACTCAGGCTGGAGTGCAGTGGCACAATCTCTTGTCACCACAACCTGCACCTCCTGGATTCAAGTGATTCTCCTGCCTCAGCCTCCCTAGTAGCTGGGATTACAGGCATGTGCTACCATGCCTGGCTAATTTTTGTATTTTTAGTAGAGATGGGGTTTCACCATGTTGGCCAGGCTGGTCTCGAACTCCCGACCTCAGGTGATCCACCTGACTTGGTCTCCCAAAGTGCTAGAATTATAGGCATGAGTCACCACGCGTAGCCATATATATTGTTTTTCTGAACCATTTGAAAATTAGCTGCAGCCATAATAATATTTTCCTGTATCTGTCTTCACGGAATAAGGACAATATCCTACATAACTAAATCCATGACACACCTAAGAAAATTTGACACAAGTTTCTAATGTTGTCTCATACTGAATCCATATTCTTGCCTCCCGCATTGTCCCTAGAATGTCTTTTCCATGTGCACACATTGCATTTGGCTCCTATGTCTCTTTATTCTCCTTACTAGAATATCCCCCGCCTCTTGTTTTCCCCACAATGCTGACTTTTTGAGTAGGCCAGGCCATTTAGAGGAAGGAGCATCTAACATCTGATTTGTCCGATTGTTTCCTTGTACTGTCATTTAACTTGTCCCTCTATCTCTTGTAAATCCCATAAACTGGAATTGAGCTCTAAATGCTCGACTAGATTCGGATCAGACACTTTTGGCAAGACACAGAGCTGAAGTTCTTTTTTTTTTTTTTTTTTTTGAGACAGAGTCTCGCTCTGTCACCTAGGCTTAGTGGCCCGATCTCCGCTCACTGCAACCTTCGCTCACTGCAACCTCCACCTCCTGGGTTCAAGCAATTCTCCTGCCTCGGCCTCCCAAGTTGCTGGGACTACAGGCGCCTGCCACCACACCTGGCTAATTTTTGTATTTTCAGTAGAGACGGGGTTTCACCATGTTAGCAAGGATGGTCTTGATCTCCTGACCTCGTGATCTGCCTGCCTCGGCCTCCCAAAGTGCTGGGAGCCACTGCACCCGGCTGACAGAGCTGAAGTTTCTATCCTTCATGTCACATTGTATCTGGAGACAGCGTCTGCTTAGGTCACTAGCAGTGAAGCGAAGTTTGATCACTTGGTGGAGGCAGTGACTGCTGGATGTTTCCACTGTAAAAAAGGGACACATTTCCCTTCGCAAATGACCTTCGGGTTAACACACCTGGGCACAGTGTGAATATCCTGCTCAATGCCTTACTCAGAAATGGACAATAAAGGATGACAGGAAACTGAGAAAAAGCTTTCAACGTGAAAGAGGGAGACAGAAACAAACAGGAAAAAGCCGACTCAGAGGAAAGAGAGACCATCACAGGAAGCAAAAGAAACTTCCCCTAAACAATAAACAGCCTTAAAAGTGAGAAAATATATTACATTCATGATTGACAAGATTGCTATGAAAAAAAATTTTATTTATTTATTTTGAGACAAGGTCTTGCTCTGTCACCCAGGCTGGAGTGCAGTGGCACGATCATGGCTCACTGCAGCCTCAAATGCCTGGGCTCAAGCAATCCTCCTGCCTCAGCCTCCAGAGTAGCTGGGACTACAGGTGTGCACCACCACCACACCTAGCTAATTAAAAAACAAAATGTTTTCTTTTTAGAAATGGGGTCTCGTCGTGTTGCCCAGGCTGGTCTTGAATTCCTGGCCTCTAGTGATTCTCCCACCTCAGCCTCCCAAAGTGCTGGAATTACAGGTGTGAGCCACTGCACCTGGCCAAAAAAATATTTCAAAAACAAGATAGTGCTCTTGGGCTCCACACTGAAAAATCCACTGCAAAATTGGGAGATAACATACAAACAAAAATTTCTTATAAAGTAGGACAAAAAGATGAAAAGTAAAAACTGAGGCCAGGTGTGGTGGCTCATGCCTGTAATCCCAGCACTTTGGGAGGCTGAGGCGGGCAGATCACGAGGTCAGGAGTTCAAGACCAACCTGACCAACATGGTGAAACCCCGTCTCTACTGAAAATACAAAAATTAGCTGGGTCTGGTGGTGTGAGCCTGTAATCCCAGCTACTCGGGAGGCTGAAGCACGAGAATCGCTTGAAACTGGAAGGCGGAGGTTGCAGTGAGCCGAGATCACGCCACTGCACTCCAGCCTGGGTGAAAGAGCAAACACCATCTAAAAAAAAGAAAGAAAGGAAGAAAGAAAGAAAGAAAGAAAGAAAAATAGAAACTGAAAACACAGGAAAATTAAATAATTAGTCCAAAAGTTTAGTATCAGAATCACGGCAATTCCAGAAAGACAAAAGAGAAAAAGTAGAGGGCGTGAATTATCAGAGAAGTAAAGCAAGAACAAGCCAGGTACCGTGGCTCATGCCTGTAATTCCAGCACTTTGGGAAGCTGAGGGGGAGCAGATCGCTTGATCCTAGGAGTTTGAGACTAGCCTGGGCAACATAGTGAGACTCCATTTCTACAAAAAATAAAAAAGCAAAATTAGCTGGGCATGGTGGCTTGTGCTTGTAATCCCAGCAATTCAGGAGGCTGAGGTGGGAGAATCACTTGAGCCCAGGAGGCAGAGGCTGCAGTGAGCCAGCCGTGTTCATGCCACTCTACTCCAGCCTGGGCAACAGAGACTCTGTCTCAAAAAAAAAAAAAAAAAAAAGAGAGAAAGAAATGTAAGAAAGAAAGAAACTATAGTATGTGAGATGATGGGTATCTTAATTTGTGTGACTCTAGTCATCACTATGTATATCAAGATAAGTATATCAAAATATTATTTTGTGTACCTTGAATATACAGTATAAATATAAAATTACATACAATTTTTAAAATACCTTTTAAAAAACAAACACAAAAGCACAATATTGTGAACTTTCTGAATATCATAAAAGAGAAAAGCAGGTCACATACAAAAGATCAGGAATCAGAATGGCATTAAACTTTTTAATAGCAACACTAAAATCTAAAGGATAATGGTGCCAGGGCCAGGCGCGGTGGCTCACACCTGTAATTCCAGCACTTTGGGAGGCCGAGGTAGGTGGATCACTTGAGGTCAGGAGTTCGAGACCAGCCAGGTCAACATGGTAAAACCCCGTTTTTACCCAAAATACAAAAATCAGCTGGGTGTGGTGGCACACGCTTGTAATCCCAGCTATTCGGGAGGCTGAGGCAGGAGAATCAGCTTGAACCCGAGAGGCGGAGGTTGCAGGGAGCGAAGATCGCACCACTGCACTCCAGCCTGGGCAACAGAACAAGACTCGGTCTCAAAACAAAACAAAATGGGTAATGGAGCCAGGTGCCGTGGCTCACACCGGTAATCACAGCACTTTGGGAGGCTGAAGCAGAAGGAACACTTGAGGCCAGGAGTTTGAGACCAGCTTGGGCAACAAAGTGAGACCTTGTCTCTATAAAAAAATAAAAGAATTAGCCAGACCTGGTGTCATGCACCTATGTAGTCCCAGCTACTTGGGAGGCTGAGGCAGGAGGATGGCTTGAGCTCAGGAGTTCGAGGCTGCAGTGAGTTATGACAGTGCCACTGCACTCCAAACTGGGTGACAGAGTGAGACGCTATCTCTAAAACAATAAATAAATAGGGCTGGGTGCGGTGGCTTACGGCTGTAATCCCAGCACTTTGGGAGGCTGAGGCGGGCGGATCACAAGGTCAGGAGATCGAGACCATCCTGGCTAACATGGTGAAACTCCATCTCTACTAAAAATACAAAAAAGTAGCTGGGCATGGTGGAGGGCGCCTGTAGTCCCAGCTACTCGGGAGGCTGACGCAGGAGAATGGCATAAGCCTGGGAGGCGGACCTTGCAGTGAGCTGAGATCATGCCAGTGCACTCCAGCCTGGGCAACAGCGAGACTGTGTCTCAATAAATAAATAAATAAATAAAGGATAATGGAGCAAAGGCTTCTAATTTCCGAGGACAATTTGAACCACAAAATTGTCCAGTGACCCATAGGATAAAATAAATATCTATAAGTCAGTGCTAAGAAAAATAAATAATTGAATGACTAAATAAGTGGAGAAGAAATAGCTCTACCCTACAAGAGAAATTCCAATTAATAAATGTAAAAGAAATGAGGAAAAAAGAAAATCACTATTAGAACATTACGGTAATAATTGTTGCAGGCAGGATTCATCAATGAATGCTATAATTAGTTGGTAAAAGTTTGAGGATTAACAGGATATTTACATAGTCTCAAAGTATGTCCACTAATATATTTATTACCTGCAAAAGGAAAAAACTTTATGATGGAGAAACTAGCAGAAACCGCTTTCACCACATGATCAAGATTAGCATCACCGGTAATAAATCTGACCAACATCAAGGACCCAACACGATGTATTGAGAAGGGCACATTACCTCCGTGGTATTCTTGCCCCAAACCCATAACTGTCTAATCATGAGGAAAACATCAAACAAATCCAAATTGAGGGACATTCCAAAAAAATAACTGACCAGTCTTTTTCAAAACTGTTAAAGTCATGAAAGACAAAGAAAGACTGCCCCAGATTTGAAGAGACTGAGAAGACTTAACAACCAAAGCAAAGTGGAATCCCAGATTGGATCATGGAAAAATAAAACGACATTATTGGAAACACTGGTTATATGTGAAGTCTGAGTTTAGTAAGTAGTAGTGTACCAAAGTTATTTTCCTAGTTTTAATCATTGTACTATGGCTATGTGAGCTGCATAAAGACATTACATAGAACTCTGCAGTGTCTTTGCAGCTTTTCTGTAAGTCTAAAATTATTTAAAAATAGAAAGGAAAACAAAATTCAGAGGAAGAATTATTTCCAACCTAGAATTTTATACCTAAACTATAATTGTGATCTTAGCATAATGACATTTCTCGGACACGCAAGGGCTCATTCACTTTCTGTTAGGAAGCGACTGTAGTTTTGCTCCCTTAAAAGAATGAACCAAGATGCAGACATGGCATCTAGGCAACGTGGAATTCAGCACTAGAGGGAAGCAAAGGAATTTCCAGAAGCATGGCTATGCAGAGGCTTCCAGAGCAACCAGAATAGATGGGAGCAAGGGGACTAACTGTTCCTAGAGGAAGGATGTTGCAAATCAACCAGCCAACCAACCAATCACCACCAGCAGTTTACCTATCTAGTTGATTATATCGGGGAAGTTTTCCATTTTGACGGAGTATGGGATTGAATTATTGATAAGTATGTAGAAAACTAAGCAAACAGGAAAAAAAAAAAAAAAAAAGGCAATGATCAGCTCTCAGGAAAACAAAATGTTGCCCTGAAAAGAAATGTAATCACAGTATCCTAAATGATTCACTTGTGGATAATTTTTCCATAGTCACGATAATATAAATACTGAATACTCATTTAACTAAATATATTGGGAGGAGGGAAGAAGGGAAATATGTGTGTGAGTGGGGTTTGGGGAATAAGAATTAAATTCTCGTTTTCAAAGGTGAGAAGCAAGAAAATCTCTGTCCAATGGGCTCCCAGCCCCCAGGCAAGCTGCACCTTTTAGGTATCATTATCTGGGTGGGAATAGTGAGGGTGGTGTGGCAGATGTGAACACACAGGGGAATCCTCTCTTCTGCTGTCCTAGGCAAACTGGTGGCTAATGGAAGGAAGCCAAAGCTGAGTGGGATTAGGGCTAGGAAGATGGGTCAGGCTGTGCTGGCTTGTGATGAGATGACCTCAGGTTCTATTTCAGCAGGGTTCAGCATCCAAGGAGATGCCTGCCATGTGGGGTGGAGTGCAGCCACAAGTCAAAGCAGCTGATAGCTGTCACGAGGTGGCTGTGGCCTGGTTTAGGCCTTGTTTTCAAGGTAGGTTCTGTGAAACCCTAGTTCTGAAGGATGTAAAGAACTGATCTGAAAAGAGGGTTCCTTGGTCCAACATGCTTGAGAAATGCTGGATTCAATGACACTAAACAAGTTTCTCCACTTCAGGACATCTCATCTCAAAACCCTTAATATGATTATGGGAATATCCAATCTCTAAGGCATGGCATGTGGGGGAGATGGTGACAGAGTGTTTGATCATGATCATGGAACCCTTTCCACACAGAACTTAACAATGGACTAGAGACCTACTGACAACCCTTTCCAGAGTAGGGGTCGGCGTCAGTCAGGGCTGGCACTAACAGGAAAAGCACCTGGTTCCTTGTATCTTCACATCTTTACCACCACTGCCAACCCCTTTCCACTGGCTAGGTCTAATTAGGGTTTCGGGGCTGACAGGCAAATGAACTGAGGTTTGAGACAGGCTCTGCTCTCATGAAAAACTGAAGTGTTAACAAGACAGAAATGTAGGCAGAGGCCCAGTTTTAAGACACAGAAGCACCCAACAGGGGGCGGGACTCAGTGGCCCCCAGACCTATAGTGTGCTGACAGGCTCACGCGAAGCCAAGATCCAACCTACAGCAGCCCTTCTCCATCAGCCCAGCAGTCGCATTCCTTGGCCAGGCTCTGGAAATGGTAGAGGCAGCTGCTGTGGGAAGGTGAACCCCAGGGGTTCTGGCCCAGCTGGTTTGGGGCAAATGCAGGAGCTGACAGTTTACAATCACAGCCCGTCCCCACTCACCTGCTACAGTAGGCTTGGTCATTTCATTTCCCCAATTTCTCTAGGTCTCTAGTGGGGGTTCCCTGGTGCCGACACCATTCCATCCAGGAGCTGATGAAAACCCCTGTTCTCTGAAGCACAGGCAGAATGTGTCCTTAGAACGGAAGCCAGGGTGCCAGGCATGGTGGCTCACACCTGTAATCCCAGCACTTTGGGAGGCTGAGATGGGTGGATCACCTGAGATCAGGAGGCCGAGACCAGCCTGGCCAACATGGTGAAACCCCATCTCTACTAAAAATACAAAAATTAGCCGGGCATCATGGCATGTGCCTATAATCCCAGCTACTCGGGAGGCTGAGGCAGGAGAATCGCTTGAACCTGGGAGGCGGGCGTTGCAGTGAGCCGAGATGGCACCACTGCACTCCAGCCTGGGTGACACAGGGAGATTCCAAAAAACAAAAAACAAAAAAAAAGAAGAAGAAAGAAAAAAAGGAAGGGAGGGAGGGAGGGAGGAAGGAAGGAAGGAAGGAAGGAAGGAAGGAAGGAAGGAAGGAAGGAAGGAAGGAAGGAAGGAAGGAAGGAAGGAAGGAAAGAAAGAAAGAAAGAAAACACAGGGTTGCCAAGGCCAAGGCATCACAGACTTAACACCACCAAGTCATTCCAGAGTGAACGGAATGCAAATCCAGTCTCAGGCTGTCTGATTGACGAAGCTTCTGGATGCACGGCTTGTACATTTTTACATTTTATTCTCTGTGATGTGCCTGGCTTAGGAGCTGCAGCTTTCGGCCAGTTGTTCTGCTCTAGCCCTGAGCGCCCTGGCATGTTTTACAGTTCTGAGACTGTCCTATATTCAGGGCCTGTACCATGGACAGATGCAAAGCCACTAAATATGTGAGCTGCAATAGACAAGAACAGTTTATTGAGTGTTTACTACGTGCTCGTCCTCACAACGTTATGTGCTAAGCACTAGGAGTCACGGTTTTTAGGGTGCGGAGCCTGAGGATGAGGGCAGTTACACATCTTGTCAAGTCTCCCCCTGGCAAGGGGCAGTTGTAACTCAGCACTGCCTGGTGGCCCAGCCTGGGCTCTGGGCCCTGCCCCACCCTTCGCAGGCGCCCTGGCTGCCACTGTTCCCCATGGCACTGGGCAGGGTGCTCACCTTTTGTTGCTGCAGGTTCTTCGATAATCCCTGTCCATAGGATTCATGAGATTAGAGTGAGGATCAGATAATGCAATGAGCAGAAAAGTGCTTTGGAGTGGAGTGACTATGTACATGGGGTGCCAATCACAGCCAGTCCTTTTCCTAGATACCCAACAATTTGGCATCCCAAAGGGATCACCATCTCTAGCGTGTGTTTATGAGCTAACTAGAAAAAAGAAAAAGGCACATAGACGCAAGAAGACAGAAGTGTGATTTTTAAGTGGGTGCCCCTTTACCCAGAGCTGGAAGGCATGAAGGAGGTAAGGGTGGAGGCCCACCGTCTAGAGGCTTTGAACAGAAACCTTGGAAGAGTGAACTCTCTCAGACCTCACGGCTGCCCCCACCCCCTCCCAACCCTTCCCCTAAATGCTTTAGACACTAAAAATACCCCAGCCACCTGCTGCCCTGGAAGGCAATAAATCATTGGCCATCCAGCACCAGAATCCGGGCCAACATGGCAGCGGACACAGACCCAAGGGATCAGTTCCCTTCCACCCAGGCCGCCATCAAGAGCCTGCCTGCTGCTGGGGTGGGGGGAGGGTGGGGGAGGGGGGTAAGGGAGTGTATTCAGAGGACACAGGACCTGCTTGGAGGCTTCTGGGGCCAGAAGTGCTAAGTGGGTGGGGGGTGAGCGGAGGGGAGTGAGTCACTAGAGGGGGTCCTGGGGAAAGGGCGGTGGCCCCTGTGCAGCGACAGCCATCTGCTTTATTATATAGAATAAGATCATCTCATCAAAACCATAGCTCAGCTGCCCAACTACTGTCCTACTACTCCAGGGCCACCAGATGTCAGTGTTACAGGGCGCATGGATATTGGTGGTCAGATGTCAGGAGAGGGACTGAATTTATGGAGAAACTGTTCAAACCAAGGGTGCTCAGGGGCAAACCCATGAAATCCGTTTCCTGCTTCCAGTTCTTACAAATTATATCCTACCCCCGGGGACTGAAATCAGTCCGACTCCAAAAAGGTAACCACGAAATGCCAAAGATCTGTTCACCTTCTCTCGCAGCACAATACTATGTATCAGAAATGAGAGGCAAAGGCAGAATTTCTAACTTACTTGTTATTAAAATGCATCATCAACAAACACACCATAGCGGGGAACACGAAGCAATGTGTTGTAGTGTAGTGTTGCTCAAATGTGAAAAAGCAGGGACCCCTGAGTCTCCTTTGTTTTGTTACCCCTCTCTCTAGAAAAAGCACTGCATTGTAAGTAACTTGTTCCAAACAGTGAAAAAAACAAACAGGACCATTCATAGACAAAAAAGCAAAGAATAAAATTCAGTGGTTACTCAAGTATAATGAATAGACCCAAGTGATCAGAAATGCGTTTATGCTGATTTTTTTAGAGCATTAAAAAATCCACAAAATTTGGGACGCCAAGGTGGATGGATTGCTTGAGCCTAGGAGTTTGAGACCAGCTGACATAACATAGTGAGACCCCAGCTCTACAAAAAATTTAAAACTTAGCCAGGTATGGTGGCATATGTCTCAACGGCTCAGGAGGCTGTGGTGGGAGGATCCCTTGAGCCTAGGATTGAGGCTGCAGTGAGCTGTGATTGCACTACTGCCCTTCAGCCTGGGCAACATAGTGAGATCCTGTCTCAAAAAAAGAAAAAAAGCTCTGTGGCCTTGGGGAGGTAATCTGACCCATGCGCCTCAGTTTCTTTGTCTATAAACTGGACTTCACAAAAGCCCCTTTAAGTAATGTAAGATTCTAGGATTCTAAGTGTGACTTTGAGACGTTCCTGTGGAGTTGGGAAGGTGAGTGTACAAAAATTCCAATGGAATGCCACCCAGGGCCACTTTAGTAACATAGACAAAGACTGAGAATTCAGAATGCCTTCCTCCTAACTGCTCGGGGACCCAGGGAAGGCTTCTGGAAGACAAGGGATTACACCCCTACGACCTAAGGCTGTAGCATGATCAAAACACTTGATCTGTTTTTAAGAGCTGGGAGGTGGCCAGGCAGATATTTTAGGATGTCAACTTGATCTGTATCATTATCAGCATCTAAGGAAACATTTTGTTTCCAAAAACAAATGATCACTGCTATCTATCAGTCTCTGTAAGCACATGAAATTCTCAAGAATGGGGCCTTTTCCGTCATACTTTTCACAGCTGGTTTTGTGTGTACACGTAGAACTGCTGCTTCCTGAACGATAAGTTTAGGGCAAGGAAGAAAGAGGGGAAGAAGGAAGGGGGAGTTAAAGTCTTTCTTCAGGAGTCTCACCAGAATGTTAATATGTGCACAGAAAAAGGTTTGAAAAATAGAAACAGTGGCCAGGAGCAGTGGCTCACACCTGTCATCCCAGCACTTTGGGAGGCCTATTGCATGAATCCAGAGGTTTGAGACCAGGTTAGGCAATATAATGAAGCCCTGTCTATATAAAAAAATACAAAAATTAGTCCGGTTTGGTGGTGCTTGCCTGTCGTCCCAGGTACTTGGGAGGCTGAGGTGGGAGGGTCATTTGAGCCCAAGAGGTTGAGGCGGCAGTGAGCTGATACCATGCCACTGTACTTCAGCCTGGGTGACAGAGTGAGACCCTGTCTCAAAAAAGAAAAAAAAAAAGAAAAAGAAAAAATAAAGAAACTAACTTTGTAACAGGCAACTGTGCTTCTCTCTGATGGTACTGGAGGTAATCATTATTATTTTTTGCTTATCTGAATTTTTCATTTTTCAGCAATGAACAGGTCAATTTGCATAATAATTTTTTTAATGCAAATACATGTAGGAAGGGTAATACATCAAATCATTATCAGTTACTAACTCCTTGATATTAGTGAATGGGTGTGATTTGTTTCCTGCAGTGATAAGAAGTGGATTTTGTTAGGTCTGGGGTCTGCAGATCTCAAGGGGGTACTTGAGGCAGTAGAAAGGGAAGAGAGAAGGTGGAGAGCCCTCAAAAGGGGAGTGGGTGGAGAAGGTTGGCTCACACCTTAGGCCGGCCAGCTGCTGCCTATAACCTTGAGGGCATTTATTTATTTTTATTTTAAAAAGTATTTATTTTTAGTTTTTGTAGCAATGGGGTCCCACTGTGTTGCCCAGGCTGGTCTTGAACGTCCAGCCTCATATGATCCTCCTGCCTTGGCCTCCCAAAGTGCTGGGATAATAGATGTGAACCACTGCTCCTGGCCAGACGGCATTTAATAAAAATTAAGGATAGCAACAGTTAACCTTTTCTCATGCAAGGCTTTGCTCAATTATTCTCTTTGTAAATAACTTCTCTTTAGAGTCAAACTCAAGCATTCATAACAAACAAGAAAAAGAGCACATGGATTTTAATAATTTTAAAATAATGAAGAACAAAGGATTCTTCTCCAAACTTTTTCATTTTGATTTCCATCAAAACTTTCTTTGAGAAGGTTTTCTTTTACAATTTCCATACTGGAATCTATAGACTTTTCTTAAAGCTCCAGTATAAATACTTCAGGAGTTATGGAGCTCACATAATTAAATACAAGCAAACATCATCATTTAAACACTTTTAAATAGGTTATGCTGACTTTTGCCCCAATATTATCTAGAAAGAAAGAGTTTGCAAAGGAAATTCACAGTATAAACAACACTGGGGATGTATCTTAGTCCATTTTGTGCTGCTGTAACAGAAAACCTGAGTCTGGATAATTTATAACACACAGATTTATCCAGCTCATGGTTCTCAAGGCTGGGATTGAGGGACTGCATCTGGTGAGGGAGTTCTTGCTGTGTCATCTCATATCAGAAGGGTACAAAGGCAAAAAGGCACAAGCATGTGAGACAGAGAAAGACAGACTGAAAGAGAGACAGAAAGAGGGTGAGGGTGCCAAACTCATCCTTTTATCAGGCAGTTGCTCTGCTGTGATAACTAACCCACTCAGCAGTAATGGCATTAATCCATTCATGAGAGCACAGCCCTCATGACCGAATCACCTCTTAAAGGTCCTACCTCTCAACATTGTTGCACTAGGGATTAAGTGTCCGATACATCCTTTTTGGGAGACACATCCAAACCACAGCAGGAGGGATGGATTCTTTGCACAAATCACTCCCTACAATATAAGCTATTCATAACCCATTGTGAATCATTTTATATATTCATTAAAGCATACCTTCTATGGCTGGCTCCCAGGCAACCAATGTGATGGGGAGAGGATAGAAGGTACCAGAGTAACAGATCTCTAAAGGTCACAAGCAAAATGTAGACTTCTCAAATAAATTCTGCCAGGTGCAGTGGCTCATGCCTGTAATTCCAGCACTTTGGGAGGCCAAGGTGGGAGGACTGCCAGAGCCCACAAGTTTGAGACCAGCCTGGGCAACATAATGAGACCCCATCGCCGCCAAAAAAAAAAAAAAAAAAAAAAAAAAAAAAAAAAAAAAAAGCCAGGCACGGTGGCTGTGCCTGTGGTTCCAGCTACCTGGGAAGCTGAAGTGGGAGGACTGCTTGAGCCTGGGAAGTCAAAGCTTCAGTGAGTTGGGATTGTGCCACTGCACTCCAGCCTGGGGTGACAGAGAGAGGCTGTCTCTGTCTCAAAAGAAAAAAAGAAAGAAAGAAAATACGTTCCAACTGTTTATCAAGTAGTTAGAGATATTGAGGCTTGAAGAGGGAAGCAATATTGAGGCAGTGCCTTGTTTATTGAATCTAAGATGCTGTCAAGAGTAAGATGTACTGTACTTTGGAAAGAAAAAACTGGCAGGGTGTGGTGGCTCACACCTGTAATCCCACACTTTGGGAGGCTGAGGCAGGCGGATTGCTTGAGCCCAGAAGTTCAAGACCAGCCTAGGCAACATGGCAAAACCCCGACTCTTCAAAACAAACAAACAAACAAAAACCCAAAATTACAAAAATTAGCTGGGCATGGTGGTGCACACCTGTGGTCCCAGCAACTCTGGAGGCTGAGGAGGGAGGATCACTTGAGCCTGGGAGGCAGAGGTTGCAGTAAGCCAAGATGAGGCCACTGCACTCCAGTGAACCAAGATCAGGCCACTGCACTACAGCCTGGGCAACAGAGCAAGACCCTGTCTCAAAAGAAAAAACAAAACAAAACAAAAACCACTGCCAACTAAATTATGACACATAAACTGTAAAATGCATCCTAATTTTTAAAATGTTAAAATGTGGGGGAAAGTACCCTCTTGGATCAACGAACTACAGCATTCCCTCAGTCTGCTTGCTCCCACCTGCCTGTGTCAGGGCGAGACGGGATTCTACTCACAGTGCCTGTGGCTCCTTAACTGCTACACGGGGACACCAACCCTCCTCCCAGCTCACTTCATTATGAAGTCATTTAGATGTCCTTACTTGGCAGTAGAGTGGATCTGTACTCCAAGTTCCTGTCAGAGTATAATCCCCATTTCTCTCCCATTCGATACTCAGCAAAAACTCAATGGAGAGAAATCATGCTTGCAGTACTGCCGGCAGGATTGGCAGCCCATCCATTTTGCTCTACTCTGTTTACCCTTGGATTGAGCCAGATCAGCAGAGAGCAAAGCCCTGGAACCATGCTGGGTAATCCCTCATGGGAAGGCCCGCACAGAGGCTCCTGCTGGTGCGCTGTCTGCCCACGCCAGGGAGGCCGGTTAGAAGCAGCCCGAGGTGTCCTGAATTTGCTGGCAAGGACACAGCAATGGGTCTTCATGAGGACTGCTGGAGACATTTTTCACGTCTTCATACCAGAAATTAAAAAAAATAAACTTTAAGAAATAGAGGATATGATCGCTACGCGTTACATACAGGCAGCAAATTTTCTCATGTATTCCATAAGTGTGAACAAATTAAATAACTATGAAGGTGTTTTTCTTTTTTTTTTTTGAGACGGAGTCTCGCTCTGTCGCCCAGGCTGGAGTGCAGTGGCGCGATCACGGCTCACTGCAAGCTCCGCCTACCGGGTTCACGCCATTCTCCCGCCTCAGCCTCCAGAGTAGCTGGGACTACAGGCGCCCGCCACCGCGCCCGGCTAATTTTTTGTATTTTTAGTAGAGACGGGGTTTCACCGTGGTCTCGATCTCCTGACCTTGTGATCCACCCGCCTCGGCCTCCCAAAGTGCTGGGATTACAGGCGTGAGCCACCGTGCCCGGCCGAAGGTGTTTTTCTTAATGCAGTTGTTATAATCATAAAAAGTTGTGCATGGATGATGTATTAGTTCACTGTCACATTGCTACAAATAACTACCTGCGACTGGGTAATTTATAAACAAGTAGCTACCCGAGACTGGGTAATTTATAAGAAAAGAGGCTTGTTTTAATTGGCTTAGGGTTCTGCAGGCTGTATAGGAGGCATGGCTGGGGGAAGCCTCAGGAAACTTACAATCATGGTGGAAGGCAAGGTGAAGCCTGTACTTCCTACATGTCCTGAGCAAAAGAGAGTGCGAAGGGGACGGTGCTACACACTTTACAACATATCTCGTGAGAGCTCTATTATGGGACAGCACTGGGGGATGGTGCTAAACCATGAGAAACCACCTTCATGATCTAATCGCCTCCCACCAGGCCCCTCCTCCAACACTGGGAATTACAATTCAACATGGGATCTGGGTGGTGACACAGAACCGTGTCAGGTGATGTAAAATTCACTTCCTCACAAAGGTTTCTGACTATAGTTAAAACACATCAGCCTGAGTTCAGCCCATGGGGAAGGAAAAAATAACTACTGATAATGAACCAGAAAATCTGACTGAATAAATTACCAAATAAAATGATATTATGAACAAAAATAAAAGTACACCCTGAGCAACATAGTGAGATCTTGTTTCTATCAAAAACTTAAATTAGCTGGGCTTGGTGGCACATGCCTATAGTTCCAGCTGCTTGAGAGGTTGAGGTGGGAGGTTTGCTTGAGCCTGAGAGGTTGAGACTGCAGTGAGCCATGATCTCGCCACTGCACTCCAGTGATAGGGCAAGACCCTGTCTCAATATAAATAAATAAAAAAGTATAACATATATACAGAAAAGTACACAATTTATAAATGTACAGCCAAATGAATTATCACAAATTATAACTACCCCAAATGAAAAAAAACAGGACATTACCAGAAGCCCCTATGACTTCTCCCAGCACTGTACCCATTTTGTCCCCAAAGGCAATTTCCATCCTGATTTCTTGATTTTTCATTTTTTTATTTTTGGTTTTATAGAGACAAGGTCTCACTAGGCTGGCCTCGAATTCCTGGACTCAAACAATCCTCCCTCCTCACCCTCCCAAAGTGCTGGGATTACAAGTGTGAGCCATTGTGCCTGGCCATCCTCATTTCTAACACCATCGATTCATTTTATGTGTTTTTAAATTTTACATCAATCGAATCACAGACTATGTATTCTTTTGGTGGCTCCTTTTGCTCCTCATTATGTCTGCAAAATTTCTCCAGGTTATTATGAGTAGCAGAAGGCTGTTCATTTTCTTTAGAGACAGGGTCTTGCTCAGTCGCCCCAGCTGGAGTGCAATGGAGTAATCACAGCTCACTGCAGCCTTGACTTCCCAGGCTCAGGTAATCCTCCCCACTCAACCTCCTGAGTAGCTGGGACAACCTCCTGAGTAGCCACCAAACCTAGCTAATTTTTTTCATTTGTGGAGTGAGGGTCTCACTATGTTGCTCAAGGTTAGTCTTGAACTCCTGGGCTCAAGTGATCCTCCCGCCTTGGCCTCCCAAAGCACTGGGATTACAGGCATGAGCCATCATGTCCAGCTGGTTGTTGGGCATGCTGTACAGTAATTCGTTTATGTATATATAACTTACTCATTTAGATTTTTTCCAGTTTGGGATTATTATGAATAATGCTGCCATTTTGGTGTATATACTAAGCATTTCTGTGAGGTACATACCTAGGAGTCAAATTGCTGGGTTACAGGATATAGACGCTTGGCTAAGCTCTGGGGATGACTACGGGGTGACCACAGAATGGACCACCCCTAAGGGCAGCACTACCAATGAGGCCACCACTGGGGCTACTCGGCCCACAGACCCTTTATTCCTGCTGCTCCAGCCTTGACTGCCTCTTGACACCCAGGGAGTTGGACACTTTGTGTTTTTTTTGTTTTTTTTTTTTTTGAGACAGAGTCTTGCTCTGTCGCCCAGGCTGGAGTGCAGTGGCCAGATCTCAGCTCACTGCAAGCTCCGCCTCCCGGGTTTACGCCATTCTCCTGCCTCAGCCTCCCGAGTAGCTGGGACTACAGGCGCCCGCCACCACGCCCGGCTAGTTTTTTGTATTTTTTAGTAGAGACGGGGTTTCACTGTGTTAGCCAGGATGGTCTCGATCTCCTGACCTTGTGATCCGCCCGTCTCAGCCTCCCAAAGTGCTGGGATTACAGGCTTGAGGCACCGCGCCCGGCCAGACACTTTGTATACTAATGCCAAACTCTCACATTTCCATGACCTTACTTGTCTGCACAAAACAGAAAAGAGGGAGAGAGAGAGGGGGTGGTGGGGAGAGAGAGAGAGGGAGGGAAGAAGACAGGAGAGAGAGACAGAGAGAAACAGTAGAAAGTAGTCTCTATATTTTCACTCTCCAAATCTCTCAAGTACTTCTGAAAAGGTAAAACCAATCTAGCATCTGGGACCAGGGCCTGCAGCCTCTGCAGGGTAGGAAGCCAACCTAGGAGAGTGGAACATAGAGTAGGCTATCAGAGCTACAGCATCCGCCACAACATACCAAGGGCCTGGTCTATATGCTGGGCAAGGCAGAGATCAGATCTGTGAGCTTAAGAGTCCAGTAAGAAAGGCAAGCGCTGAACAAGTTAATGTAAGTACCTGCTCCCTAGCCACCACAGAACTGCTAATTCATCTCCCAGACAAGTGTTTTCTGAAACACAATGTAATCACACATCCCTCTTGGTGCTGAGGGTAAGTGCCAAATTGGTGCTTTCCTTCTCTCAATTCTGTAGAAGGTTAGGGCATGCATTTTCCATATTTATGTCATGTTCATCTTATTATTTCTCACTCTCACTTTCCCTATGTTCCTATTTCCTGATTTACTTTTCATTATAATGTATTACATATTTCTGCAAGGCATCTCTAATCTTCCTCCTTGAAAAAGGACAGATATAAATCAATCCTCTATCTGCGTGGGCCCCCAATGCTTACCCATTTACTCAGGAGGAGTCAGCTCACTCACCAGCTCCTATTTTCATGTTTTGTTGGGTTCACAAATTTTAAATAGTATAAATATAAAAACAGAAGCTTTCAATTCATTTCTGGTTTCACATTGGTAACCAAAAAAGACTAGTAAGAAGATTAAAAGATGAGGCAAGAACATGTCCTTTGGAATAAAAAATTAATATAACACTACAGTATTCTACAATAATTGGTTTTACTAATGTGGAACAATTAATACGAGCCATAAAATGTATAATTAAACATTTTATTATTACAAATTCAAATCTGTTCTCTTTTCCCTATATCACCATTTATTTGAACAACAACACAATGAAAACTGGTCGCCTTAAAACCAATTTGAAAAAGGTTGTTCAGGAGCAACAATACAAAAATGAAGTGTAGACTGGAATGTGTCACATTTTGGCCAAAAAGATTTGATTCATTCTGGCTCATAAAGTTAGATAATGGTGTTTATGGTTTTGAAAGTTCACTGAAACTTTTTCACTGAACTGGTTTCTTTCTGATGCATTTTCTTGAGTTCTACCCACGACTGCCACAGTAGCAGTCCTGGGATCAGAACCCACACACCGTTAAAAAAAAACAGGTAAACCCAACAGTAGAGCCAGTTGCTGGTGTTGAGGTTGGGGCTTCTGGTGAGCCACTCTGGGAGGAAGGTCATCCAGCAGCCATACAACTCGCACACGCACAGGGTGATCTGCAGGAAATGCCTGTTGGAGAGAAAGAAGCCCAGATGAACCACCAGCTTGGCACAGTTTGACATCAGAGTCATGGTATCTTGTCTGTAATGGCAGCATCAACAGTCTTTGCTATGAAAACCTCCCTAAGTTGGGCCTCAGGTGTTGGGTGGTGCTTTTTTGATGGGGGCAAGTCAATCTAATTAATGAAGGCTCATTCTTTCCTTAGGGGAGCAACACTGCACTTTCTAGATTATTCTCAGAGTTAAATAAGGACCCTCAGGGATCCTGACCCATTCTTAGCGAAATTTAGTCAGATCACACCTGACTTAGCACAGAGAGGCCTGACTGTGAATCTCACCAAGAGCCATCATAAAAGGGGAGAGTGAGTAATAACCCCTTCCTCAAACAGTGTAGCGCAGACTAGATGAGATATGAGGATAAAGAGCCCAGCACTGGGCAAGTAAGTGCTCAATAATGCAAATATTACCAATGTTTGAAATAATAAACACATAGGCACATGTAGTAAGTTTGCAACCGTAGTCATGGAGTGAAAAATATGTCAAGGTACCAAGGAAAAATTTAATTTTTATTGCCAACTATCTCTCTAAAAGTGGGTGGGGAAGGAAGCTTTAAATAAGACTTCTTCATTACAAGATGGTGGAAAACTGAATGCAGCTGTGCCTACTTGACATTGTTTTAGGGATTCATCTCAGGATAGCAATCTATTCACCCCAGGCCACTTTGTCCCTAAGGAAAGAAAAGGAAGGGAGGAGAGTTTATAGTCTCTCAGAGTCTGATAGGATGGATACCTTTTTAATCTTTCTTCTTTTTTTTTTTTGACACAGAGTCTCGCTCTGTCACCCAGGTTGGAGTGCAGTGGAACCAACATGGCTCACTGCAACCTCCACCTCCCAGGTTCAAGCAATTCTCCTGCCTCAGCCTCCTGAGCAGCTGGGGCTACAGGCGCCCGCCACCATGCCTGGCTGGCTAATTTTTGTATTTTGAGTAGAGATGGGGTTTCACCATGTTGCCAGGTTGGTCTCAAACTTCTGATCTTGTGATCTGCCTGCCTCGGCCTCCCAAAGCGCTGGGATTATCGGCGTGAGCCACCGCACCCAGCCTCTCTGCACTCTGCCCACCCCATACCCTTCACAATCTGCTTCTGAGAAGATTTCTTATTTATCTAGCAAGTCTGACTCCGAATTATGTAAGATAATTTACTTTTTGTCAAGTGGGACAGGAGTTTTCTTAAATGATTTGGGGGGAAAAGGATGGACGTATTACCATTTTATTCTCCAAAGTATTGGTGGCAAATCATCCAAAAGTGTTAGCACCATTCTTGCCTCTACAGAGTCTAGGTTGTTATTAGAATAATATTTCTCATATTTTTGATTCAGAAAAGTCTGAAATGATCCTAGTAGCACCATCACACTTATCTCACATCAAATAATTTTCATTTCTATTCTGGTTTTTTTTTTTGGAGACAGGGTCTTACTATGTTACCCAGGTTGGAGTGCAGTGGCGTGATCATGGCTTCCTGCAGCCTTGACCTCCCAGGCTCAAATGATCCTCCCACCTCTGCCTCCTAAGTATCTGGGACTACAGGCACATGCCACTATGCCTAATTTTTAAATTTTTTATTCCCTGTAGAGACAGGGTCTCACTGTGTTGCCTAGGCTGGTCTCAAACTCCTGAGATCAGGTGATCCTCCCACCTCAGCCTCTCAAAGTGCTGGGATTACAGGCGTGAGCCACTGTGCCAGACCTCTATTCTTCTATCTTTTATCTAACAAATACATGTGGTCACAACCTACTCCAAAGGTCACCTAAGTGTTGGGACACGTAATGTTTCCCCTCCTTCCAGCAGGACGGAAGAAGGGCACCTACCGGTAATGTTTTTCTTTGACTATGGCATAAATGAGGAACAATGCCAGAGACCCATCCAGCGCGACGGTCAGAATTTCCACAGACACAATGGTTGGATCGAAATAAACCCATCTTGCATCAGCTTTGCCATATTCTTTCCCTAAAGACAAAATCCATGTTATTACTCAAATGGCAACAGTTTTTATGACAGTCCATGGAAATGACCTTTCTTTCCTTTAAGGTGGAGATAAAATGAGTTATCGCCACTCTCTGCATTCTTCACGATGCCTTAGTGGAAGGCAGGAGAAGCCCTGGGACCAAAATGCATTTACCACCTGACACAAGCACTAAGAACAGCAGCAGGTTACAGGTGTCCAATCATTCAGTTTCCAGCATGCTTTCACATACGCGCCCTCCTCAGCCCCACCCTCTTCAACGTAAGTAGCAGAATTTTAAAAGAATTCAACATGGTCAGATTTTGCAAAGACAATCTCCAGTCATGATCTTGGTAAATACATTGTAATTCCTTACTTCAAAATTTCCATATAAATTCTGTAAGTCTAATGGAGATGTGGGAAATTTGCTATGAAGGACATGTTTATAAAAGACACATTTATGGCCAGGTATGGTGGCTCATGCCTGTAATCCCAGCACTTTGGGAGGCCGAGGTGGGCAGATCACGAGGTCAGGAGATCAAGACTATCCTGACTAACACGGTGAAACCCCGTCTCTACTAAAAATACAAAAAATTAGCCGGGCATGGTGGCGGGTGCCTGTAGTCCCAGCTACTCCAGAGGCTGAGACAGGAGAATGGCGTGAAACCAGGAGGCGGAGCTTGCAGTGAGCCAAGATAGCGCCACTGCACTCCAGCCCGGGCGACAGAGCGAGACTCCGTCTCAAAACAAAACAAAAAAAACCATGTTTGTTGGCCAGGCACGGTGGCTCACACCTGTAATCCCAGCACTTTGGGAGGCCAAAGTGGGTGGATCACTTGAGGTCAGGAGTTTGGGACCAGTCCAGCCAATGTAGTGAAACCCTGTCTCCACTAAAAATACAAAATTTAGCTGGGCGTGGTGGCACATGCCAGTAATCTCAGCTACTTGGGAGGCTGAGGCAAGAGAATCACTAGAACCTGGGAGGCGGAGGTTGCAGTGAGCTGAGATCGCACCACTGCACTCCAGCCTGGGCAACAAGAGCTAGACCCTGTCTCAAAACAACAACACGTTTATTAATAACAGAATAGAAACTAGGTGCTGAAGGGACAGTGGGCAGCGGGGGGAGGAGAGAGCCCGGACTGCAGAATGAATCAGAGTGGGCAGAGGGGGGTCTGCGCCCACAGGGACAGGGGACTCACAGTGGCCCTCACACAGTCTCAGCTGTGCTGCTTGGGGAGCCAGTGTGCTCTTAGAGATCCATCCAGACCCATTATCAGAATGATTTCTTCTTGGGAACACCATGACTCAGAGTCTTTTTAGGGCTGGAATGATGGCCAGGTATTGTAGAGGCCATTAAAAATTATTTAATTATTTTCTTTTTCTTTTTTTTTTTTTTTTTTGAGACGGAGTCTTGCTCTGCCACCCAGGCTGGAGTGCAGTGGCCAGATCTCAGCTCACTGCAAGCTCTGCCTCCCAGGTTTACGCCATTCTCCTGCCTCAGCCTCCCGAGTAGCTGGGACCACAGGTGCCCGCCACCTCGCCCGGCTAGTTTTTTGTATTTTTAATTAGAGACAGGGTTTCACCGTATTAGCCAGTATGGTCTCGATCTCCTGACCTCGTGATCCGCCCGTCTCGGCCTCCCAAAGTGCTGGGATTACAGGCTTGAGCCACTGCGCCTGGCTAATTATTTTCTTAATGTATAAAAGTAATACATGCTGGTCCTAAGACCTCAAATGACTACAGCGAAAAAGATGGAAGTGATGACCTCGTCTCCCCCTTTAGTACTATCTCGCATTATCCAGAAAAGGTGTGATGGCCACAGAGGAGCCCGTGATCTGCTACTGAGCAGCACACAGCTCTTTTCTCATAAAGGTCAGAGGAAGGATCCCCTGGGGCCTGGGACAAAGGTTTCTAACAAAAGGCTGCCCTAAGAGAAAGGACAATAAGAGGATTAGCTATTTAATGGAATACCACACAAGGCACGTGCTGAGGGGATGTTCTGTGAGAGGCCACCGAGAGTCAGCAACCTGTCCTTAGCCAACTGTCTGTAGTCTCCTGTGCCCTTCAATAACTAACTGGAAAACACTGTCATACTGAAACATTTCTCCCCTAAATTTAAATATACATACAATAGGTGAAATATACCAGTTAGTGCAACTAAAATCTAATAAAATATCACTTAAGTAAAATGTCAGTTCTTCAGGAACAAAAAGAGATATTGACCAAGTCTTTTTTTTTTTTTTGAAAAGGAGTCTCACTGTTGCCCAGCCAGGAGTGCAATGGCACAATCTCGGCTCACTGCAACCTCCGCCTCCCAAGTTCAAGTGATCCTCCAGCCTCAGCCTCCCAAGTAGCTGGGACTACAGGAACCCACCACCACACCCAGCTAATACTGACTGACCGAGACGGAGTCTCACTCTGTCGCCCAGGCTAGAGTGCAATGGTCAGATCTCAGCTCGCTGCAACCTCCACCTCCTGCATTCAAGTGATTCTCCTGCCTCAGCCTCCCAATAGCTAGGATTACAGGCATGTGCCACCATGCCTGGCTAATTTTGTATTTTCAATAGAGATGGGGTTTCACCATGTTGGTCAGGCTAGTCTCAAACTCCCGACCTCAGGTGATCTACCTGCCTTGGCCTCCCAAAATGCTGGGATTACATGCTTGAGCCACTGCACCTGGCCTAATTTTTGTATTTTTAGTAGAGACAGGGTTTCACAATGTTGGCCAGGCTGGTCTCAAACTCCTAACCTCAAGTGATCCATCCGTCTCGGCCTCCCAAAATGCTGGGATTACAGGCGTGGGCCACCGTGCCCAACCTTCAACAAGTCTTTTTTTTTAGCATTTGGAAGTGCTGTGGTAGGCCCCAAGAATGCAGCTGCAAGTAGGACCAAATGTCGGCCCTTAGTGGCCCACATTTTAGTGAGGCTGAAAACCAGGCAGTGCTGGCTAGAGAATACGAGGGCAGGGAAGAAGTGGCACTGAAGCCAGACTACAAACGTCAGGTAAGACTTCCTGGAGGAGGTGTTTTGATCACTGCCTCTCTTCCCTGTTGGTGAGGGATGGACTTCTGCCTGAGGGCCATGGTGATGGCTGAACACACAACACCCGACACTGGGCAGATGAGATGGAGGAGGTTTATTAGTCACATACACTTGTGGCCTGGGGAAGGTGGTCATCTCGCCATGCAGGGCCACATAGGGGTTGTACCTGGGAACAGTGATCGGGCAGGGGCCACAGAGGCAGGCTTTGCAGTAACAAGAGGAGGGGGTGGGTTGAGCCCTGGTTCCCGAGAAAGGATGTGATTGGCTTGTTTGGATAATTCCAAGGGCAGACTGGTGGGAACTGAAGCTTGCTACTGAGGGGACAAGCAGGCACTGAGCCTGCTCCCCTTGACAGGGGGAGCTTATATGTGGAAGCAGAGTGGGGAGGCAGACTTGCAGTTTGGTCATTTGAGGGCCCCCTGGATCTCACCAGATATCAAAACAGACATAATACTGAATCCTGGCCAGGCAGAATGGCTCACACCTGTAATCCCAGCATTCTGAGAGGCCGAGGCAGGTGGATCACTTGAGGTCAGGAGTTTGAGACCAGCTTGGCTAACATGGTGAAACCCTGTCTCTATTAAAATACAAAAATTAGCCGGGCATGGTGGTACACACGTGTAGTTCTAGCTACTAGGGAGGCTGAGGCAGGAGAATCACTTGAACCAGGAGGCAGAGGTTGTAGTGAGCCAACATTGAGCCACTGTACTCCAGCCTGGGAGACAGAGAGAGATTCTGTTTAAAATAATAATAATAAGAAGAAAAAAGCAGACATAATAGTGAATCCTAATTTCAGGCCTTATACCACAAGAGGTGACTCCAAATCTGAGTGAAAAATAAGGGTGTTTCAGGGAGGAGCATGTGCAAAGCCTGTAGCTGAGGGAATACAGTGTGTCTGAATCTACAGACAGTTTAGCAGAGCTGACAGTGGGGAAGGTTAATGCCTGAGAGGAAAGTAGGGGACGGAGAGTAAGGGGCCCTGGAATCCACCAGTCCCAGTGCATCTCCCTGTGGCATCTCCCTCTGGCAGTCCCTCTGGTATCTCCTCTACTGCTAAACTTTGACCATCTCTTTGCTTATTAAACACTGAAACAATAAATAGGCAAATAGCAGCATGAAAGAGCCTGATGATATGATAATTTCCATTGATTCTGTGACTGATAACGGGGCTTAGGTGAGGTTTACAGGGAAAAGATGCAAACTAAGGATCAGGGTAGATTTCCTCAACCAGAGCCATTGTTGTGTCCTTAACCAGAGAGTGGAGACCAGGAGACACTGAGTATTCATGACGTTTATGGCCAGCCCTGCATCCCAGTGAAGCCAGGGTCAGAACACAGGTCATCCTCAGAAGGTCCTGCTCTAGACACACAGTATCAGAATCTGCATTTGAGTAAGATTCCCAGGTGATTTGGGGCACTTTGGAGTCTGGGAAGTACTACTTGCTTTACATTTTCTACTGGATTTTTACTTTCATGAAAATAAAGGACACCTTCATTAAATGAGTTTTTACTGCATTTTGGTTTTTAGAAATAGGGTATCACTGTGTTGCTCTGGCTAAACTCCTTAACTCAAACTCCTGGGCTCAAATAATCCTTCTGCCTCAGCCTCCCAAGTAGCTAGGGCTCCAGGCTCGAGCCACTGCACCCAGCTAGTTTTCACTTCTTTAAGGTGCGTAATGTAAATGTGAAGATGATGGAGAAAGCCTGTGTTAGACATTTGCATTTCATGGGATTGAGCCAAATCTGGGCTGTTTGCTTTCTCTCATGCCAGGCAGGGCAGCCAGAGGAGGAGGTGTCAGCACAGCATCTGGCAAAGAGGAGAAGAGGACGCTCAGCAGGAGGAGCCATGACTCAGGCTGGGGTCAGCAGCCTCTGGGCTTCACCAGTAATCCCCGAGCAGAGTTTAATGCGGCCGATCAAAAGTGCATAGCTGCATTCAGCTGGGCCCCTGGATCTGAAATGGCTCCACTCCGGTCAAGGGGACTCAGACTCCTTGGCTAGGACTTGAGGCATCAAAGATGACACCTTTTCCTTTGGGAAGTACTAATGAGCCTACTCAGTTCTCTAGACGTTTCCTAACACTAGTGGTAAACAGGAGTCCCCCACACAGATCCTAGCTGGAAATGATTTCTGAGTCACAAAAAGAAATGAGATAAACAGGATGGGTGCGGTGTCTCACACCTGTAATCCCAGCACTTTGGGAAGCCGAGGCGGGCAGATCACAAGGTCAGGAGATCGAGACCATCCTGGCTAACATGGTGAAACCCTGTCTCTACTGAAAATACAAAAAATTAGCCGGGCGTGGTGGCAGGCACCTGTAGTCCCAGCTACTCAGGAGACTGAGACAGGAGAATGATGGCATGAACCCAGGAGGCAGAGCTTGCAGTGAGCCAAGATCGTGCCACTGCACTTCAGCCTGGGCGACAGAGTGAGACTCCATCTCAAAAAAAAAAAAAAAAAAAAAAAAAAAAAAAGAAATGATGCAAAGTTTCAGAAGCAAAACCTGAAAGCAGTTATCCTGAGAAAGGCAGTTTTATAAAGTGGCAAAAAAAAAATAACTGTTGGTATTGACACAGTACATGGTAGGACATCGACACTAATTGACTGACAATGAGCAAGAAGACTTTTGGAAAGGATCTACAATACCACAAAAAAGTATGTACAATAAAAAGAAAGTTGATATTAAAAGTATGGGAAAAGCACCCAGTTTAAATGCTACAAGTTCTTCCATCTGCACTCACTACCAACGTTTTTTTTTTTTTTTTTTTTGAAAGGGAGTCTTGCTCTATTGCCCAGGCTTGAGTGCAGAGGTGCGATCTTGGCTCACTGCAAGCTCCGCCTCCCGGGTTCACACCATTCTCCTGCCTTAGCCTCCCGAGTAGCTGGGACTACAGGCGCCCGCCACCATGCCTGGCTAATTTTTTGTATTTTTAGTAAAGATGGGGTTTCACTGTGTTAGCCAGGATGGTCTCCATCTCCTGACCTTGTGATCTGCCCACCTCGGCCTCCCAAAGTGCTGGGTTTACAGGCGTGAGCCACTGCACCCAGCCACTCACTAGCAACATTTTTCATTTTATGTATTGTTTTATAGAGATGGACTCTTGCTCTGTCACCTGGGCTGGAGTGCAGTGGTGCAACTGTGGCTCAATGCAGCCTTGAACTTCTAGACTCAAAAGATTCTCCCGCCTCAGCCTCCTGAGTAGCTGGGACTACAGGTGTGCACCACCACACCTGGCTCATTTAAAAATCTTTTTTTAAAGATAGGGTCTTGCTGTGTTGCCCAGGCTCAAATATTGTTTAACATACAGCTTTAATAAGATGTAATTCACATGCCACACAATCTACCTATTTAAAGAATTGGTTTTAGTATAATCACAGGTTTGAATCACCACAATCTAATTTTAGAACATTTCATTACCCCATAAAGAAACCTGTGCCCATTAGCAGTCACTCCTCATTTCCCCTCAACACTCCCACCCCTACCCTCATTCCCAGGCAACCAGTAATCTACAATGTCTCTACAGATTCACCTCTTCTGGACATTTCATATAAATGAAATCATACACTATGTGATAGAGGCATTTATTTGACAGTCACACTTGCAATAAACCTCCTCCAACATTTCAAACACAAACATTTTTAGTTACTTACATAAAGAAGCAATCAAGCCATCGGAATTTGCAACGTTTCCTACTAAAGACAAGTAGACAAAAGGGCCTTCCTAGAGAGGAGAAAATGAAGACATGCTCTAATACAGCATCACAACCACAGGATGGCACCGTAGACACATGGCATTGCCTGGCTCCACCCCCCACCCTTCTCCATGGCTCACATCCTGGCCAGAGCCTGGGAACATCCACACAACCTTGTGGGATGCGATCCTGGGGCCTGGTTACCCGGACCTTGGAAGTGGGTATGTCTCACCCTAATGTACTATTAATGTTGTTTTTCAGTGATTGGCATTGTAAAAGCAGAGATGTGTTCTTTTGCGGAAAAAGTGAAATTTTTGCATAAGAGTTTATTGTATTAAATAGAGTAAGCTCTAGATTATTCCAGGGATCTTAAGTCTTTGAGTAGAACCTCACAGAAGTTCACTTTTTTTTTTTTTTTACCTCAAAAAAATCTAAGATCTTAAAGAGAAAGGCAATTGAGTTTATACCAGCATTGAGCAATCCTCCCCCCTCTCCTATATATGGGCAAGTTTAGGAAGATTTAAAACAGTTACAGGCTACATTTACCATTCAGGTAATAAAATATCTACAATTACACTTAGTATTTTCCCATCACTGAAGTGCTTCTTCGCCTAAGATTTCTAAAACAAAACAGCTAGAAGCCACTGGGATATCTAATGGTCATGTTGCTCCTTTGAACACATTTTGCTGCTGGTCAATAGCACTTTTTTCTCATTCCTTTTAAACAAAACAATCACTTGTATGACATTAAAACTGGGTCCTGCCTCCCCAGAGGTCACCACTCTCAATCACGTCTCTTTGCAGTTCCCATGGTGATGTCATAATATACTTACACTATTTCCTTCAACTGCTAGCGGGAAAAGCTATTGTTTCATAGATACTCCTTCCCCTCCCGTTTCCAGTCCTTCGAGTTCCTGATGTATTATTTTATTACTTACTCAAATTTGTAACTTAAAACCTGAAAAACTCAGCTCACTCACTCATCAATGTCGTGCAGTCTCTGGGCTTCTTAACCATGTAAGAGTATGACAGCCTCTACCAGGTTCCCCGCACTCTGTTTCCATCTCTCAATTTCTGTCCAGTTTGCTTGTGCATTGTTAAGACTGATTACATGTCCTTTCTTGTTCTCTAAACATATTTGTCTTCCCTGTTTTATCTATAACTGGATTCTACAAGCTGAAAAGCCAATTAACAGTACAATGTTGTGATTATGGAAACAGCGTTCACTGTAATAGGCCACAATTTCTTTCCTTTAGGGATCCCGCATCCTGACTCCTGTGTCATTTAAGGATAATGCTGCAAATGAAAAATCCTTTTTTTTTTCCTGAGATAGTCTCACTCTGAAGCACAGGCTGGAGTGCGGTGGTACGATCTCTGCTCACTGCAACCTCCACCTTCTGAGTTCAAGCAATTCTCCTACCTCAGCCTCCTGAGTAGCTGAGATTACAGGTGCCCGCAATCACGCCTGGCTAATTTTTGTGTTTCTAGTAGAGATGCGGTTTCCCCATGTTGGCCAGGCTGGTCTCGAACTCCTAACCTCAGGTGATTTGCCCTCCTCGGTCTCCCAAACTGCTGGGATTACAGGCGTGAGCCACTGTGCCTAGCCCAAAATATCCTTTCTTCATGAATTTCTCAAAATCATGCTACATTTTAGTTTGCTTCATATTTGGGCCATGACTTTCTTATGTTTATTCTACAGTTTATAATTACTTTTTTTTTTTCTGATTGAGAAGAGACCTTTCTCCCCAGCTCATGAAATCTTCCAGCTTTTTACGATTTTAATCTCTGCTTGAACAGAGGCTTTGAGGTTGGTTTATTTTGTCTTGTTTTGGCACTCTTTGCAAGTTGCTTAATTGGTAAATGTGGTTTATCTGAGTATATGTAAAAGTCGTATTCTTTTTTTTTTTTTTTTTTTTTGAGACAGAATCTCGCTCTGTCGCCCAGGGTAGAGTGCAGTGGTGTGATCTTGGACTTGGCTCACTGCAACCTCCGCCTCCTGGGTTCAAGCGATTCCAGTGCCTCAGCCTCTCAAGTAGCTGGGACCACAGGCATGTGACACTACACTCAGCTAATTTTTGTCATTTTTAGTAGAGATGGGATTTCACCATGTTAGCCAGGCTGGTTTCAAACTCATGGCCTCAAGTGATTTGCCTGCCTCAGCCTCCCAAAGTGCTAGGATTACAGGTGTGAGTCACCGTGCCAGGCTCCAAAAATCATATCCTTTAAAGGACATTTAAAAAAATCGTATGAGACAAATAGCTGTGTTTATAAACAAATAAGTACTCCCCAGTCCACTTACTTTGCAACACTTTATTTTTACCAGCCAATTTTTTATTTTTAGTAGAACCATAGGGTGAAATCCATACCACTTCCTTGTTTTGGCTTGAGAACTTTCTAGACAAAGCACATCCACTGGGCTGGCCAGTGGGGCAATGGGGCTGGGCTGAATTTGACCCTCTCTAGGCCTCAGGCCATCTATCCGTAAGATGAAGGACTTCTTTCCTATAGATTGTGAATCTCATCCTAAAACTAAATGCAACCTCCACTGGCGACCTCTTCTACTGGACTCATTAATAAGACGTGGAGTCTGACACTAGATCGCAGACCTTTCCCCAGAAGCAACTCTGGGTAAGAGCAAGATGGGGATCTGGAAATCAGTAATATGCAGGAACCTATGAGTCTATAACAAATCCGTTTCCTTTTACATCTACCTGTTGAAGTTCTATTCATTTTTCAAATCCCAGCCCCAACTCCCTTCTTCAAGAAACCTTCTTTGACCTCCTAGTGAGAATTAATGTCTCACTCTCCTAAAACTCCCATGTGACTAAGTTTGTTTCTGTAACCAGCAGCTATCCGCTCGGTCCCCAGCTCCCATTGGACCACACATCATTGGGATCTGGAGTACTGTCATCTCTATCTTAGAATCCCCAAGAAACATGGCATTTGTGTTCAGTGTTTGCTAACCTTGATTAAGTTCATACAACAAATTACTTATAAAGGATGCCCTGATGAGGCTTTTAGAACGCCCTATTTTTTACTGTATTAATGTCCTAAATGTAAAGATAGCATAACACATATCAAGTGTAACGAATATTCATGCCTTCGAATGCTGATCAGATGTCACCTCCTCCAGGAAGCAAGATTGTACTATTCTCCTGCTGGGAGGTCGGTGCACTCCTACACAGAAACCTGCTCACTTGTCTCTTTCCAAAACTGCCAGTTCTCTGAGGGCCAATTCTTTGTCTTTTATCTCTATATTCCAAATGGCTAACACATAGTACATGCTAATAAGCGTTTCCTAAAAGAAATAAAATGGAGAATAGAAAACAAGACAGTTAAAAATGGTAATCTGATTAGAAAATGGGTAAAATAAATGAATAGACATCTCACCAGAAAGTACATAAAGATGGCAAATAAGCACATGGAAAGATGTTCAACTTCATTAACCACCAAGGAAACACACCTTCAAACCACAGAGAGGTATCACTGCATAAACTATCAGAATGGTGAAAATAAGGCTGGGTGTGGTGGTTCACACCTGTAATCCCAGCACTTTCGGAGGCCTAGGCGGGCGAATCATGAGGTCCGGAGTTTGAGACCAGCCTGGCCAACATGGTGAAACCCCACCTCTACTAATAATACAAAAAAATTAGCTGGGTGTGGTGGTGTGTGCCTGTAGTCCCAGCTACTTAGGAGGCTGAGTAAGGCAGGAGAACTGCTTGAACCGGGAGGCGGAGGTTGCAGTGAGCTAGGATTATGCCAATGCACTCCAGCCTTCACAACAGAGTGAAACTGTGTCAAAAAAAGAAAGGGAAAGGGAAAAGGAAAGGGAAAGGGAGGAAGGGAGGAAAGAAGGGAGGGAGGGAGGGAGGGAGGGAGGAAGGGAGGAAAGAAGGGAGGGAGGGAGGGAGGAAGGGAGGAAAGAAGGGAGGGAGGGAGGGAGGAAGGGAGGAAAGAAGGGAGGGAGGGAAGGAGGGAGGAAGAAAGGAAGGAAAGGAAAGGAAGGGAGGAAAGGAAGGGAGAAAAGGAAGGAAGGGAAGGAAGGCAGGCAAAAATAAAAAATAGTGGCAACATCAAATAGTGGTAAGGATGTAGAAAAACGGAAACAAACACACATTTCTGAAGGGATAGAAGCGGTACAGTCACTAAAAAAAACTAGAGTTTGGCAGTTTCTTCTAAAACTAAATATGCAATGACCATATGACCCAGCAATTCCACATTTGGGTATTTCTCTCAGAAAAATAAAAACTTATGTTTATACAAAAACAAGTACACGAATGTTCATAGCAGCTTTATTTGTGGTAACTAAAAACTGATGTTCTTCAAAAAGCCAATCCCAAAAGATTACATAGTGATTACATTCATTTTTATTTCTGTATTTATTTTATGAGATACAGTTTTGCTCTGTCGCTCAGGCAAGAGTGCAGTGGCTCGATCTTGGCTCACTGCAACCTCCACTTCCCATGGTAAGGAATTCTCGTGCCTTAGCCTCCCGAGTAGCTGGGATTACAGGCATGCACCACCACGCCCTCCTTAATTTTTGTATTATTAGTAGAGATGGGGTTTCAGCATGTTGGCCAGGATCCTGCAGTTGCAGGGGCTCCCTGCCTTCATGCTTGAAATAGGTGAGCAGGGGACTCAGACCACAGTGGATACAAGAAACACAGCACCTGAGGTTCCAGACAGCCTGAGGCTTAGCTCCTCCAGGACCCTCTCCAGACCCAAAGTGTCCTGGGTATCCTGGTCTGGATCAGCCTAAATGAGCACAGGCAAAAAGCAACAGAGATCTGCAGCATGTGTCAGGCAGGGCACACCTCAAAAGCAAGCAGTTTGCCACCTCCTTCCCCGCAGATGCACTTTTGTATCAGACACACTGGTGTTTCAGCACTCAACAGTACTTGAGTTGCCTGATTATTCAGGTCTCAATAAACCACAGTGCAAACCTGCTTACTTCTCTCTCCATCTTCTGCTCTCCTGCAGGCAAAAGATACTTGAATAACACTGCACCTAGGTTCCCAGCCACAGGAGACTCAGAATGCCCTCCCTCCCCACCCACCCACACGTGCACAGACACACACGCCCGTGCACAGGCGCGCACACACACACACATGCACACACGCTAACCAGGGGTGGTGGACTTCAACCCGGTGAGAGGTGCTGAGGTGCTGAAACTCAACGTCCCTCCTCACAGGAACCAATGGGAATGTTCATGTAAGTTTGGCGCCATGTTGAGGGTTAAAATAAACACTAGCACAAAAAGGATGAAGAGTAAGGAGAGTTGACGGCCATGACTAGAACAGAAAGGAAAAAACTCCCACTATTCACACACTCTCTTGTGCCCTCTTGGTAAAGGACCAGGCATCAAAATGCCAGCTCTGGGTGACACATGCTGAGCAAATTCTTTCTTGTCCATTTAGGACTGCAGAGGAGCTGCCCAGAATCAGGCTTTTCCTCCCTCTGATCAGGGGCCTTTTCTCCTCCCTAAACCAATGTCTGCAGTGCCCACAACGCCTACGGCACGAAGATATTTCAGTGGATTTTTCTTTACTCTTCTGATATTTCTTCTGGTGGTATACCTTTTAAAATTTTACCTTTAAAAAAAATTATATAAGCCCAGGAGTTCAAGATGGGCCTGGGCAACATGTGAAACCCCATCTCTACAAAAAATACAAAATTAGTTGGGTGTGGTGTAGTCCCAGGTGGGTAAGGTGGAAGGACCACGTGAGCCCAGGAGGTCGAGGCTGCAGTGAGATGAGATTGTGCCACTGCACTCCAGCCTGGGCAACAAAGCAAGACCCTGTTTAAAAAAAACAAACAAACATGACTGGGTGCCGTGGCTCATACCTGTAACCCCAGCACTTTGGGAGGCTGAGGTGGGCAGATCACAATGTCAGGAGATGGAGACCATCCTGGCCAACATGGTGAAACCCTGTCTCTACTAAAAATACAAAAATTAGCCAGGCGTGGTAGCATGCACCTGTAGTCCCAGCTACTCGGGAGGCTGAGGCAGGAGAATTGCTTGAACCCGGGAGGCAGAGGTTGCAGTGAGCTGAGATCGCACCACCACACTCCAGCCTGGCAACAGAGCGAGACTCTATCTCAAAACACAAAACAAAACAAAACAAAAAAATCCCACAAAACAAACAAGCAAAAATATCTATGATATATGTTTAAAAAAAACAAAAAACTATAAAAAGGTACAAAGCAAAGAATAAAAGCCTCTCTCCCTCCTGACTCCCAATCACATTTCCCAGAGATGACCACTGTTAAATTCCATGGTAGCCTTCAAGACATTTTTCAGGTTTATATTAATAAGCACTTATAAATATTTAAAATATTTTCTCCCTGCTATGAATTTTCCTACTATTAACCCAGAGGGTGATGAGGAAAATTTCGTAATACTTATTTAAGTCCCACATATCAAAAAATTTGGTTTAAAAAATACAGGAAAGTTCCTACTGGACATATGTTATAAAACATAACTGAACTATACTTAATTGAGCTAACAAAATCAGCTTAAAAATTAAAATGTATTATAGCAAATAAAGAAAGGCCAGTCTCATTTTTCTCTTAAAATGTCCAGGCATGTAATTTTTTTTTTTTTTAGGATGGTCTCGCTCTGTTGCCCAGGCTGGAATGCAGTGGCATGATCTCAGCTCACTACAACCTCTGCCTCCTGGGTTCAAGCAATTCTTCTGCTTCAGCCTCCCAAGTAGCTGGGATTATAGGCACACACCACCACGCCTGGCTAATTTTGGTATTTTTAGTAGAGACAGGTTTTCCCCATGCTGGCCAGACTGGTCTCGAACTCCTGACCTCAGGTGATCCGCCTGCCTCCGCCTCCCAAAATGCAGGGATTACAAGGGTGAGCCACCACGCCCGGCCCAGGCATATAAGGGTTTTAACAACATATTTTATAGACTTAAAGACAGCTATAAGTCAAAGCTCAGATCAAACAAATGATGAAGTTATGCCAGCTACTTCCATTGATAATTAAATATCCAATTTAAAGAGCATGCTCAATTTACTCATTCTAATCCTTAAGGAAAAATTTAGCTGAAAAAGTTCTTACAGAAATAAAAAGAACACATACTGAGGCTGAGTATGTATTTGAATGTATCTGTTTTTTGTTGTCAGTATGTTTGAATGAAGACCTAGAGAAAGCAGGGCAACATTCACCTTCAAGAGTGGGAGAATGAAGTGGAGCAGGAATAGAATCAGTATATAAATCCTGTCAGCATTTATTAGCATTTGCAAATCTGACTCACAAAACCTCAGCCTAATCAGACTGGATTTTTGCACGTCATGGCAACAGCATACATCATTGTTTCTGGAGGGATCAGCTGCAGCAGCCTCCTACGGTCCTTTGGTGACAAGGCTTTAATGACTCCATAAATGTATGCTGCCCAGCTGCTGCCCGCTTAATGAGATTACCATGTCCACTTGAGGGAACCTGCTCAGCAGCCAGTTGTCACCTAACATTCACAGGAGACCACGCTGGTCTCTTTTAGAACTACCAGGATCAAACCGTCACATGAGTTCTATGGTTCCTACAACATAGCAGTATACTGTTTGATTTAGGACTTGAAACACTTTTCTCTCTTTTCAAGAATATACCCTTCTCTGCCAGAAGGTTGTTACTTCTCAGATTAAAGATGTGAAAGGAAACCTTCCAAGGCTCGTCCTAATTGGACAAATACATCGTCACTTTAGTACACAGGGATGGGATGACAAAAGCTAATCCAGGTATGGAATATGGCAAGGAGGATTCACTAAGAGGATGGAGGAGGAGAGAATTACATTTACTGAATTCTGGCAAGTGCCAGGTGCCTTACATCCTTGCCATTCAAACACGGTCAATGAATCACAGCCTGGCAATCACTTGGGGGCTGGTTACCACTGCAGAATCTCGGATGATCCCTGGATGATTTGTGTGCATGGTCAAGCTTGAGAAGCACCGCGCTGTCATAAGGCTTTATTTAATTCTCACAGTCCTTTGAAGAAAACATTTCCATACTTCACAGGTAAGAAAACTAAGACAGAAAGTTTCCTTCTTTTCCTCCTCATTACAGAAAGGATTTGCAGGGGAAAGGGGCATGCCCAAGTTTCTGAGTTGGTCATCGGGAAAGCTGGCGTTCAGGGGTGCACCTGCTGCCCCCAAATGCCTGTGCTCTTTCCACCTTCCCCCACTGCCCCAGGCTCCTTGAATGATGATCAGACCCCATCTAGAACCATGTTTAGGAACTGGTGCTGCATGCATGCATGCATGCATTCATTCATCCATTTATTTATTGAGCTAGAGTCTTGCTCTGTCACTTGCTTACTGCAACTTCCACCTCCCAGGTTCAACCAATTCTCATGCCTCAGCCTCCCAAGTAGCTGGGATTACAGGTGTGCACTGCCACACCTGGCAAATTTTTTGTATTTTTAGTAGAGACGGGGTTTCATCATGTTGGCCAGGCTGGTCTTGAACTCCCGACCTAAGGTGATCCGCCCACCTCAGCCTCCCAAAGTGCTGGGATTACAAGCCTGAGCTCACACCTGTAATCCCAGCACCTTGGGAGGCCGAGGCAGGTGGATCACGTCAGGAGATTGAGACCATCCTGGCTAACACGGTGAAACTCTGTCTCTACTAAAAATACAAAAAAAGTTAGCGGGGCATGGTGGCAGGCGCCTGTAGTCCCAGCTACTCAGGAGGCTGAGGCAGGAGAATGGCATGAACCTGGGAAGCGGAGCTTGCAGTGAGCTGAGATCACGCCACTGCGCTCCAGCCTGGGTGACGGAATGAGACTCCGTCTCAAAAACAAAAACAAAGAACAAAAAACAAAAAACAAGCCTGAGCCACCACACCAGGCCTGGTACTGCATTTGAAAATGCAACCTGTGGCATGTATGAGGGTGAGTGGTAAGTTTCAGTCATATACGTCTATCAGAATGACTAAAAACAAAAGTAAAAACCACAAACATGCTAAGTGCTGGTGAGGCTGTGGGGGAACAGGAACTCTCACACACTGCTAGTGGGAACGCACAATGGTACAGCCACCACGGAAAGCAGGTTGGCAGTTTCTACTAAAATGAAAGAATCCCACTCCAAGGCCTTGGCCTAGGAGAAAGAAAAATATGCCCACACAGACTTGGATGCAGATATCTATTAGCAGCATTATTTGTAATAGTCAAAAACTAGGAACAACCCATTTGTTCATTAACTGATAGATAAATAAATTGAGATACATCCATAGACTGGAACACTACACAGCAACGTATGTTAAATAAAGACTTTGTATGTATGATTTCATTTTTATAAAATTACAGGAACAGCAAAACTTTAAACACAGAAGGCAGATGGGTGTTTGTTGGGGCTGGTGATGGGGACTGGGATCCTCTTCAAAGGGACATGAGAAAACTTTTACTAGAAGCGTGATGGAAACGTTCTGTACTGTGATTGCAAGGGTGGTTACACAACTCTACACAATCCCTCAAATTCACCAAACTGTACACAGAATGGGCGAGTTTTATTATACATAAATTATAACAATAAAGCTGGAGGGAGGAAAAGGGGAGTTTAGAAAAGTGGCTGGTAACGATATAAATACAGGTATATCTCAACAGCCTTCCCTATAGTAACAATAATCAGTCTAAATACAAAGGAAAGGCCAGGCGCAGTGGCTCACGCCTGTAATTCCAGCACTCTGGGAGGCCGAGGCGGGTGGGTCACCTGAGGCCAGGAGTTTGAGACCAGCCTGGGCAACATGGCAAAATCCCTTCTCTACTAGAAACACACACTAAAATTAGCTGGGCATGGTGGCACATGCCTGTCATTCCAGCTACATGGGAGGCTGAGGCAGGAGAACTGCTTGAACCCAGGAGGCAGAGGCTACAGTGAACTGAGATCGTGCCACTGCACTCCAGCCTGGGCGACAGAGGGAGACTCTGTCTCAAAAAATTAAATTAAATTAAATTAAACAAATACAAAGGAGAAATACAGTAGCAATGAAAATATAAAATGTTTTGAAATAAACTTTAAGAGACTATAACAGAAGATTTAAACAAATTGTGATCTACCCAGTTCTTAGAAGGGAGATTGTATTATAAAAATATCATTTAATCTCAAACTAATCTATAAAGCTAAGAAAGCCACAATCAAAATACCAAGTATTAGAACTTGGCAAAGTGAAATTATTTTTTATTTTTGAGACAGGATCTCACTCTGTCCCCCAGGCTAGAGTGCAGTGGCGCGATCTCCGCTCACTGCAACCTCTGCCTCCCAGGCTCAAGCGATTCTCCTACCTCAGCCTCCCGAATAGCTGGGATTGCAGGTGCATGCTACTGCACACCTGGCTAATTTTTGTACACACCCAGTCAGCAAAGTGAATTTAAAAGTACATTTGGAAGAATATATCATAAGTTTTAAAGTGTTTAAAAAAGAATAGTAGGGAGAAATTTGCTTTATCAGATATTGAACTACATTATAGTGCTGAAATTTTCAATATCTGATAAAACAGTGGCTAGAACTGGAATCAAAAGATTCATAAAACAGAACTAAATTCAAAAATCCCCAAACATATCTATGCATATAAAATACTTCAGTATATGATAAAGGTGGCATTTCAAATAAGTGGGGAAAGAACGGATAAATAAAGAACGGATCAATAAAGGGGGTTGACAACACTTTCTTGCCCTTTCTCCCCAAAAGCATAATAAAGTGTGGGTGAAACTGTTTGTACCAATACATGAACACCTAAGATCATTAAGGAAAAGACAAACATCCCCACTGAAAAACAGGCTATAGAAGGAGGATCTCAAGATCTATGCCCCAGAATCTCATCCCAAAGCCTAGCACCAAAACAGCAAAACAGTCCTCCTTCAAGAAAACTGAAGGCAGCCGGGCATGGTGGCTCACGCCTGTAATCTCAGCACTTTGGGAAGCTCAGGCAGGTGGATCACGAGGTCAGGAGGTCGAGACCAGCTTGACTAACATGGTGAAACCCTGTCTCTACTAAAATACGAAAATTAGCCGGGCATGGTGGCACATGCCTGTAATACCAGCTACTCGGGAGGCTGAAGCAGAAGAATCACTTGAACCTGGGAGGTGGAGGTTGCAGTGAGCCAAGATCATGCTACTGCACTCCAGCCTGGGCGAGAGAGTGAGACTTCGTCTCAAAACTCCTCCATGGCCAAGCACACATCAGAGAGCGAGAGCTGCCCGCTGTGCCTGCACTTTTACCCTTCCTCAGCCATCCTCTCGCCCAGACCTTTATCTTCAAAAGAACCAAGATCCCCCAGCCTGCCCCGAGGTGCCTCTGGAGCTACCCTCCTGCCCTTCCTCCTCCCACCACCAAACTCCTGCAGTACTTGCATCTACTGCCCAACTTCTCCTCTACCCGGCCTGTAAGTGTTTGGCTTCTGGAGCCTCCCTCCCATCAACCCCACTCTCACCACTGACTTTCTGGTTGCCAGGTACCTCACCTTTTATTTTCTGTCTTTGTTTTTAATGGTGCTACAGCAATTTATCAGTGTTCTTGAAATTCCATTCCGTGGATCCCAGGACCCCAGCGCCCTCCTGGTTCGTGGTCTTGCCCACTCTCTCCTAGGATAGATATTTTAAAAGATCCTGCTCTTATTCCTCAGCTCTTTTACCCTTCTGTCCTCTCCAGCTCACCAAAAGCACTCATACCTGGGGCTTCCTGCTGTCTCCCCCAACTCAGAAAACAATTCCCAGCACTCTCTCTTCTGCCCTGACTCTGTCTCTCCAACTCAGTTCATATTTTCAATTGCCTTCTGGCCATTCTCTCTCTCTTCTTTTTGAGATGGGGTCTCACTCTGTCACCCAGGCTGGAGTGCAGTGGCATAATCATAGCTCACTGCAGCCTAGATCTCCTGGGTTCAAGCAATCCTCCCACTTCAGCCTTCTGAGTAGCTGGGATCACGGGCATGCAGCACCACGCCCAGCTAATTTTTCTGCAGAGATGAGGCCTCACTATGTTAGCAAGGCTGGTCTCGCAACTCCTAGCCTCAAGCAATCCTGCCTCAGCCTCCCGAAGTGCTGATTACAGGTGTGAGCCACTGCCCAGCACTATTCTCTCTTAACCACACACTAGGACCCCCGACTCATAATTCTAAAGCCAGATTTTGCTGTCTTACTTTAATATGCTCACCATTACCCATGTTGCTCAGGCCCTAAGCCCCAAGATCATGTCCACCCCCAATCTACAAGCGGCCACTTTGACTTACCACATTCTCCCCTGGAAGTCTCTCACAGTTCACTTTCCTCCCCACTTTACCTTCCAACACCACCTTGGCTTGCCTCTTTTTTAAAAAAATGACTCCCCAAACTACAGCAGTTGCTTTTTGTTGATCTTCTTGCCCCTTAACTCCATCCCTTCCAGTCCAACCTGCACCATGTTGGGAGACAATTCTCCATGAATATCTCACATCCTGCACTGTCTGAGCAAAGACATTTACATCAATTTTAAGAATGTTTCTATAATGAGCCTTTCCAGGGTAGTAAACCTGGGAGAGAGCTCCCTCCAGAGAGGTTCTAGGTGGTAAAGATCAAGACCTCACCTTCTCCTCCTCAGAGGTTTACATTCCTAAGATAAGGTCTCTCCAGAGAGAAGTATGGGCAGGCCACCACCAGCTCACAATAAGATGGACACATAGTTCTGGGGTCCCTTTCTTGTAATGCACCCCACTGCATGTACAGGCAGTAACATCTGGCCTTCATTATGTTGCCCCGTGGGGCTTGGGCCTTGGGGAATCAAACTGGACTACCTTGTTAACTTCTAAGTTTGGTAAAATCTCAGACCCCAGCGTTTCTGACTTAACACATCACCACCAAATTATCTTTCTGAAGATCTGCTTTGGCCACGTGATTTCCCTGCTTGAAATCCTTCAATGGCTTCCCACTACAGAATACAGTTCTTACCTGTCACCTTTCCAGCTGGTCCTCCCACTTCTTCCTTATGTAAACCCTGTGCTCCTGTCAATCTGGACTCCAGGATGTATTCCATACACAGGCATTCATATACTGCCTCATGTTTCTGGACATGCCTGAACGCTATACTTAGATTGCAGAAGAGAAAAAATTTTACCCATGAAGCACCAGTGCCTAGGCTGCCACCGTTTCCTTCTTCCAGTATGTTACCATGGCTCCTTCCGGGTAGGCTGATGGGAAGTCAGCCTGCTCTCTGCTGTAGTCATAACCAGCTGAACTGATGATCAGTGCTGGGGCCCAAGGTGACTGTGCTCTGGTTGGACATCTGGAAAATGAACTGCCCCTGAGAATGCTTGGCTTGAAACTGTCCAACAGGATAGTTCTCAATTTGATGGCAGCCAAAAAACCTACAGAGCTCCTCTCTTTAAGAAGTGTCAGGGGGTAAGAAGAGGCAACTCATCTTCTAGTAAATAAGTGAGTTGTAATTTTGGTTCTCCCCTAAGCTCTACATCTTAGTGTTAGCTTGTCCCACATTTCTGGGTGTTCTTGCAATAAACTCCCAAGCAAAGACAACATGGGCATGTATTTTCTTGCAGCCTCAACTGCTTAATTCAAGTGCTCTCCCCACTGATCTCTGAGACACGTGTACAAAGACGTTGGTGGATGCATTTTATTGTGGTGGACACAATAAAAATGTGTTCACTAATATGGGCTGGTTAAGTGATCATATTCATCAAATATAAGATACATCCCAATCTCATAAAATATCAATCAAATGGCCTACAGTAGTTACGTGATATAGTTGATTGATCTAATATGTGAAAAAATGTGGGTCTTAGACTTGGAGAACTAAGGTATGGTGTATTCACACAGTGGACTACTTTGCAGCTGGGGTAGGTAATGGCATAAAAGGAGGTGTGTGTTGTGTTACCTGTAAAAACCTGTGCTTGAAAAACAGTTTTAAACCAGGTGGTGAACACACGCATATAGTTTAAGTATTTTTACAGCTTTTTGTATGTCTAAGATATGTTATATACTTTTCTTTTTTTCCCCAAGCTGGAGTCTTGGAAAAGTCCAAGGCTGGAGTGCAGTGGCTTGATCATGGCTCACTACAACCGCCACCTCCTCCCAGGTTCAAGCAATTATCCTGCCTCAGCCTCCCGACTATCTGGGATTACAGGCACCTGTCACCACATCCGACTAATTTTTGTATTTTTAGTAGAGATGGGGTTTCACCATGTTGGCCAGGCTGGTCTTGAACTTCTGACCTCGTGATCCACCCACCTCAGCCTCCCAAAATGCTGAGATTACAGGCATGAGCCACTGTGTCCAATATGTTATACATTTTTATACATATACATTCTGATATGCTATACAGTTATACCCAGCCAATATGTTACACATTTTTCTCCAACTAGGACTAGCAACATTTTTGTTATGTTATACATTTTGTTATACATAACAAATTATGTTATACATTTTTTCTAACTGGGCCTAGCAACCTGCTTTATCTCTCCTGTTCTGTGGGAGACCTGGTGTTCAAGTGATAGCTTAAAAATCAATTCTCAGCTGGTCGCAGTGGCTCACGCCTGTAATCCCAGCACTTTGGGAGGCCAAGGCGGGCAGATCATCCGATGTTAGGGGTTCGAGACCAGTCTGGCCAACATAGTGAAACTTCATCTCTACTAAAAATACAAAAATTAGCCGGGCGTGGTGTCAGGCGCCTGTAATCCCAGCTACTCCAGAGGCTGAGGCAGGAGAATCGCTTTAACCCAGGAGGCGGCAGTGCACCGAGATAGTGCCACCACACTCCAGCCTGGGGACAGAGTTAGACTCTCTCAAGAACAAAAATAAAAACATAAAAAATAAATAAAAAGACAAAAACAAATTAATTCTATAAAGGAGCTGAGAGAAACATTCACTGTCCCTTATCTCTACATGTTGCTTATCAGAATAAAAAGAATTCCAGCAACATTAGTCATGGGCACAAAGCCAACCCGCAAACATTTACAGAACTCGGTGATTACCCAGAACTCGGCTTGCTTTCTCAATACTACTGACTTTGGTTTCAGTTAGGCACAGGTGTGTCTAAACAAGGTCAACTTTACAAAAATAAAAGATATTTGGGCATAGTTTTAAAAAAATAAAGTGTGTGTGCGCGCGCGCGTGTGGTGGGGGGGCGGGGCATTTCAATATAAATGCCTTAAACACAACCTTCCTGGCTATTTTATAAAATGGGTTGAATCTCTAAGGACACATATTTCCTAAAACCTCGACTGATACACAGAGTGCAAAATTGGGAGCCAGACTACACCGCCTCAGAATCATGCCAGCTGTGTGGCACTGGAAAGTCACCTAACTTTGCAGCGCCTACCTTCACCTCTGTAAAATGGGGGACAATAATAACTCATTTATGGATGCTGTAAAGAGCTGAAATTTAAAATTCAGTAATGCGCCTGGCACACCTTAGACGCGGGTGTTTCGTTTGTCTTGGCAAAGGCTTCGGGTTTTGGGCCAATAGCCTTGCTGCCTCTGGAGCAAGCATCTCTCCTTGCACCCTACCCTCTGGGGCATTGAAAAATTACCTCAACTCTACTCTCAATTATTTCCAGTTCAACATTTATGTGCAGGTTACAAAGCCGAGGAAACTAAGGTTCTAGCCTTTGGGTATCTTCTAAACTAACACAGCACGTACAGAATTTTTTTAAGTTTGGTGGAGGAATCGGCAGCACAAGGCAAGCGGCGCTCTGTTCACAGACCTGGGAATCAGAACTCTGGGCGCTGCGGCCTCCAGGCGCCTCTCGGGTCCCCGCAGACTTCCTGCCCCAGGGGGAGGGGCGGTCAGCTCGCTGCAGAAAGCCGCCGGACCCCCTCAGCCCGCCTTGCCGCCCCCCACTCCCACTCTCTGGGATTGGGAGCGAAGGGTCTAGGCGATGGCACTTACCAGCGCGAAGTGCACCAGCGCGTCGTAGCAGAGCCAGATGAGCGCCCCGCGGTCGGCCGCCCCTCGCCCGCGGCCCAGGCGCAGGCCCAGAGCGCAGCCCGCCGCTAGCAGCGCGGCGCACAGCAGCAGCGACCCGCCAGCTTCGGCCCCCAGCTCCCACTCAGCGCCCATGCTTCCGGCTTCCGAAGCCGGCGGCCCGAGACCACGCGGCAGAGGAAAGCGGGGACAGAAACGACGGGGCGGGGCTGGCCAGAAAGGGGCGGAGCCCGATGGCCAAGGAGGAGCGGAGCTGAATGGCCAAGGCGGTCGGGGAGGCACGGGGCTCCTCGGCAGGGTCGGGACCAGAGCGAGGATTCCCTGCCCGCCTCGCACCCTCGCCAGCCTGCTGAGCCCAGAGGTGTTGTCAGGTCCCGCGCATGGAGGTTCCGTAGGAGGAACGTGCTCACCAACTTGCTCAACTTCCTCGACCAAACCTGTTCCCAAACCAAGCCCAAAGGATTGGGGGCCACCCCCTTTGATGTTGTTTGATTTTTAAGAAGGCTCAAACTTTAAGCCACAAAGTGAAGCCCAGGTAGTGGAAATTTTGCCAGTAGACCGGGGCAGAATTTTAGAGGCAAAAGGTTTTAATTAGGCTCCTGCAAGCCTTACCAAGGAGGTGGGGGGGCTAAGGGTGTTTTCAGCCACCAGCCGGCTTAAAGCCCTTGTGGCCTACTCTGACAATCTTTCCATTTCTCCAGAAAAGTAGAAGTGTGGGTGAGAGGAGCGGCAAGTCCTATTGGCTTGGCGATAGATGTGTTTCACCTGTGGCAGGCCAGGTCTCACTATCGCAGGCCTCCATCACAACTGTTTCAGCACTGACTGACTGGTTAAGTTAAATATTAAAAGCTGAAAGAGTCAGTGCCCATATACAAAGGCTGGAATGTAACAAAAGCCCACGAAGTTTTGCCTAGGCCTTTCTTGGGCCTTGAAGCATGACAAGATAAGGAAGGAATTCTTAACAGGACCCGTTTAGGATTAAACAAGTTTTATTGGGGGGGTCTGAAGAAACTCCCCAGGCCTCCACAAACAAGTTTACTGGGGGTCTGGAGGAATTCCACAAGCCTCCATGATTTAGCAGGAGACAAAATAAGGGTAATCATCCCAGCACCCAGACCCATTTAGATTAAGTAAATTTACTGAGGCTCCAGAGGAAGGTCTTCAGGATTAGAAGTTGTTAATCACTTATGTCTTTAGATGAATGCACTCTTACACGTAGACATATAGCTTAGAAGGTATATACACGCTGGAAAAACTTTGTAATTATGAGTTGGTCTGGCAATAATTTCCAGACCTTCTCCCTGTAACCGGTTGCAGAAATAAAAACCCTTCTTCCCCGGTTCACCTGCACCTTGTTAATTGGGCTGCCCAACACCCAGTTTGGTCCGGGAAAAAAACCTACATTATTTAACTTCACAACCCTATGAGGTCGGAGAAACAAGCCACTCACAAAAACATACTTATGATTCCACTTACAGGAAATGTCTAAAATAATCGATTTGCAGAAACAGAATGGTGGTTACCAGGGCAGGGTGGGGAGGGGGGGCATGGGGAAAAGTGGAGTGTTATTTACTGGGATAGTTTCAGATTTGCAAGATGATGTTCTGGAGATTGGTTGCAGAACAACGTGAACATACTTTACTGAGCTGCACACTTAAAAATGGTTAAGATGGCAAATTTTATATGTATTTTACAATTATAAAAAAAGTGCTGGCACTGAACACAAGAACTTTTTCCCCTAGTCACTTCCTATACCATTTTTTTATAGCAGTTAACACCAGATAGAATGATCCTTGTTTATGCACTTATTGCTAATCTCTTGCCACTGCAATTGTAAGTCTTCAAGGCCAGGGGTTGTGGCTACCTTTTTACTGCTGTATCCCTGGCACCTATTACAGAGTTTAGCATATACTAGCTGCTCAGTTAAATAACTGGCGACTGAATATGGCCAATCTAGCCACCTATGCTCTGGATCCTGTCCTGTAACTAACTAATCACCCTTTAGGGACCATGATGCCCACCTCCCCTTCGGAGCAAAATAGAAACTTAATGAAAAAACTGATCAGATCCCCTGTCTTCATGTCTTTACCCTGCTCCTCAGTCCTTTCTACTCTAGTTCCTGCCTTATCACACTGATACAGCTCTCACTAAGGTAACTCCTGCCCTCCACATCAGTGAACCCAAAGAGCAGTTCGTTTTCTTAGTTTACTTCTGAGTGGCATCACAGCACTGAAATATTTTTCCTTTGGTTTTTTTTTTTTTTTTTTTTTTTTTTTTTTGAGACGGAGTCTCGCTCTGTCGCCCAGGCTGGAGTGCAGTGGCGCGATCTCGGCTCACTGCAAGCTCCACCTCCCGGGTTCACGCCATTCTCCTGCCTCAGCCTCCCGAGTAGCTGGGACTACAGGCACCCGCCACCACGCCCGGCTAATTTTTTTTTTTTTTTTTTTTGTATTTTAGTAGAGACGGGGTTTCACCGTGTTAGCCAGGATGGTCTCGATCTCCTGACCTTGTGATCCACCCGTCTCGGCCTCCCAAAGTGCTGCGATTACAGGAGTGAGCCACCGCGCCCGGCCTCCTTTGGTTTTCTAAGAACACAGCCTCCTTAGCCATTGTTTCCTCTGCAAGTGCATCTTCCACTACAAAGGCCCAGTGATTACTGCAGCTCCACAACACAGTCCTAGGCCGTTCTCACTTCAGAACCCAGATCCAAGCAGTCTCATCCTTACCTTCTGCTTTAATGAAGGTAAGGCAGAGAACTCAATCTCTAGCCTGGTCCTATTCTCTGGACTCCAGACCACTATTTCCAACTGCCCTACTTGACAGTCACTTGGATGTCTCAACACAACCCAAACTGAGCTCATCACTTTGCACCCCAATGTCTGATTCTCTTTCCTATCTCATGTTACTTCCACTCATCAGTTACTACAACCTGGAAACCTAGAAATCATCCCCAATACTTCTCTCTCCCCAAACTTGGCATCACCAACTCCTCCTCAGCAGCCAAGTATTTCTTGATTCCATGCATTTCATGGACCTATTCACTATCTCGTCTCTGTGCTTCACTCACTTAATGTGACCAGCAACCTCTACGTCACTAAATCCAAAGGACATTTCCTGTCCTTAGCCTTACCAACTAGTGATCTTTATTAGTTATCCCTCTTGCTTGATGATTTTCCATATAGAATACCAAAATCCTTTTCATGACTTACTGGACTGTGGGGTCTGGCCCCTCCCTATCTCTCTAGCCCTTTCCCATTCCCCTATTAATCCTTCCCATTATAATCTTTCATCTAGCTATACTTGCTTTCTTTCACTTCCTCAAATGCCCCATGGTGCTTCTCACAAGGCTTTGTACAGACTCTTGCACTGCTGGAAAGCTTTTCCAGTCAACCTGCTCAGTAAACTCCTGCCTTTTCACCACAATCAGTGAAAATTTTGGCTGGCACTTTTAAGGGCTCAACATTAGCCTGGTTATCACCTTTCTCAGTAGCCAATTTCCTCTACTATGTATATCATTGTATACCTCATTTTTTTCTAACATTTGTCAAAACTTGTCATTTTTTTATTCCTGTTATTTTTACAAGTATCCTGTGCCATAGCATACTACCTGGTACAGGACAGAGTATTCAGTATTCGAGTTTTTTTTTTTTTTTTTTTTGAGACGGAGTCTCACACTCTTGTCACCCAGGCTGGAGTGCAGTGGCGCGATCTTGGCTCACTGCAACCTCCGCCTCCTGGGTTCATGCCATTCTCCTGCCTCAACCTCCCCGCCACCACGCCCGGCTAATTTTTTGTATTTTTAGTAGAGATGGGGTTTCACCGTGTTAGGCAAGATGGTCTCAATCTCCTGACCTCAGTGATCTGCCTGCCTTGGCCTTCCAAAGTGCTGGGATTACAGGTGTGAGCCACCGTGCCCGGCCTAGTATTCAAATGTTTCTAAAGGCTTAGTCAGAATTCTTATTTATATAAGACTGAAAACATGGAAAGGATACATATGTAGAATGTGATCTCATGAGAAAAACTAGGCTGAATATGAAATTTATTCTTATATTTAGAGTTGAAAAGGGGTAGATGCCTAACGATTTGGGTCAAAGAGAGCTAATGATAAAGAGGGCGTGACTTGATCACAAATCTAATTATGATGAAGCTGGTAAAATAACTGAAAGAATCCCCCCACATTAATAGAATCAAATGTCCAGATAATGGAATGTTCCCATTCATTCCAAAGTACCCAGAAACCAGTCACACCACATTCCTTATCATTGGAATCCTTGGAGTGCCTCAAGCTGACAGGAACCAGGTCCAGCAATGAATTTTATGAGAATGGATGAAATGCAAGGTGTGTTCAGGTAGAAGAAAGCTGATTTAAAAAATGGATTAAGTCTCCTCTGCTATCTGGAAATAACAAAGTCTACTCCCAATCAAAAACAGTTAATTTGTAATGATGGATATTTAAGTTTCTTTCTCTTTTGAGACAGGGTCTCACAACTCTGTGGCCCAGGCTGGAGTGCAGTGGCACAATCTCTGCTCAGGTGTATGGCAGCCTCACCCTCCAAAGTAGCTGGGACTACAGGCGTGCTCCACCAGGCCCAGCTAAGTTTTAAATTTTTTTTGTAGAGATGAGGTCTCACTATATTGCCCAGGCTGGTGTCAAACTCCTGGGCTCAAGCGATCCACCCACCTTGGCCTCCCAAAATGCTGGCATTACAGTTGTGGGCCACTGCACCCAGGTTAAGAAAGGATCTTGTAGCAAGCAAAGCTAGGCAATAAATAACAAAGCTCCCTCAAAATGAGTACCTTGTTTCTCAAGCTCTTCTGACTTATTCCTGCAGGAAATGTTTCCATAAAACACCCTGCCTCAAAAAATCTGATTTTATGTTTAAAATATGTAAAATGTATACTTTATAACACTTTGGCTTGTATTACCAATACAACTTTTACTTACCACCTAGTAAAGTTGCTGTCCCACGAAGATGTTCCTTATCTTATGGCTTCTCACATTATTTGGCACAGGGTCCCATGCATCTTTGGGTACCACAGTCTAAGAGAATTCCTCAAGAAGGTGTATGGCAATTTGCTAGGGTAGGGAAGGGGGATGCTATAGAAGAAATTCCCTGCAGAGAATTCTTTATAGCATGGCTCAGCCATAGTTTCTGTTTTTAATAACTTAATAGATGATTTTAAGTTTTCTGATGGGGCCAATCAATCTCTCAACAATGCTTCAAGAAGTGGTCTTCAAACTATGCTATGATTTTCTAGTCCAACTCCAGTTTTCCCTAGATAACTTGAGATTTTCACCTAGAAGTGTTTGAAAAACACTTGTTGAGATTTGGGCAATTAACACATTTGATTGTTTTACAATCCTGTATTTTAGTCACAGGATAAATTTAAGAGGTAACTAGTTGCTCCATATTTCTATTTCGTTATCCCAAATCCCTTGAAATAGGTGTTCAGTACTACCTGGAGTTTCCTACATATGATTTGGGAAATTAGGTTAGGCCTGCCTCCAATTTTTCCTAAAACTCAGAATGAAGAAAAGACACGTTTGTGTCTCCTTTTTTCATCTTATGCATCTGAGGAAAGCCTGGGACTGTTCACACAACAAGAAAGTCATGATTTAGGCTGTCTCATTTGAGTGGAGTTTTCTATAGGAATTGATTTAGGACAGTGGTTTACAATCAGGGATGGTTTTGGGCCCCCAGATGTTTGGCAATGTCTGGAGACATTTTTGGTTGTCTTAACTTGGGGAAGGAGAGAGGTGCTACTGCTATCTAGTGAGTAGAGCCCAGGGATACTACTAAACATCCTACATTGCACAGAGCAGATGACACACAACAAAGAATTATCCAGCTGAAAATGTTAATAGTGCAGGGTTTAAAAAATCCCAATTTAGGCCAGGTGTGGTGGCTCACGCCTATAATCCCAGCATTTTGAGAGGCCAAGGCGGGCAGATCACTTGAGGTCAAGAGTTCGAGACCAGCCTGGCCAACATGGTGAAACCCCATCTCTACTAAAAATACAAAAATTGGCCAGGCGTGGTGGCAGGTGCCTGTAATCCCAGCTACTCAGGAGGCTGAGGTAGGACAATCGCTTGAACCCGGGAGGCAGAGGTCGCAGTGCGTCGTGCCATTGCACTCCAACCTGGGCTAAAGAGCGGGAAACTCCATCTCAAAAAGCAAAAAACAAAAAACAAAAAAAAAATTTAGGCCTAAGTTAGTTGAGGGATTTTATGGGCAAACAGTGTAGGTTGCATTCCCACATCCCTTTTCCCACACATTGTATATAGTACTTTTGGAGAATCATTCTATCACTGTTTTTCAGCTATCTAAACAAGTACAACATTTATACCCATAGCTTCATATACAGAAATTATATTTCCTTTCACCCCAAGAGTTAAGTAAACTTCCCCAGTTTAACTAGCGTTAAAATTAACCACCACTGTAAGACAACGGACATTCGTGAATGTCAGTTGCTCTTGTTTACTTGTTTATCCGCATTAACTAATCCCCTGAAAGGATGAATGACCCTTCTTTAAACATTTTCTTTTCATATAAAAATAGAATTTTTTAAAAGATGGGGTCTTGCTATGTTGCCCAGACTGCTCCCAAGCTCCTGGGCTCAAGTGATCCTCCTGCCTCAGCCTCCCAAGTAGCTGGAGCTACAGGTGTCTGCCACCAACCACGCCCTTCAGGATGACCCTTTTGAAAGAAATGATGGCAAGACTATGAGTATTATCACATTTACTTATATACCAACTTATTTTAAAAATAATTTGAAGTGGCATTATACAAAAGTAAACATTTCTACACTCAAAAGTGGCTGCTCCTTTGTTCTTCTAATTAATGCAAGATTTCACTTAGTGCCATAACTTTACCTAACAGGTTAAAACTTTTAGGTTGGCGCTGATTACTATTTTCCATAGTCACATGTTTTCAAGGGTTAGCCAGGTCTTAAGAGTTTGTGTTTCATGAAAGTCATATCATACCATCATCTCAAAAAAATGGGCTTTTTCTAAGTTATAGTATTTAAACCTGAGACACAAAGGGAAAATGCCATGTGATGACAGAGGCAGACACTAGAGTGATGCTGCTGCAAGCCAAGGAATGCCAAGGATTGCCAAGAACCACCAGAAGCTAGGAAGAGGCAAGGAAGGATCGTCCCCATGAAAGCCCCCAAAGAGAGCCTGACTCAGCCATCACCTCGATTTCAGACTTCCGGTCTCCAGAAGTGGATGACCATATCTTTCTATTGTCTGAAACCACCTGGTTTGTGGTACTTTGTAATGGCAGCCTAGGAAACTAATATAGATTTTGGTAATTCTTATTTGTCACAAAGTAGTCTCAAATCTAGCATTATTATTGATCATCCTGGTTTGTTAGAGTTGAGATGGAGCAGGAACCCCTCTTAAGGGCCTGCCAGGTGTCCCCCAAGCATGGAAATAAAGGAAAATTTTGAGTTCCTTCAAGGGAAATTCCAGGCACCTAGCTAGCCCTATGAATAAATAAGCAACCTGATAAGCAAGAGAGTAATAGTAGCTTAAAACAATAAGCAAGGAAGTCACAGGATATTTGGTTCCTTATAGAAACTAAAGATAACATCTTAACATATGTCCCTGAGTTGTTCTTCAGAAACCTGGTCCCCCTCCACTGGCCAGGGAAGGGGGAACTGAGGACTGAGCTCTCTGACTGCCATTCTTTGTTCTCAATGTCTTCCTGAGGGGCCTATAGGAAGTCACGCCCATGGGGCAGACTTAGCATTCTTTTCTGCTGACCCCAAGTCTTTTGACAAAGCTTTGATTCCTTAATCAATTGCAAATAAGAAAATCTTTAAATTCACCTATGACCTATAAGTCACCCCCTGCCACCCTGAGTTTCAAGACAGGCCACCTTTTTAGGCCACACCATTGTGTATTGATGTACAATTCTGCCTGTAACTTATATGCTTTCCTGAAATTCACCCCTGCCTTTAAAAACCCTTGCTTGTAAAGCCATGAGGGAGGTTGGGTCTTAAGCGTGAGCTGCCTCATTTTTCTTGTTTGGTGCCTTGCCTGCAGATAAATGCCCTCCTTTTTTTTTTTTTTTTTTTTTTTTTTTTTTTTTTTTTTTTTTTTTTTTTTTTTTTTTGACACGGAGTCTTGCTCTGCCGCCCAGGCTGGAGTGCAGTGGCCGGATCTCAGCTCACTGCAAGCTCTGCCTCCCGGGTTCACGCCATTCTCCTGTCTCAGCCTCCCGAGTAGCTGGGACTACAGGCGCCCACCTCGTCACCCGGCTAGTTTTTTGTATTTTTTAGTAGAGACGGGGTTTCACCGTATTAGCCAGGATGGTCTCGATCTCCTGACCTCATGATCCGCCCGTCTCGGCCTCCCAAAGTGCTGGGATTACAGGCTTGAGCCACCGCGCCCGGCCTAATGCCCTCCTTTTTCCTGCTGCAAAACCTTGCTGTGAATGTTTGGCTAACTGTGCCAGGTGAACAGACTTCAGTTTAGTTCAGTAAAATGGTGTGAAGGAGATATTAAAATACAATAAAAGAGTAATTCATGATTTACCTCCATTGTGATTTTTAAAAAATAATTCCAAATTTAAGTTTAACCATACAGAAAACAAACAAGTTATTTTCAGAAATAAGTTTTCAATGTTTTATCATATTTGATAGCAGCTTTTTTTATTGGTTACAAAACCTAAGCCCATATACAAAATTAGGAACACATTTAGATGCCTCTTTTGAAAGAACGTTTTAGTCTTTTTAAACTGAGTTTAAAAAAAAAATAAAAACAATGCAATTTTTAAACACTGTTTTGAAAACTTAAAAGTGCAGCAATATACTTAGTTTCCTTTATCTACGAAATGGTGCAATTCCAATTCAAAACTGGTGAGGTCACAAATTGAATCAAGGAAATGCATACAAATGTCTGCACTACTTGATGCTAATGTTCACTTAAATGTTAGTTTGCACTTTAAAACATGAGAGGAAATAGGAATCATCACAGTAGAGGCCCAATTTTAATCATAATGTGTGCAAATTTTAAAAGGTAACTGTCAGTTAAGTAAGGAAAGTCCAGAAGAAACTAAACTGGAAGGGGTACAGTTCACAATATCAAGAAGATTTGGACTTTTAAGGGTTTCACCGAAGTTTGTGACCTTAATTAGCTTTTACGTTGTTATTCCTACTTTTAGTGAACACCACGCAGTTTCAAAAATTTAGACTATAGTGTCCAAACAGGATGCAGTTACCATATGAAGCTTTAACTCAAAATTTGGATAAAGAAAAAAAGGCACAATGAACTTCAACTCAATTTTATGTGCACAAGAGTTGAAAAATCTGAGCCACCTTAAAGAGAAATTGATTCTAAAATTTATAAAACCTATAAATAATCAGAGGCCAAACCACTATATTAAAACAGATTCTCTAGCAAGTAAAAATCTTGCAGTTTAAACATACGCTTGTATCCACTTTAGATACAAGACAAAACTCACTCTTTAAAGTGGCTCCACCTTGGCAGATACATATATTTGTAATGAATGCACACCTGCTATGTGTTGTTTATCAGTGAAAACACCCCAGCTGATTCACAAAGCTCTGATGGCATCTGTCTCATCTTCATCACAGTAAATACACCCCCCAATGGATAACTAAATTAGTTTAGATTTTCTATCCCTTCACATCAATGCATTGGGAAATTATACCCAGTAAACAAGAGCAACAATACTATTTCTGTGACAGCACAAATTATTTAGTTTAAAAATTTTCAAATCCATATTCTTTCATTAATAACTGGGCCAGACAATTTACCAAAAGCAATAACTTGACATAGTAATAGGATTTTGCAGAATTACTTAGAGATCACTGCAAATCAGGTTTATGTTAAATAACTGCAAATTACTCCTCTACACAGATCCCTGTCTGAATCAATTTTAATATGTGAAGATGCTTTTAGAGTAGGATCTGAATTAACTTTCCCAGTACTCAAAGAATGAAGTCTTATGACACTTCTAAATAGTTGCTGGTTTGTTGCCAACCACATTATCAAAAGCACTGGTTACTAAGTAAAAAATATTTTAAGACTAAATTACAGTAAACATGAAAGCTCCACAGTTTAAACCCAATATAAATCAACCATATCCAATTATCAAATTAAAACAAAGAATATTAACTCCTGAAAGCTGAAAGCAAGATTTTTTAAAAAACATCACCAATGGGTATTTTAGACTTTTGTATTTTTTTTTTTTTTGTCTTGTTTTTTGTTTTGCTGCTTTTCCTTTATAGTCAGGGACTCTTGCTTTCAACTTAAACAGAAGTTCAAGTCCATAACAGGTTGCAGCTCAGGTAAAATACCATGCACAGCATTTGATTACTTCAAAACAGCAGGAACACACAGGCTGAAGAGAGTGGTCAAATAGGGCTTGCTGTTCTCAAAAATTAGGTATAATGGCAAAAGCATTAATATCCATATCTAAAGTTCTTCCTCCAACCCTGGCTTCTGAGGCAGATAATAAACACATCAATTACTGGTAGATGAAGTACAGTTTTTTTTTTTTTTAAACTTATCTGTTTATTCAATAACCAAGTTCCTTGTTTTTAAGTTACTTTTTTTGTGTCAGTTCCACCAATGAAAATCATTTGGCTTGTACTTTAAAATCTATTCTTCCACATAAAGAATATGAAAATATGTTTGTGGAGGACAATGATGGAGGCTCAGATCACACTGCACCTCTTTAGTCTTCCAACTTGTATATGCATCATACCAAAGTGTCTTGATCCACAGCGCACCATTTTCCAAAGGAGTATCAGTGGGCAGCTGACATGTCACCACTATGGAATATTTATTCTAAATTGGAGACTGCAGTTGTCAGCCTGTGGCACCAGGGAACAGGGAAAAATAGGGTAGTTGAGATTGTTAAGGAGAGTTCTAAAACAGTTTAGGAAATCATGCATATGCATTTACAGTCCATGTGATAGTGACTTTTGGCAACTGCAAAGTGACTGAGACATGGCTTGCTTTAGAAGCATCAAAACAAAGAGGCATGTGTGTTTTGGAGCCTTTTGTTGCTGTTGTTCTTATCATTTGGTAGCCATCTGGTGGTGCTTCATATTGAATGTGGGAAAGATGCTGCACTCAACTGAACTTAAAAATTAAATTCTTTTGTTTGAAGGTTGGCTGTTGGATCAAAATTGTAAGTACCTCCTTGTGTTGCTTCAGGAATGAGGCAGGGATCTTCATCAATCTATAAAAAAACAAGAAAAAAATCCTTATTAGGTTATGATACCATACATTATGATGTAAATGGAATTGACTTTTTACCTCTTAGCAAATAATTCTACGTGAATGCTTTAATCACCTAAAAATATTCGGATAAATCAATAATTTTAGTAACAAATTTAACAATTTAAAATTTAACACGTTTCAAAACTGCATCCTTAAGTTTCTATATCTGTAGATTTATTTAACCTATCTGAACATACATCACTTACTATTTCTTCTTAGTTAATAGATTACAAATGAAACAAGAACTGTTTTTACAACTTTACCTTATAATGAAGTTTCAAAGTATTTAAGAGAAAGTGACTGATGGAATGTCTAATAGAAATACAGTACAAACTTAGGTCATCCTAGTAATAAAAGGAAAACTCTCAGTAAATTTACATTGTGTATAGGTTTTCATTTACATGAAGACACACCCTATTTTAATATCTACTTACATCATCACCAGAGAAATACTGATCTATGATTTCAAATGCTAATTTATATATGTCTTCATTTTCATGTTGCTGTAAAACTTCAATTTTCTCCAAACCTGGTAAGAATAAAATAATCAAAATAACTGGTTAATTGATAAGGAGATACTAATCAAAACCATGCTCATTTTGATCATGGAGAAATCCTAAGGAACTCAGAACACACTGCTCTCCCATTTAAGATGGTGGTTTGTCTAAAAAACAGATAAAACACGGGGCTGGTTCTAGTTGGAGGACCAGAATCCCACTAATTTTTTTTCCTTCTTAGAAGCCCGTGAGGTACGCAGATCCCTGAGGCAGGCAGTCTAAAAAAACACCCAAACATTCCATTTGACAGAGGGAAGCTGTGGCATAAATATGTAAAGAGACTTATTTCAAGTTATATGGCAAGTTTGTGACAGTACTAGAACTGACTCCCCCACACTGCTTTAATATAATCTTACTAATCCTTTTTTTTTTTTTGAGATGGAGTCTCTCTCTGTCGCCCAGGCTGGAGTGCAGTGGCGAGATCTCGGCTCACTGCAAGCTCTGCCTCCTGGGTTCACGCCATTCTCTTGCCTCAGCCTCCCGAGTAGCTGGGACTACAGGCACCTGCCACCATGCCCGGATAATTTAGAGACAAGGTTTCACTGTGTTAGCTAGGATGATCTCGATCTCCTGACGTCGTGATCCGCCCCCGCCTCAGCCTCCCAAAGTGCTGGGATTACAGGCATAAGCCACCGCGCCCGGCCCTTTTTTTTTTTTTTTTTTTTTTGGAGATGGAGTCTCACTCTGTCCCCAGGGCTGGACTGCAGTGGCGCGATCTCGGCTCACTACAACCTCCACCCCCTGGGTTCAAGTGATTCTCCTGCCACAGCCTCCCAAGTAGCTGGGATTACAGGCTCCTGCCACTACGCCTAGCTAATTTTTTGTAATTTTAGTAGAGATGGGGTTTCACCATGTTGGCCAGACTGGTCTCGAACTCCTGACCTCATGATTTGCCCGCCTCAGCCTCCCAAAGTGCTGGGATTACAGGCGTGAGCCACCGCGCCCGGCCAATCTTACTAATCTTACTGCCTCATAAAATAATTTGTATCTTTCTCTTTGTTTTCCAAATGTTAGTACTTTTATATAACCACAAAATAAGTTTTTAGAACCTTATAATTGGTATACAAGAGAAAGATTTAAATTTTGAAAAACTTTCTTTAAAAAATGAATAGAGGTCTTATGTCCTATAGCCACAATGAACCTGGGGGAAAATATTTCCAGAACAGATACCATAGAATGCCTTCATTTATATTTCCAATATATTTACTCCACACATCATATACACAAGTTTACCAATTTCAAACTTTAATATTCTTCCTTGAAATGTCTTTTTGAAGGTTATGTTAAAATAGTTGCATTTTTTTCCTTATATACTAATAAACCAGAAGAATCGGGGAAATTGTTGCCAAAGTGCTTTATACAATATTATAAAATATTAATATGTATCCTAATTATTACTCCTATAGACAAAAGTAACTATATTGATAAAAAGCTGAAGAGTAATAATTCTCTAAGTTGCTCAAACTTGCTGGGTTATGAACCTGACTACAATGCTAATTTTTTAATTATCTTAAAATATTGAAAAAGCAGAATGAGCAGTGAATTAATAGTAAGAAGATCTGGATTTTAATTTTGCTTCTATCACAACCTACTTCTGTGACCTTGGACAAGACTCCTTAAAATCTCTGGAATAATTTATTCTCAGGAAATCCTCCCGGCCAGGTGCAGTGGCTCACGCCTGTAATCCCAGCACTTTGGGAGGCCAAGGTGGGCAGATCACCTGAGGTCGGGAGTTTAAGACCAACCTGACCAACATGGAGAAACCCTGTCTCTACTAAAAGTATAAAAACTTAGCTGCCGTAGTGGCGCATGCCTGTAATCCCAGCTACTCAGAAGGCTGAGGTAGGAGAATTTTAACCTGGGAGGCTGAGGTTGCGGTGAGCAGAGATTGAGGCATTGCACTCCACCCTGGACAACAAGAGCAAAACCCTGTCTCAAAAAAACCAAAAACCAAAAACAACAACAACAAAAAAGAAATCCTCCCGGTCTGAGTGTTCTATGATCCTACTGCATTTGTTTTCTCTTAAAAAATAAATAAACAATAGAATATTCATATAAAGTAGTCAATGAAATGTAAAATCTAAAACATGACATTATGATAAACTAAGGTTTAGACATGTTAGTACATATTGAACATGTACATTTAAAAATAGAATTTTAACATGTTTCACATGTCATTACTAAAGAATAATACAGCATGTCAAATCACAATTATTTCTCATTAAAATTTCAAAGTAACTGCCACGGTAATAACTTCGGCATGTAGTTGTGCCAATCATAAGAACCATTACGAGATTGAAACAAAGTATCTAGGTGACTCAGAAGTCAGTAACCTTTTCCAACTATATGAATAGTATTTCCTAAAGTGGGGTCCACAGAATTACATGGTAATAACACACACAAAAAAGTGTTTCATTGTTAAGGAGTTTAAGAAATGCTGGATTAAATAAAGCTTTAAAATTTATGTAGTGGTTGCAAGGGGTCTTAATTTGCTGTCATACACTGTGACTTCAAGAGAAGTATTAGTGTTTCCTAAAATGAAATGTCAGGCCAGGCACAGTGGACCATGCCTGTAATCCCAGCACTTTGGGAGGCCAAGACAGGTGGATCACTTGAGGTCAGGAGTTCGAGACCAACTTGGTGAAACCCTGTCTCTACTAAAAACACAAGAATCAGCTGGGTGTGGTGGTATGCACCTGTAATCCCAACTACTTGGGAGGCTGAGGTATGAGAATCGCTTGAACTCGGGAGGCAGAGGTTGCAGTGAGCAGAGATTGTGCCACTGCACTCCAGCCTGGGCGACAGAGCAAGATTCTGTCTCCAAAAAAAAACTATGTTGTCAATCTCTAGAAGGTTACACAGAGACCTTCACAACCAGTTTTTGCAAAGTATGGACTACTCTCTTGTGGAAAATCCTCTTGGAATACAAACATAGTGAATAAAGAAAAGCAACATACTGTGATCATTTAAAAACAACATATCCTAGTAATTTTCTTTCTACTAAGTTGACTTTAAAGAACTAATGTTTCAGAGTTCCAGTGCTCAAATATTCTTCTTCAATCAATCCACTCTTACCTCCACATTCCTCTATTATTTCAGCTATTGTGCTTGCTTCATCACCGGCCATTATCAGAATGTTTTTTAGACCATCTAGAACCACCTGAACCACTTGAGAATCTTTCACTGACAGTAAATTACAGAACGGTGGTATTACATTCTGCTGTACAAGGTACTCAACCTAGACAACAAAAGAGAAAATATATTTTTATTTATATAATTATCTATTCCCCAGCAGGGTGTGGTGCTACATGGAAGGCTGAGGCAGGAGGGTATCTTGAGCCCAGGAGTTGGAGGATGTAGTCGTTATGGTCACGCCCGTGAATAGCAACTGCACTCTAGCCTGGGCAACACAGTTATCTTTTCCCCAAAAAGAACATAACACAGTCAGCAACTGCTAAACATAAGACAGTAGCATGCTTTCCAGTATTAACAATCATTAACATACAGGTTTTCAAACTCACCTGATCTTTTCTGCCACTTATTGTTAAGTTGCTGATTGCCCAAGCAGCTTCTTTTTGTGTTCCAAAGTCCCCCTGAAGGTTAAAAATAAGAGATCATAAAATGGACTCTTTATCCAAAAAGTCTTGGTTATTAACAGATTAACAGACACGGTGAACTCATAATATGACCAACCTTAGCAAGCTGATGAATAATCATAGGAATTAATCCAGCATCTATTACAGCTTGAACTTGTTGCTGGTTGCCTGCTGTTATGTTGGAAAGGAACCACACTGCTTCCTATAATTGAACAAAATATAAGGCACCTTTATTTGAAAAATAATACCTTTAATGCCTTTCTATTTTAATATATTTTATATAGACAATAACAAAATCACCTAAATTATGCTAAACAGACTGCATCTAAAAAGTGATTAGGTATACAAAATCTTCCATTTTAAACAGTAATAAGGAAATTTCCACTCATTATATTTGGGCTCTAATAACCTGGCATTTATCCATTCATTAGTATATAGGCCTACTATAAGCTAGGCATTATTCTAGGAAATGGTGATACAGAAGTGAACAAAGCAGAAATCTTTATTCATGGAGCTTACATGTCTGTGCATTAGCTTCCTCTAAAAGACAGAAATAAATATACAACTGAATTTTTTTTTTTTTTTTTTTTCTTTTTGAGATGGAGTCTCACTCTGTCGCCCAGGCTGGAGTGCAGTGGCATGATCTTGGCTCACTGCAAGCTCCACCTCCCAGGTTCACACCATTCTCCTGCCTCAGCCTCCTGAGTAGCTGGGACTACAGGTGCCTGTCACCACGCCCGGCTAATTTGTTTCTATTTTTAGCGGAGACAGGGTTTCACTGTGTTACCCAGGATGGTCTCAATCTCCTGACCTCGTGATCCACCCACCTTGGCCACCCAAAGTGCTGGGATTACAGGTGTGAGCCACTGCGCCCAGCCACTATACAACTGAATTTCTAAAACTACTTAAAAACTACTTCCAATAAAGGTATTTTTTTATTTTAAAAACATTTACTCACAAGATATAGTCATTCAAGTATTCCATAGAAATTAACCATCTAACTAGTCTAGCATGGGTCTATATAACATAAATATTCTAAAACTAAAGGATTTAGAAGTCATCAACACGTCTGTGAGCTGTTTATAGGTCAGGATCACATGTGTATCTTCCTCTTCTACAACTGAATTTATTTTGCCATCCAACTGTGGTAAGTTGTTAATAATTGCTGAATCTGTGTTCAGAGTACATGGGTGTTCACTATACTATTCTTGCACAGTTTTTGTAGATTTAAAAAGTTTCAAACAAAAATGCTGAGGGAAGAAAACCAAGTTGGTAACTTCTACTTCCGGGGTCCCATGATGGTCTCAAGATGCAAGTAACAAATTTTCAAGGCAAAAAATTTTTGAAGTAACTAATTGCTTGCTGAAGCCGAGACAGCATTTCTATGAAATTTTCCTCTACCACTACAATACCCTCACTTAAGAACATACTGCATCACAGGCTGAAACCTTTCTCTGCTGACTTCTGCTCAGATTCCTCACTTCTCAGTTGTTTCCAGTTATGGAATACATTTAACTAAAAAAAAAAAAAAAAAAATCACCTATATTGTTAAAAATTTCTATAGTAAAAATAACTGGTCCAGAGTCTGAAAGTCTCTGGCTTCTTTCTCTTCACTGGAACAAATGTATCTATAAAATGTGTTTTTTGACACCATACTTTTCTATAAGAACTCAACAGTCAAATTATAGACAAGCAACTACATAAATATAGTTATGGTGACGAAGAAGAAATGATCAGTTCTGCTGGGTTTGGGTGATGGTAGTATATTAGGCAGACAAAACTTCAGTAAACTAAATGTAAATTTAAACCACAATGAGACACCACTTCACATCTACTAGGATGTCAATAATTTTTTTTAATAGAAAATAAGTGTTGGCTAGGATGTGGAGAGATTAGAATTCTAGTAACATTGCTGGTGGGAATGTAAAACAGTGCAGCTGCAATAGAAGATGGTTTGGTGGTTCCTCAAAAAGCTAAACCCAGAGTTAACATATGATCGAGCAATTCTACTCTCAGTTACATATCCAAAGAAATGGAAAGTGGGAACTCAAATAGGTATTTGTATGCCAATGTTCACTGCAGCATTATTCGTAATAGTGAAAAGGTAGAAACAACCCAACTGTCCATCAACAGAAAGATGGAAAAACAAAATGTGGTGTATACATATAAGGGAATAATTATTCAGCCAAAGAAAGAAGTTCTGACATATGCTGCCAAATGGATGAATCTTGAAAACATGCTAGATGAAATAAGCCAGACATGAAGACTTTTTACTAGCAAGTACATATTACACAATTAATAATAAACTTGTCTATGAAGCTTGAAATCTTAAAAAGAGTAATTTTTTATGATCCTTGAATTTAGGCACCTCGTCTTTGGATCCAATCTAATTTTGCTGGGAGATCAAATTTTTATGATCTGTTTAACAAAAATACCAGCACATTCAAATGGCAGATTTTGTCTGCGCTTTCAAGTGGCTACAATTTAATGATTGTTGCTACGCTCAGTCTATTTAAATAGAAACACAGGTAGTCTAAAAATGTTTTTTACTCTGTGATGATTGAAAAAGGCTGGGGCGCAGTGGCTCACACCTGTAATCCCGGCACTTTGTGGGGATGAAGCAGGCTGATCACAAGGTCAGGAGTTCGAGACCAGCCTGGCCAATGTGGTGAAACCCCACCTCTACTAAAAATACAAACATTAGCCAGGTGTGGTGGTAGACGCCTGTAGTCCCAGCCTCTTGGGAGGCTGAGGCAGGAGAACTGCTTGAACCCAGGAGGCAGAGGTTGCAGTGAGCCGAGATTGCATCACTGCACTCCAGCCTGGTTGACAGACAGACTCTGTCTCAAAAACAAAAACAAAACAAAACAAAACAAAAAGTTGAAGAAATACACTTGCGGAGGTGATTTAATAATTCTCATCTTCACTGCAGTGGTTTTTAAGAAAAACATACAAGCAAGCAATAGAAACAAGGAGACAGTTAAAAATGAGACATGGGAAGAGAAATAGCATGATGAGGATATTATATGCCTTACCTTATTTATCTTCTCTTTTGGGTGTGATAAGAGATTTGGGAAGTGTGACAGGACATCACAATTGAGAACAACCTGGGTCTGCTCATCAGTGCCAGTCACTATGTTGCCAACTGCTCGGAGGGCTGCCGTCTAGCGTGGGGATAAAATGTTTTCTATAAATTTATTTGCTTATAAGACTGATTCTATATTTTTCATAATCCTGAGAAAAAGTAAAAATGCAAGGCGTGAATAACACTTATTTCATCCTTTCACAAAGCACCAAGCAGTCTGAGAGCAATTCTGAATTTTAAATAGTCTCTTGTGAAAAACTGAAACTTTATGAAAAAAAAAATTGTGTGAAAATTGGTTGGAAAAAGATTCAAAAAATAAAAGGAAATTAAAATGTTAGAAGTCCAGTTTCTTAAGGCTGGGCATGGTGGCTCATGCCTGTAATCCCAGCACTTTGGGAGGCCGAGGCAGGGGGATCACCTGAGGTCAGGAGTTTTAAGACCAGCCTGGGCAACATAGTGAAACCCCCCATCTCTAACTAAAAATACAAAAATTAGCGAGTGTGATGGTGCATGCCTTTAATCCCAGCTACTCTGAAGGCTGAGGCAGGAGAATCGCTTGAACCTAAGAGGCAGAGGCTGCAGTGAGCAGAGATCCCACCACCATACTCCAGCTTGGGCAGCAGAGCAAGACTCCATCTCAAAAAAATACATATATATTTTAATAAAGGCCTGGAATGGGCACACATTTCCACCTAGAAAGTCATTTTGGTAGAAGTAGGATGAACAGATCTAGCAAGTGCTCACCCCTAATTAGAGTGGGAGAGAAAGTAGAAATGAAATTAGGTTATTCCAAGTATTTGGGGGAAAGATAGAGTCTTGAACTAAATCTGTGGTTCCAGATAGATAAGGAGAGACAGATTTGAACCTATATAAGAAGAATTGAAATGATTTTGTAATGGAATGGGAATTGCAAGGAGGAATCAAAATTTTTAGCTTAGGCCATGCTGTTCACTGAAAGCAGACAAGGAAGAAGAGCAGGTATGTGGGAGATGATCATTTCATTTCTGTCTAGTAAAACATGGAAAGCTTGAAGGAGTTATTAGATGGTATGTATAAAGGGTCAAGAACAATTGGCTATACAGGTGTGGAACTCAGCAACGAATTTGGGTGAGATAAAGATTTGGAAATCAACAAAATTAGGCTCAGGGACTAGCAGAAGAAATCTGGAAGATAAGCACTCACAGAATTAAAGCCTAGTTGTACAAGTTAACTGGTTATAACAAACAATTCCATACAAATAAGAAGAATTTAAAAATACTTACTTGAACTTTGACTTCCTGATGGCTCAGAAGGGGCACAAGAAATGGCACAACTCCTGAATCAATAACCATCTGTATCTGCTCATTACCTCCATCTGTCAAGTATGACAGAGCCCAAACAGTGTCTACAAGAATCTATAGGAAACACAAAAGAAAAACCATTTTACATATTTGTTTGAATGCTTTACATGTTCAACACGCCTCAGGAGTAGTGACAGAAAAAGTAAGCAAATTTCATGTTTTAGCTTAGCGGCAAAAATATCTGCTTAGCTGATTAATCTACTAAGTAGAAAGTACCTTACCTGTCTCTCAATGCCTACCTCAGATCATTTTTCACAAAAAATGAGACACAGAAGTCTGGGAAAACTTCTACTCCGACTTCTGCATTTATGTATCAGATAGATGAATTTAAAAACAGGCAAAAAAGTAATTCTCCCTGCCCTCACAAATTAGCTACCTAATAATCACATAGAAAGACACTATTTACAAGAATGAGGCGGCTGGGCGCGGTGGCTCAAGCCTGTAATCCCAGCACTTTGGGAGGCCGAGGCGGGCGGATCACAAGGTCAGGAGATCGAGACCATCCTGGCTAACACGGTGAAACCCCGTCTCTACTAAAAAATACAAAAAACTAGCCGGGCGAGGTGGTGGGCGCCTGTAGTCCCAGCTACTCGGGAGGCTGAGGCAGGAGAATGGCGGGAACCCGGGAGGCGGAGCTTGCAGTGAGCTGAGATCCGGCCACTGCACTCCAGCTTAGGCGACAGAGCGAGACTCCGTCTCAAAAAAAAAAAAAAAAAAAGAATGAGGCCAACACACCACGCTGTTTTAAGTTCAGAAGAGAAAAGAAAGGTCTTCTATATACTCTACTGGTTTTCCAACATATTTAGCAATACAATTTTTCAGACTACTAAAGTAAACTAATAAAAGAAATGACTTAGCACTTTAACTTCATCTGGGGAAAAAATTGTTTGAAAATCTCCTGAAATGTGTCCCCAACTGAAAAGCCTGGAGTATAAACCATGCCCTATGCCCATCCTAACTTTGCAACTACATAGAAGAAAACAGGCTCAGAGATCTGGTGATTCATTCAAAGTCACAGATCTTGTATGTGGCATTGCTTGGTGTTGTCACAGAGGAATATAAGCACTGGTTGTAGCTTATGCAAAATCAAGATGTTTCCTATTAGGTCATCCAAATTGAAGACATCACATCTTTTTGTCCTAAAATAATAGCAGGCACCTGAATTCACATACCCTTCAAAAAAGCATATAGATGAATAAATAAAATAAAACCACACATAAAACCCACACCCCTTCGGCATCACTAAGAGAACACTAAAAATTTCCATTACCTGTAAGAGGAGAAAAAAATTAAATTCTAGCTTTTGTCTGGACCTCTTGCCTCAAGACTGTATAAAAGAGAGAAGAGAAAGGGAGAGGGAAGTCCACTTCAGTGGAAGAGACTATATGGCCTGCAAAGCCTAAAATACTCTCTGAACCTTTACAGAAAATTTTACTGATCCCTTAACTAGAGCATGAGCTTCATTCAACAGATGACTGGGGCACTTCAGCAACAGGATTGATAAATGAGTATATAATATATGTTAATTGTATATCAAGGACTAACACAAACATGGAGATAAGAGTGGAAACAGAATTTGTAAATGTTATAGGTTTTAGAAAAACAGAAATATTGCAACTTCAAAAATTGGAGGATAGAAGCTGGGCCTAAGAACAGAGCCCACCTACCAGCCCATTTCCCACCCTGGAAGTGAGGAGGCCTCCCCACTGGAGGTGTCTGCAGATGCTGTGTGTAAGAACAAAGTCTGACTACTGCCCAGCCTGGCAGTAACAGGTAACTAGATTTATCTAGAAACAGGGGTCTCAAAGCATACCACCAGTATGTGTAGGCTACAGTGGAAAATAACCCTTCATACCAAGATCCAGGAATTTCTCAAAAAAGAAAAGACAGTCAATAGATGCCAATATTGAGATGACACAGATATTGGAATTATCTGACAAGGACTTGGTAAGATTTTAAAGTAACTATCATAAAAATGCACTGGTGAACAATTATGAACACATTTGAAACAAATTTAAAATGGGAATTCTCAGCAAAAAAACCTGACATGATGGAGGGGGGGGGAAAAGAAATCAATGAACCCAAAGATACTTCAATAGAAATCATCCAAACTGAACAACAGAAAAAAAAAAAAAAGATTAAAGAGAAATTAACTCTCAGGAATTTCCAGCACAATAAAAATAGATCTAATATTTGTGTCTTCAGAGTCCCTACAAGGAAAGGAAGAGCTGAAAAAAATGTGAAGAAACATGTTCCAAATTTGGCAAAATAGGTAAGTCTAGCATCAGATTAAAAAAATGGGAGGCTGAGGCAAGAGAAGAGAAAATAGAATAGGCTCATGCATCACTGCACAGGTAAGAGATAGAAGTTAAAAAACATATCATTTTTGGCCGGGCGCGGTGGCTCAAGCCTGTAATCCCAGCACTTTGGGAGGCCAAGACGGGCGGATCACGAGGTCAGGAGATCGAGACCATCCTGGCTAACACTGTGAAACCCCGTCTCTACTAAAAAATACAAAAAACTAGCCGGGTGAGGTGGCGGGCGCCTGTAGTCCCAGCTACCCGGGAGGCTGAGGCAGGAGAATGGCGGGAACCCGGGAGGCGGAGCTTGCAGTGAGCTGAGATCCGGCCACTGCACTCCAGCCCCTGCGACAGAGTGAGACTCCGTCTCAAAAAAAAAAAACAAAAAACAAAAAAAATATCATTTTGAACTGTCAAAACAGATAGTAAAAAAGGAGCATTAAAAAGGTGTAAGAATAAAGGTAACCACTAGAACAAAAATACAAACTTCCCCAAATACCAAAAGAAAATTGAAAAAGATAAAAGTATGCTAAGCAGAGAAAAAAAAACACACAGAAATTATTTCACAAAGTGACAGTTCAAATCAATCTATCAACCTATGTGAATGGGCCTAACTCACCTATTTAAAAAAAAAAAAAAGATTTTCCAGTTGGCTCTGGCTCTCAAAACAAAACTCAATTCCACGCTGTATACAAGAGACACACATAAAACAAAGAATTTGGAAAGGCTAAAAATAAAGGGATGAGCAAAAGTATGCCAAATAAACGATAAAAAGAAAGCTGAGGTTGTAATCCTGTAAAAAGACCAGTAGAATTTAAGCTAAAAAGCATTACAAAGGAAAAAGGATACTATACAAAGTTAAATCCCACAAATTATCATGAAAATACAACAATTATAAACATCTATTAATCAAATAACCTTGCAATCACTGTTTTAAAGCAGAGAATAAACATACACACAAATAAATGCAAAAACATACTAATAATAGGTTTTAACATACTATTGTCATATGAGAGAAGTCAAATTGGCAAAAAATGAAGATATAACTCTTATGAATGTATATTGAACTTTATACCCCAATAATGGCAACTTGCACATGTACAAATATCACATTAGGCTCAAAGAAAACATTAATAAATTACCTAAGTCAGAAACATTATAAGCCTATCACAAGGCAATAAAATTATACATTAATAAAATGAAAACCGGCCGGGCGCGGTGGCTCACGCCTGTAAGCCCAGCATTTTGGATGGTTGAGACAGGTGGATCTCCTGAGGTCAGGAGTTTGAGACCAACCTAACCAACATGGAGAAACTCGTCTCTACTAAAAACACAAAATTAGCAGGGCATGGTGGCACATGCCTATGATCCCACCTACTCGGGAGGCTGAGGCAAGAGAATTGCTTGAACCCGGGAGGCAAAGGTTGCAGTGAGCCAAGATTGTGCCACTGCACTCCAGCCTGGGTGACTGAGCCAGATTCTGTCTCAAAATAATAAAATAAAATAAAATAAAATAAAATAAAATAAAATAAAATAAAATAAAATAAAAATAAAATTAAAATAAAATAAAAATAAAATTAAAATAAAATAAAATAAAACAAAAAAACCAAAAAGGCTTTTCTATACAGAAATGTAATAGCCTTATATTAAACAGCTCTTGGGTGAAAAAAAAAAAACACAAAAAAACAAAAAAACCCAACAACAAAATTTCTATTTTCTCTTTTTGAGACAGTCTCACTCTGTCACCCCGACTGGGGTATAGTGGCACAATCTTGGCTCACTGCAACCTCTGCCTCCTGAGTTCAAGTGATTCTCCTGCCTCAGCCTCCCATGTAGCTGGGATTACAGGCGCGCGCCATCACACCCAGCTAATTTTTGTGTTTTTAGTAGAAATGAGGTTTTACCATGTTGGCCAGGCTGGTCTCAAACTCCTGACCTCAGGTGATCCGCCCACCTCAGCCTCCCAAAGTGCTGGAATTACAGGCATGAGCCAAAATGCCTGGCCTAAACTCAACAAAATTTCTAAAAAGTTAAAACAAAAATGCCACACATCAGAATCTATGAGGTATATTTAAAACAGTGATTAAAGGAAAATTCATAGCCTTAAAAATTTATACAAATGTGTCTGAACCCATAGAATGCACAACAGCAAGAGTGAATGAACCACAGTGTAAACTACGGATCTTGGGTAATTATGATGTGTCAATGAAAAATACAGAAGTAATGAGATAAAGAACAGAAAAATCACAGATCTAGCTAATAAACTGAAACCCTGGTTCTCTGAAACAAAACAAAACAAAATACAAAAAACTAAGAAACACAGAAAAAGTCCTACCTAATTTAATTAGAAAAGAGCAGGGAAGGGGAACAAATACACAAAATGAGAAATGATAATAACCCTTAAAATAATAAACTAGAACAAAACCCATATAACAACTACCCTGCACACTTTAATGCAAGTAAACGTAGACGCAGTGAATAATTTCCTAGAACAATAGTTGAGAAAAATTGACCTCCTTTAGAAAGAGTGCTTAAACAAGCCAACTTCCACATCAAAAATAAAGAAAATTATCACGAAACTAATTCCACAAAAAAGTACCAAAACCCCAAAGGATTTAAGAGGGAAACTATCAAATCTTCAAAGGTCAGATAGACTCGATGCTACATAAATTGTTCCAGAGTACAGAAAATGAAGGTAACATTAACACCTAAACTTTAATAAAACAATAAAAGTATAAAACCTAATACATCATGATGATAGCACCATTCACTAACTGTATTAATATAATTAAATTTTAGTATTTGTAATTAATGTAAATTATTGCCTAACTGAACAAAAGCTAAACTGCAAACCAGTATCACTTATGTGAATGCTGATGTAAAAATCTGAAATAAAATATTAAACAGAATCACGTATTACATTAAGAAACTAACATACAATGAGATCAAGTGAGATTATTCAAAGAATGCAAGGATGGGTCAATTTTTAAAAATATCATTAATATAAGTTTTATTAGTAGATTTGAGAAAAATAATAGAATTTTCTCTACAGACATGAAAAATTCATCACATTTTTTGAGTGTCCTTGATAGAACACCCAAAAAAAGGAATGTATAGATATTTCTCTTACATAAAACATCTACAGTTCAGACAAAATGTAGGTAAGAATTAAAGAAAGATCGATGAATTTTGATTATATACAAAAAGTTCACATGGCAAAATATCATGCTCAAAGACAAAAGACAAACTAGGGAAGTATTTTAAGTATGGAAGAGAGTATCTTTAATATATAAAGAACTCTTAAAACCTAAGAAAAAGCCCAAAAATCCTACAGAAAAACGGACAGGAAATATGACTAGTCTGTTCGCAAAGATACAAACTAAAATGGCCCTTAAACAAATGAAATAATTGTTCAACTTCATTCATAAAAAGTAAAATGCAAAGTAAAACTGAGATACTCTTTCTCACCTATCAGATGATCAAAAATTTTAAATGTGACAACACCCTCTATTGGCAAGGATACTGAGAAAGCCACTTTCACTTCTGAATGCATACAGTAAGCCATGCATCACTACATACACTACATAATAGATAAAGGAGTCGAAAAATGTAGTTTAAAACTGTCAAAACAGTAAAAAAGAAAAGATAAAAGAATAAAAGTTACCACTAGAACATGAATACAAACCTTCCCAAATACCAAGGCAAAATGGCACAACCCTACAGTAGGGAATTTGTCAGTATGCAACAGAAATTACAAATGCATTCACTCTTTGACCCAGCAATCCTGCTTCTAAGAACATACCCTGAAGATATACCTCCAATACATGAAAACACACAATAGTCTTTGGTATAATACTTTTACATTTGCAAAATTCAGGAAATAGCCTAAATGCCTATCCATAATAGTGTGTTTAAATAAACTGTGTCCACAAAACAGAATCCTGTGCAAAACGACATGATGCCTTAAGATGTTTCTCCATTACATGGTTACTACTACTAGCAGAAAATTAGTTTTTTTTTTTTCTAGCTAATATAATAATGAAATTGTAGACTGAGATCAATTAACTGTTTTCAGTGGGGACTCCATGACAATATCTCAAAGGCTGGGAGAAGGTAAGCTACAGCTGGGTCTTAGGCACCCTGAAACTGCAGATACTTGTAGTCTCTAATTTTTTATTTTTAGAGATGGGGTCCCAGTATGTTACCTAGGCTGGACTTGAACTCCTGGGCTCAAGCGATTTTCTTGCCTTTGAGCTATCAACCCAAAATAAAAATTTGACCATTTATTCTCTGGCTCCTTATCTGCTACATAAAAAGGATATGTAGTTCTTTAGACAAGACTATATGACCTAGAACCTATTAAATCTCTGCCTTATTTTTCCCCACTCTTTGTTCCATAGTTTATGCTTCTATCACACTACTTTATTTATTATTATTATTATTATTATTTTTAACACAGCGTCTTGCTCTGTTGCCCAGGCGGGAATGCAGTGGCATGATCTTGGTTCACTGCAACCTCCACCTCCCTGACTCAAGCGATTCTCCAGCCTCAGCCTCCCGAGTAGCTGGGATTACAGGCACGCATTACGATGCCCAGCTAATTTTTGTATTTTTAGTAGAGACAGGGTTTTGCTATGTTGGCCAGGCTGGTCTCAAACTTCTGACCTCAAGTGATCCGCCCGCCTCAGCCTTCAAATGTGCTAGGATTACAAACGGGAGCCACCATGCCCAGCCATCATGACACTACTTTTAAAAACTCCTTTGTTGGTTCTTCTTCCCTTGCGGCCATTGCTGAAATGCAGGGAATTCCTCAGTTACATTTTTAGCCCTCCTTCCAAAATACAGCCTCCCCCAGGTAATCTCATTCAATGCCCAGGTTTTCATCAATCCCTTAAATACTGACAAATCCAAAATCTGTATGGTCTTTTGCTTTTGTAAAATACCACCACTGAGGAACAAGAAGTTCCAAGTTCTACTCTATTTCCTAACACTCAAAAGTTTTTTCTCCCCTAACCATTCCTACTATTGCAATTTAATAAGAGCCCACGCCTCCATCGATTTCCCTAAACCTATTATGATAGCAAAATACATCTACCTACATTCAAACTTACCCCCCTTCCAAACCTTCCACACCTTTTATGTGTTATTTGTCTGTTACAGATAATTTTATCTGCATAAAACAGAAATATCATTTCTCAATTTAAAAAAATCTACAATGACTCTGTACTCGTTACAAGATAAACTTAAAACTATTTAATATAGAATCAAAAACTCATATAAAAAATTAGCAGTGAGTGGTGGTGTACACTGTAATCCCAGCTACTGGAGAGGCTGAGGCAGGAGAATCCCTTGAACCTGGGAGGCGGAGGTTGCAGTGAGCCTAGATTGCGCTACTGTACTCCAGCCTGAGTGACAGAGCGAGACTCCATCTTGGAAAAAAGAAAAAAAAAGAATCAAAGACTCTGCAAATCAACTCCTTAGCAAATGTATTAGGTTATTATCTACCTGTATTCTCTTAAAACTCCATGTATTCTTGAGTCCTTAATATCTTCCCCCATGTTCTTGAAATGACTCTCTCTCAACCTGTCAAGATCCTATTCATCCTAGTTATATGATGTGAGACAAATTACTTAAGTACCTCTGCTTCTTTTACAACGTTTGTAGATGATGGAGATAATGAGAGTACCAATCTCACAAGACTTTTGTAAGAATTAAATGGGTTAACATATCAAAAGTGCTTAAAACAGTGCCTGGCAGATTTTAAACTCAAAAAATGCTAACTATGAACACTATAATCTTTGGCTCTGGCCCTACTTTTGTCTCCTTATAATGCTCGTCTCAAATGTTACTTTGTCAATGAAGCTTTCTGCTTTGCCAGACAAAATTGTCTGTGATTCCATAATACAGCACTTTTGTCATTCCTCTATCGTATTTTTTTTCTTGTTGGCTTTCATACCATGTTTTGTGTTTATGAGCTCATGGTATGATTTTTTTTTTTTTTCCTCACTGTGAGCCTATGGATTATACTGAATATGTGATCATGGTATGAAAAAGCACAGGCCTTGGACCTGGCTTCAGTTCTCAGATATGGCTCTCATTTGTTGTATGACTTTAGAAAGATTATTTAACTTCACTGGGTTTCAATCTCTGTATTTGTAAAACAGAATAAAACTTATCTTACAAGGATACTGGTAAGATAAAAGGAGACTACAGAAAGAGATCCAGCACAGCAATTTCTTCACATAAGTTCTTTCCTTTTACTCTTTTTACGTTTTTAATGTTAAGGTCTTAGAGGGCATGGTCTCTTTATGTGTTATCACTGAGTGTACAATTCATGGCACAATTTTGGCTTTAAGTGGAACAATTTGTGAGTGTTTGCTAAACTTGACCAATATATCTGTAACTACAGTACACTGCCACTTTAATACCCCAGTTTTCACATAAACACAACCAATAGATGCTGAAAGCTTTTATTTGCCTATAATTAATTCTGTAATGTTCTGGGGGAAAGTCCTGAGGCAAACAGCAGATATTTTGCTTATTCCCCTTTTAATCTTTGCTGTCAGAAAGCTTACAACTAAACTTTCAACAGCAACAACTAAACTTCTGTATAAATTTTACTTTTTCCTTTACAGATATTATCTTATATGTCTTTTGTTAAGTTACTTTATATCCATTTTGGAAATAAGACAGCATATAAACATGTTTTACTTCATTTTAATGACATTAGGCTGTGTCAAACATGAAGTGACTTTAGCTGCCTTTAAAAGATTCCATCCCAAGAGCTTAAAATCTGCAAATGAGCTAATGCGATACAATTTTTATATACAAATTATATTGCCTTGTGAGAAATGTAAGCAAAGATGTATTTTCTTCGTCCCAATGATAAATTACACACAATTCACAATTCTGCCACACATATACACATATGTATGTACATGTTACGTGTATGTGAATAAAGATAAGATTATCAAAACACAAATATACAACAAATCAGAAAGAGATATTAGTTAGAATAACAGAAACTGGATCAACACTAGTCACCAAAATGTATCCACTGTTTTACTCCATGAAAGAGTAACAATTTACCTTACTGGTTTAGGAGAATTTTCTGATTGCCTAGATAGTATCAAACTTGCCAGAATGTAGACAGTAAATGCTTCACTAAATCTGGATATAATGAAAAAAAAAATCATCTAAAAATGCCTTGCATTTAAAACTATATATTCTTCAATACTATATCTAAAAAGGTTGTAGCATAAAAAGGTAGCATGGTTTTGTGACAAGTACCCAAGACCTGTTATGAGAAGACTTCAGTTTGAATATTGACTCTGACCCTTACTAGCTCTTCCACTTTAGGTAAGTCATTTAACCTCTCTCTGAGAGTCCGTTTCTTCTTATTCTATAAAAGGGCAGGGCGGGGGGGAGGGGGATAATATCTAGCCTACCTGTTGTAAGACCCAGTGAGATTTTTTTTAAAAAGTAAGGTGCCTCATGAGGTTTTACTGCTTTACCAATATTAATGCTTAAAAACACTACTTAATAATGACAGAAATAAACTACATATGCAGTAGTATCCCAAAAGTGAGCATTTTTGCTGTATGGCTGTTACCACTTACAGATTTAAGCTATAAACCTAATTTAAGCTTAACCCTATTTCTGAAAACTGTATCTACATTATAGAAACTAGACAAGTTGATAAAATGTATGCTGACACTTATATAAAAACCCTTTCAGTCCCATCAAGAGCAAAATCCCACATTTAAGCTGCTTCTTAACTTACGTTTATATCCGTATGGTATATGAGGACACATAAAGCTGGCAAAATCTGAGGAAAGAAGATAAACAATAATTAACATTAGTTAATAAATATGTCTAAAAATAAACAACTCTGACATAAAAAGCAGGTAAATAAGGTTTGTAGAGCGAGAAAGACAACGTTAAATTTGTCTGAAAATCTTTTAGGAGAAAGAAAATCTGATAAATTCAATCTAAAAAAACCAAAAACATATTTCAAATGTTAAACTGAAATATGTTCAATTAACAAGTTAAAACATGCAAATAAATCTGGCAGAAGTTAATGTACCTTAAAAGAAAAACATTTGTTTTTAATCAGCTTCTTTATGGCATAAAATGTCAAGTGGAAAAAAAGGAGATGCAAGTATACAGTTATAGCTATTTAAAAAAAGCTACACTTGGCCGGGCGCGGTGGCTCAAGCCTGTAATACCAGCACTTTGGGAGGCCGAGGCGGGTGGATCACAAGGTCAGGAGATCGAGACCATCCTGGCTAACATGGTGAAACCCCGTCTCTATTAAAAAAAAGAAAATACAAAAAACTAGCCGGGCGAGGTGGCGGGCACCTGTAGTCCCAGCTACTCGGGAGGCTGAGGCAGGAGAACGGCGTGAACCCGGGAGACGGAGCTTGCAGTGAGCTGAGATCTGGCCAGTGCACTCCAGCTTGGGTGACAGAGTGAGACTCCGTCTCAAAAAAAAAAAAAAAAAAAAAAAAAAAGAAAAGCTACACTTAAAACTTCCATAATTGTCTCACTTACCTGCTTAAAGTAAAAACACGATTTTATTTAATAAGCTACTTAAGTCAAACTAAAGTTTTCAACTTCAGCTTTAGTCAAGAAAATTCGAACTAGTACAAAGTACAAAGCTTTGCTTGTTGAATTCAGGCCCCTGAGATCTCTTTTTAAAATATGGGAGAAAGGCAGCGGGGGTGGTAGGAAATCACACAAAATACCTTTGCACAGCAACAAAAAGTAGCAGGTGCTACAGAAAGATGTCCATTTTAAAGATACACAGTTGCCTAAGTGCGGTGGCTCACGCTTGTAACCCCACCACTTTGGGAAGGCGAGGTGGATGGACTGCTTGATGCCAGGAGTTCAAGACCAGCCTGGCCAACATGGTGAAAACTCATCTCTACTAAAAATACAAAAATTAGCCTAGCATGGTGGCACATGCCTGAGACATGAGAATCGCTTGTACCCGGGAGGTGGAGGTTGCAGTGGGCAAAGATTATGCCACTGCACTCCAGCCTGGGAAATACAGCGAGACTATCTCAAAAAAAGAAAAAAAAAAAGAGATAATACAGTCAACAGTGAATAAAGATTATGGAGGGTTTTTTAAATAATGCAAAGTACTCAGATCTATTTACATATCAAATGTAAACAAAAAAGTTTTTACTTTGTTTTAACTAGTAGATTTAACAAAAGATATGTCAATTTTTTTTTTTTCTTTTGAGATGGAGTCTCGCTCTGTTGCCCAGGCTGGAATGCAGTGGCGCCATCTCTGCTCACTGCAAGCTCCACCTCCCGGGTTCACGCCATTCTCCTGCCTCAGCCTCCCGAGAAGCTGGGACTATAAGGCGCCCGACACCACGCCCGGCTAATTTTTTTTCCATTTTTAGTAGAGACGGGGTTTCACCATGTTCGCCAGGATGGTCTCGATCTCCTGACCTCGTGATCCACCTGCCTCGGCCTCCCAAAGTGCTGGGATTACAGGCGTGAGCCACCACGCCCGGCCAATATGTCACATTTTTAATAACTCCAATTTTATCAGAAATAAATTGGAATTAGGCCGGGGGCGGTGGCTTACGCCTGTAATCCCAACACTTTGGGAGGGTGAGGTGAGCAGATCACTTCAGGTCAGGAGTTCAAGACCAGCCTAGCCAAAATAGTGAAACCCCATCTCTATTGAAAATACAAAAACTAGCTGGGTGTGGTGGTGCTGGCCTGTAATCCCAGCTACTCAGGAGGCTGAGGCAGAAGACTCGCTTGAACCCAGGAGGCAGAGGCTGCAGTGAGCTGAGATCACGCCACTGCACTCCAGCCTGGCAACAGAACAAGACTGTCTCAAAAAAAGAAGAAGAAAAAAAATCAATTGGACTTAAAGCAAACTCATTCAAGAACATTTGCATGTAAGTATACTAGTTTTGCCTGTAGCAACCCCCTTTTATAGCTTTAAACCAACAATGCAATACAGTAATAAGACTTTGAGATTGTTTTCCTTTTGTATTTTTCTAAATTTTTTATATTTTCTTTTTATGAAGATAATCAATTAAAAAATAAGCATAGGATGAACTGACCTTCTTTTAGTTAGACACTCAACTTTTATTTCATAGGGGTAATTAAATATGGTATGTTACTTTAAAAATCTCACACCAGGTGCGGTGGCTCACGCCTGTAATCCCAGCACTTTGGGAGGCCGAGGCAGGCGGATCACAAGGTCAGGAGATTGAGACCATCCTGGCTAACATGGTGAAACCCCGTCTCTACTAAAAATACAAAAAAATTAGCCGGGCGTGGGGGCGGGCGCCTGTAGTCCCAGCTTCTCGGGAGGCTGAGGCAGGAGAATGGCGTGAACCTGGGAGGTGGAGCTTGCCATGAGCCAAGATCACCCCACTGCACTCCAGCCTGGGCGACGGAGCAAGACTCCGCCTCAAAAAAAAAAAAAAAACGAAAAAAACTCACACCTGCAATGAAATCAGTACATGTGTTATTCTGTCCCCTGTAAATGAATTCCTAAAGTACAAACATAGGGAAAATATACCATCTGGCCTTTACAATTCTTCATTTACCTCCTGAACTGTCTCCATAGGCGGTGGGGGATCCTTATTCCTGCAGAGATTGACAATGACCCATGTGACGTTCCGAAGGAAGGTGATGGGAATGGAGGGATTGATGAAGGACAGAAGAGGTTTGACAACTCCCAGTGATATGACATAATCTCTACATTGAGGACCATCACCTACAGAAATGAAAATTGTATTTAAAAAAAACTTACATTCAGGATGAGAAAGTCTGAAATGTATGCAATGGCTCATGTGGGAACACTGACGTTCTATGTTTCCTCACCATTAGTCAAAGGCATCAAATGTTGTTTCTCCAGATTTTGATTTGGGGAACATAAATTTAACCTACCAATGCTAACAGCAAATTGTATATCCTTTTCAAAGAGTATCATCTTAAGTTAGTATTTATGAAGCAAGAAGAGAGTCAACCCACATTAAATTCAGAGGAAACATAGTATGTAATGGCTATGCCAATGTAGGAAAAAAGTTAATTTAGATTCGTAACAGGATTCCTTTCAAACCACTTACCTATAATGTTTCCCAAAGCCCATACTGCTTGTTCACAAACATTCTGATGTGGTGAATGAAGAAGTCTCAGAAAAAGAGGTACTGCATCTGTAATAAAGAAAAACTAATATTTATACTAGCAACATGTTGAAGAGTTTATAGATTTCAGCTCAGAGAAATTGATCAAATACAGAGCCTGGCATATTGTAGCTGCCCAATTATAGTTTGCTGGAAGAACAAATGTCGCAAATATCTTTACCCTAAAAAGAATCAATTTCATTATTTTCCCCTAGTAATATTTAAGTAGTTTTTTTTTTTTTTTTTTTTTTTTTTTTTTTTTTTTTTTTTTTTTCTGTATCTGTGTATTACTCCCGGGTTCACGTCATTCTGCCGTCTCAGCCTCCCAAGCAGCTGGGACTACAGGCGCCCGACACCACGCCCGTCTAATTTTGTTTTTGTAGTTTTAGTAGAGACAGGGTTTCACCGTGTTAGCAAGGATGGTCTCGATCTCCTGACCTCGTGATCCGCCCGCCTCGGCCTCCCAAAGTGCTGGGATTACAGGGGTGAGCCACGGCGCCCGGCCTTTGTTTGTTTTTGAGACAGGGTCTCACTCTGTCACCTAGGCTGGAATGCAGTGTGGATTCTCGGCTCACAGAAACCTCTGCCTCCTGGGCTCAAGCGATCCTCTCGCCTCTGTCTCCTGAATAGCTGGGGCTATAGGCACGCGCCACCATGCAAAGCTAATTTTTTAATATTTTGTAGAGACACGATTTTGTCATGTCACCTAGGCTGTTCTTGAACTCCTGAACTCAAGTGATCTGCTTGCCTTAGCTTCCCAAAGTGCTGGGATTAGAGGCATGAGCTATCCGTGGTCTGGTGAGAATGGTATTCTCAATACATGATTCAATGTAACTTACTGCCGTATCACATGCTATTTAAAATCACCTTGATTACCACACCTAAAGTTAGCTAAGTGTCCCATACTATAAGAAACAACATACGTGGTGATATCTAGTACTTTTCTAATGAGCTTGTGTCAGTTTCATTTAACAATAATTACTAGCCCACCTTGAGGAAAGTAAAATTTAAAATGTCATAAGCTAAAAGGCAGAAGCCATTCAGCATCCTGAAGATATCAGCAATGGAAATTTAAAAGCCTGTTATCACAGTATGATATCTACTCCAAAAGATAAAACTCTACTCTTCTTTTAGTAACCACAATTAAAATTTTTTCATGATAGATTAATAATGGCTATGAAAAAGATATTGGTCATCAAAAGTAACTTACAAAAGTCATCATTTTAAAAATATTACAAGATAAAATTTATTACAAAATTCTACTTCCTTGCCATCATTAAAAAATAAAAAGTTCAGACAATAAGGAATTTACTTACTAGACTGCACAACAGCTTGAGTCTGTGCAGAAGTTCCTGATGCTATGTTAGTTAATGCCCAAGCAGCTTCAAACTGTAATGAAGGACTGTAAAAAAACAGTAAAACATCTTTTTAGACACTTAACTACCACTTAAATTCATGACTCTTAAGACTGATATGATATGGCTATCCTTTGCCTTGTCCTTGAATTTCACCTTGTTATAATCCAACTGCCTGCTAGCCATCTCTACTTTTGTTTTTGTTTTTTTGAGATGGAGTCTCTCTCTGTCACCCAGGCGGGAATGCAGTGGCACATCTCGGCTCATTGCAATCTCCGCCTCTGGGGTTCAAGCAATTCTCGTCTCAGTCTCCCAAGTAGCTGGGATTACAGGTGCACACCATCACACCTGGCTCATTTTTGTACTTTTAGTAGAGATAGGGTTTCACTATGTTGGCCAGGCTGGTCCTGAACCCCTGACTTCAGGTGATCTGCCCACCTTGGCTTCCCAAAGTGCTGGGATTACAGGCAAGTGCCACTGTACCCAGCAGTCATTTCTACTTTAAAAATCTCTTTGACCTCCAAAGCCAGTCACTATGAACCTGCTTCTTTATGTCCACTGGTATTATAACATTCAGCCAGTCATTATTTCCCTTGACTTTGACTTCCTCTCCACAGACACATCTAATCAATATATCATGTCAATTTTACCTTAAACATTTCTTACATTTATGTAATCACCCCTAATATTAAGTGCTAGTTGAGGCCCTAATCATCTCACTTTAACCACCATCACAGCCTCTAGGCTGGTCTTAAAGCTAGAACCCCATCTGTCTCCATTACACCATCTGCTTTACATACTAGGGATATTACAAGGCTGTATAATTTTGTTGAAAAAACAAGATCACTGTATTTTTTAATAGTGATGGAAGACCTCACAAAGAAAGTGGCAACTGAACTAGCTTCTCAAAGATGCGTTTAAAAAGAAAGGCAGTGACAGCTGGAAATAAAAAAGGTATCATGCATGGAAGGATCATGATGTGTAGGAATGACAAGGATTAGATCAAGAGAGCTGAAACTAAGAAGCAAATAACAGGGTGTTTGTGCATGTGTGTGTGTGTGTGTTTTAGGATGGGAGTGACAAGTGTAATTCCACAGATATGCTAAGGATGGGGCATTGCAAAGGGGAGGAAAGAAAATAATATTCAAATAAATGGTATGCAGAATAGCTTAAAAAGGTTAAAGGCTGATGTAGGAGAGGCCTATTAAAAGACATGTTGGGGCTTACACCTGTAGTCACAGTACTTTGGGAGGCTGAGGCAGGTGGATCGTTTGAGCCCAGGAGTTCGAAACCAGCCTGGGCAACAGAGTGAGACCCCATCTCTACAAAAAATAAAAAAATCAGCCAGATGTGGGTACACACCTGTAGTCCCAGCTACCTGGGAGGCTGGGCAGTGATGGGGGGGAATTGCTTGAGCCTAGGAGCTTGAGGCTTCAATGAGCTGTGATTGTGTCACTGCACTTCAGCCTAGGTGACAGAGTGAAATCTTGTCTCAAAAAAGACATGAAGGAAAGACTTGTTAAAAGGAAATTATCGATATTAAGTTAGGATAGCTGAAAGGGTATAAATTCCCTTAAGTGGAATACCAAGGTTGGGGGGATTTAGTCAGCAAAAATTAACATTAGACAAAGGTTAGGGAGTTCGAAGAAAAGTCTATAAACAGGGAAGAGAGCAAGCAAGGTTGTTAGTATCAAAAGGTTAAAGAAGTCTGGGCATATGGTTCATGCCTGTAATACCAGCACTTTGGGAGGCCAAGGCCGGTGGATCACCTGAGGTCGGGAGTTCGAAACTAGCCTGGCCAACACGGCAAAAACCGTCTCTACTAAAAATACAAAAATTAGCTGGATGTGATGGTGCATGCCTATAATCCCAGCTGCTCAGGAGGCTGAGGCAGGAGAATCCCTTGAACCTGGGAGGCGGCGGTTGCAGTGAGCCGAGATTGCGCCATTGCACTCCAGCCTCAGCGACAGAGCGAGATTCTATCTCAAAAAAAAAAAAAAAAAAGTTAGAGATCCAAGAACGAAAGGTTTTAAGGAGAATAAATGTCAGACATACAGCAAACAGTGAGGATAGAATATATATACAGGTTAAAAAGATGGAACATGTGAGAAAATGAAGTAGCAGAGAAGAACTATGAGGTAACTTTTAAAAGTTCATTAAAAATGTGTATTATGAAAAAACTCCATGGATTTCAATTTTTTTTTGCACCAAAATAAACTCATACTAACTTCCTATATATGTCTGAACATGATCTAGTTTGAGGCACTAAGAGGGGTAAGGGGTAAGACATCAATTTGAAATGAGCCCCTAGGAGGAGAGCAACAGGAATCCTGCTAAAATTAAAGCAAAAACAACATCAAATTTATGGTGAAGCTTGGGTGAAATAATGGTGAATTCACTGATGCACTTAAAAGTTTATGGGGAAAATGCCCCCAAAGAAATCAGCAGTTTACAAATGGTTAACTCCTTTCAACAAGGGACAAGTCGATGTTGAAGATGAAGTCCACAGTGGCAAACAACATCAATATCTGAGGAAAAAATTAATCTTGGTCGTGCCCTAATAGAGGATGATTGTTGATTAACAGCAGAAACAATTGCCAGTACCACAGACATCTTGATTGGTTCAGCTCACACAATTACGACTGAAAAATTAAAGTAGAGCAAACTTTCCCCTTGATAGGTGTCAAAACCATTGTGCCCAGATAAGCTGTAGACAAGAGCTGAGCTTTCAATGAAAATTTTAAACCAGTGGGATCAAGGTCCTGAAGTATTTCTTCAAGGAATTGTAAGAGGAGATGAAACATGGCTTTCCCAGTATGATCCTGAAGACAAAGTAAAATCAAAGCTGGCCGGGCACAGTGGCTCACGCCTGTAATCCCAGCGCTTTGGGAGGCCGAGGCGGGCGGATCACGAGGTCAGGAGATCAAGACCATGCTGGCTAACACAGTGAAACTCCGTCTCTACCAAAAATACAAAAAATTAGCCAGGTGTGGTGGCAGGCGCCTGTAGTCCCAGCTACTCGGGAGGCTGAGGCAGAAGAATGGCCTGAACCCGGGAGGCAGAGCTTGCAGTGAGCCGAGGTCTGGCCACTGCACTCCAGCCTGGGTGACAGAGCGAGACTCCATCTCAAAAAAAAAAAAAAAAAAAAAAAAATGAAGCAAAAGTGGACTGGTCAGGAGAAAAGCTAATGACTAAAAAGTTTTTGGGGATGCTCAAGGTATTATTCTTGTTGACCTTCTAGAGGGTCAAAGAATGATAACATCTGCTTATTACAAGAGTGTTTTGAGAAAGTCAGCCAAAGCTTTAGCAGAAAAAAGCCTGGGAGAGCTTTACTAGAGAGTCTTTCTCCACCACAATGTTTCTGCTCATTCCTCTTATCAAACAAGAGCAATTTTGCAAGAGAATCAATAGGAACTCATTAGGTATGCACCTTACAGTTCTGATTTGGCATCTTGTAACTTCTTTTTGTTTCCTAATCTTAAAAAAACAACCTGTAAAGGGCATCTAGTTTTCTTCAGTTAATATCATGAAAAAGACTGCGCTGACATGGTTAAATTTCCAGGACCCTCAGTTCTTTAGGGATAGACAATTGCTGGTAGTATCACTTACAAAAGTGTCTTGACCATGATGGAGCTTATGTTGAGAAATCAAGTTTATATATTTTATTATCTTTGATTCCATTTTTCCACAAACTTTTAAAATTTCCCCTGTACATGAATTCTAGCAGAAGGTAGGAAATAAGATGGTATATCAGAGGCAGAGAAGTAGTAAAAAAAACCAGTAAGACCAAAAATAGTAAGATAGTATATGTTGCCTCAGACTGGAAGGAGAAAGTTATTAAGCTGGTTAGATGGTTTGGCAAAATACTGGGAATGAGGGACTTAAATGAGAAAATGGATAAATGTAAAAAATAAAATTATAAAGCCAGAGAAAGTCTTCCAAGATGTCATGTGGAAAAAAAGAAATAGAAAAAATAAATGAGTGCAATAACAAATGGACATTTATTATAAGCCTGACATTGTGTAGAGTGCTTTTTATGTATTATTTCCATTCCTTACCATCACCTAATTTTTATAGATGAGATACCTGAGGTTCAAAAGCCACTTGGATTTTCATCAACAGCAAACCCTGGATTTGAACCACAGTCAATCTGGTTCCAAAGTATATGGCCTTTTACATTATAACACAACTTCCCATGACAAATCCATAAAGTCAGATCCAAATCATGGAAAATTTTCTGTTTTTGCTTTGGGTGGTGGTTACAGAGGTCTGTGTTTTATAATTATTCATTAAGCTGTATATATTTTAGCATATTTTTCTGTATTATATATGTTATGTTTCACAGACACACCCACACAAATCAGTCTATATATAAAAGGCTGGAAAGAAAAGAAAAAAAAAAAAAAAAGAAGAGAAGTTGGCCACAAACTAGGGACCCTAGGCCGGGCACAGTGGCTCATGCCTGTAATCTCCGCACTTTGGGAGGCCAAAGCAGGCGGATCACCTGAGGTCAAAAGTTCGAGACTAGCCTGGCCAATATGGTGAAACCCCATCTCTACTAAAAATACAAAAATTAGCCACACGTATAATCCCAGCTACTCAAAGAGGCTGAGGCACGAGAATCGCTTGAACGCGGGGGGCGGACATTGCAGTGAGACAAGATTGCACCACTGCACATTGCATTCCACCCTGGGTAACAGAGGGAGACTCTGTCTCCAAAACAAAAAAAAAAAAAAAAAAAAAGAAGTGGAAGGTCCTAAAGGTAAAAGTAGACAGGACTTATTTTATTTATTTATTTATTTTTATTTATTTATTTTTTTGAGACAGAGTCTCACTCTGTCACCCAGGCTAGAGTGCAGGGGCGCCATCTCGGCTCACTGCAAGCTCCGCCTCCCAGGTTCACGCCATTCTCCTACCTCAGCGTCCCAAGTAGCTGGGACTACAGGCGCCCGACACCACGCCCGGCTAACTTTTTTTTTGTATTTTTTAGTAGAGACGGGGTTTCACCGTGTTAGCCAGAATGGTCTTGATCTCCTGACCTCGTGACCCCCCACCTCAGCCTCCCAAAGTGCTGGGATTATAGGTGTGAGCCATCGCGCCCGGCGGAATTTATTTTATTTTTGAGTCAGGGTTGCTTTATTACCCAGGCTGGAGTGCAATGGCACGGTATTGGCTCAAGGCAACCTCCACATTCCAGGCTCAGACGATCCTCCCACCTCAGCCTCCCAAGTAGATGGGACTACAGGCATGTGCCACAATGCCTCGCTAATTTTCGTGGGGGGTTTTTTTTGTTTGTTTTCTTTTTTCTTTTTTGGTAGAGCTGGGATTTTGCCACATTGCCCAGGCTGGTCTCGAACCTGGACTCAAGCAATCCACCCACCTTGGCCTCCTAAAGTGCTGGGATTATACAGGCGTGAGCTACCACACCCGGCCAGAATTTATTTTTTCAACAGCTAAAATAAAACTTACCTTTACTTAAATAAACACTGTTATAGAAAACAAACATGATAGTATTTTAGAAAGTGTTAAGGGCCTGGGGGTGGAGAATGGGAAAGGTTGTGGCACACAACGAAAGCAAATGGTATTTTTAAATACTAAAAACTCTTAGTGGCAACATTTATATACCACTATTCTTATCTAGCCAACTGAAAATTCCTTGGACAACATTTAGCAAAATATCCCAAGTTTCAGTCTAGATGCTCTTAAATGCAAAAAAAGCATTTGTTTTAATATATTTGGAGTTCAAACTTATATTCTCCCCAGTTAATCCAAATTAACGAAGTTTAAGGCACAGCACTGAGATACCACTAAACAAAAATGGAAATAGGATCAGTTCCTCAAAAGATGCCACTGAGTTTTGCTTCTTCTCTTCTGGGTAAGTATAACCTGTCCCCTTATTCTTAATTTGCAGACAAAAAGTCTGACGTTGGACAACTTATCATCCCGTTAAAGACAACACAGAGGATCAGTAATCAGGTGGAAGATTCCCAGGGTAAGAAAGAGCCACTTAGTTCTGGAAACCATTCACGTTGACTTAGTCACGAGGTTAATCTATATATAGACTCATAAGCAAAGAGTGACTCAAACATTATTTGGGTTGTTCTAAAATATTACTAATAAAAAGTCCTAACAAAGACTATAAATATTTGAGATAAGTTAAAGCAGGCAATAAACAGATACAAATTTCCTAGAAAACACACACATCCTTCAGAAATCAAAGCGAGAAGCACTCTGGGTCTGCTAAATATGATCACAGAATAATAAAATTAAATTAAAATATATGACAACTGAAAAACATCATAAGTACAAAGCCAAACTGAACTCACTGGTTAAATAATAATCCAAACTTTTAAATTAACTGAAAAAAACTGAATAGGGAGTCAAATCCATACTTACTTATCATCCCTTTCTAGACATTTGACTAGAATTGGTAAAATCCCAGATTTTATTAAGTCATCAATCGGTGGATTTCTGTCACTGGATAGCAGTTTTCTAGGAAAATAAATATAAGAAATTAATTGCTATAATTTTCAAACTGTGAAAAGAAATAACAACATATTAACTTCTAGACCACCAGGTAACACGACTGAGGAATGACACAATTTTCTCTCTGGACAAAGTAGTATTTACCTTGCTGCCTGGACAGCACTCAATTGGACCACTGGGTTGTCACTTGTGGCATTCTGCAATACCAAATGTAAATTTCAGAAATGAAAAAAAAATCAATTTCAAAATACTTCAAAATGAGAATATTAAATTAATAACATACCTGCAATATAGCTTCTAGTGTTACATTTTGCTTAAAAAGAAAAAAAAACATAGTTCAGCAGAGTTTATTAGCAAAATCACATTCATTAAATAGTGTACCTGATAAAGTTAAAGTTAATATACTTATTATAAAGTTGGTGTTATATTAAAAACGAAGTTCTCACAGTTACTATAAAAATTAAAGTCACTATAAAAACATGGTAACTTACTGCTTTAAAATCAGCATCAACATCTGAATCTTCTAGACTTTCTTCTTGGGGAACATTTCTCTTTTTCAATAAGTGTTCATCTCTTTTGTTCTGAAAGGCAACCAATAAATGCTTAAGAAGTCGTAAGGACTGCTGTTAATGAAAAATCCATTAAAACGACTTCAACTTTATTAGGCAATTATGAAACAAATACTGAACACATAAGGATAGTATGAATTAAACGTGCATACTGCAAACCAATGACAAGGGTCACATTCTGGCTTTGGTAACAAAATTACCTGGCTTGCTTTTACACACACGCTTCATTAAGCACCCACTGTAGTTTTTTTTTTTTTTTTTGGAGACAAGAGTCTTACTCTGTCACCCAGTCTGGAGTGCAGTGGCACAATCTTAGCTCACTTCCAACCTCTGCTTCCCGGGTTCAGGTGATTCTCATGCCTCAACCTCCTGAGTAGCTGGGATTACAGTCATGAGCCACCACACCCGGCTAATTTTTATATTTTTAGTAGAGATGCATTTTTGCCATGTTGGCCAGAATGATCTCAAACTCCTGGCCTCAAGTGATCTGCCTGCCTCTAGCCTCCCAAAGTGCTGGGATTATAGGCATGAGCACAGGCCAGCACCAACTGTTTTGGCCATGTTGGTGTGCCTCCTAATCTCTAGGAAAGATTTAAATTTGGAGATGCAATATTATTATAAAGTCTAGCAAATATATTTCAACTGGCATGCTAGTTTTCATTTACTTATGGCTAATGGTTACCTGCAGCAGTTTATTAAGAAACCAGCTTAATGGGAAGAGCCCAATGCTCAAATGTTGAGGTTTGCATATGCTTGCTAGGTGTGGGGAGTAGGAATTCATGACCATAAATGCTGCCTACCCACCATCATCTCAGATTTAAACTCTTGCTATCTGGCTTTTACAAACAAAAATTCTCTATTAGCAAATCAATTTCCAAATTTCACTGAACTTCAATTGTTTGTTATGGTAACCTGTGCCATTTTACACATGTAGCTGTGAATAAATCACGGATTTTCTCTAAGTTTTTAGTTTTTCTATAGAATTAAAACAAGTTACATCAAGAGACCAAATAATGTCTAACATCCTTTTCAATTTAAAATTTCAAAAGGCATACTTCTAATGTTTGCTATATTTACAAGGTATTTCATTATAACAAAGTTACTGAAGAGACATTACTATTGATGTTAAAATTCAGATAAACTAGAAAATAAGATTCAGATACTTATTTCTATACGTATATGGAAACATGCTTATCCGCATGCCAATTTTTGTGCTGGGTATAAGCAAGCACATTTAAATAAACTGGTGTCTATATATGTCAATCATTAGTAGTTTACCAATTTCCACGTGTATAAGCATACTTCATTAGTAACTTAACCAATTCTAAAATATTTTTAAATTACAGCATCTCACATTATATAATCTCACATTATAAGCACCTCATTATATATATATGTGTGTGTGTGTGTATATATATATATATTCAAATCCATGCAGTGATATTTTACATGGTTTCAAGTGGCTTCCCACAGAATATTCATTAAAGTGGGAAAACTTGGCAGACAGCATTTTTGACCAAATGACAAAAGATGTCACTATCAGTGAAGAACAAATCAACACTGTGTGCCTCCTGTGGTCTTGTGTACTAATAAAACATAACTTCTGTGGTATTCCTAACATAAATAAATAACCTGAGAAATGCCAGAAAAACCCAAGCCTGTCATTCTACCAAAAAAAAAAAAAAAAAAAATAGCCCTATATTCTTCAAAAATGTAGTCATGAAAGATAAAGACTGAGGAAGAGTTCCAGATTGAAGGAGACTAAAGAAACATGACAACTAAATGCCATCTCTGATCTTGGCTTGGATCTTGGATTTATAAAGGACATAACTGGGAACCATATGCAAAATCTAAATCGGTTCTATGGATTGAATGGTAGATTTTTACCTAAGTTAGTTTGACAAGTGTACTGTGCTTACATTGGGAAACTGTTTTTATGAAATGTAAGTTGTTGTATTAAGGGAATTGAAGCATGATGCAATTTAACTGGTTCAAGGAAAAAAATGTATACAAAGATAATAATGCAAATATGAAAAATGCTAGGGAACCTGGGTGCTGAGTGAAGGGTATATGATGTTTCTATACTATTCTCACAACTTTGAACTTCAAACTACAAATCTGAAATTGTGTAAAATTTAAAAAAAAATTACAGTTACACTCTATGTTGTAATATATATAGAAATGTTTAACATCTCTTGGATTTAATCCATTTAAACAGTTTTAACAAAGTTTATTGACAAGTTAACCCCTACCCCCAAATGATTTTAACACTGATTCCGTTCTATTTTCATTCTTTGACTCTTATTTTCCTCTTTTCCAGAGCCTGATCAATCAAGCTTCCAGAGGTCTTTAAGGAATCTTACTCCCTCTATTCCTCCTTTCCAAGTATTTCTGGAATAGAAGAAATATAAAGCATAAATACAACTAAAGTTTCCTACATATACAGATCTCCAATCTGGGGATAGCATTTTATCATTATATAGGATGTGTGCTGTCTTTTTTGGTAGATACCCTTTATCGGGCGAGGCACCTCCTTTCTATTCCTAACTTGCTAATAACTTTTTTCTTTATGAGCCATGAATGAGTGCTTAATTTCATCAAATTGTGCTTCTTTCCATCTATTGAAATGGATATTATATTTCCACTTTCATCTGTAAATATGGTAAATTAAATGACTTTCTAATATTAAAATATCCCTGCAAGTCCTGGAAACTCTATTAGAATTTTTAAAAAAATATTCATTCCTGAAATCAATTTGTTAATATTTTATTTAGGATTTTTTTCCTCAATGTTCCTAAGTGAAACTGGCTAAAAAGCATCTTTTCTCAGACTGTCTTGGTCTGTTGCTTGGGATCATGGTTTTGCTAGCTTCATAAAATGAGTTGGGAAGTGTTCCCTCTTTACCTTCTCTGAAATCATTTAATAAGGCTGGAATTATATGTTCCTTCAATGTCTGCCAGAGTTCCACCTGTAAGACTACCTTTTCTTTTACAGGATGGTGGGAGAAGTTAATTTTTAGCTGTATTAAATTGATTTTTTTTTTTTTTTTTGAGACAGAATTTCGCTCTCGTTGCCCAGGCTCGAGTGCAATGGCGCAATCTCGGCTCACCACAACCTCCACTTCCCGGGTTCAAATGATTCTCCTGCCTCAGCCTCCGAAGTAGCTGTTACAGACATGAGCCACCACACCCGGCTAATTTTGTATTTTTAGTAGAGACAGGGTTTCTCCATGTTCGTCAGGCTGGTCTCGAACTCCTGACCTCAGGTGATCTGCCCACCTCAGCCTCTCAGAATGCTGGGATTATAAGAGTGAGCCACCGCGCCTAGCCTCTTTGATTTTTTTTTTTTTTTTTTTTTTTTAAGATCTATTCAGGTTATCTTCTTGAGTCAGCTGGGTAAATTAATTTTTTCTGCTAGGAAATTGCCCTCTTCACGTAAATCTCCAAATTTATCTGTGTTAAGTTTTTTGTTTGCTTGATTTTTGTTTTTGAGACAGAGTCTCACTCTGTTGTCCAGGATGGAGTACAGTGGCATGATCTTGGCTCACTGCAACCTCCGCCTCCCAGATTCAAGTGATTCTCCTGCCTCACAGCCTCACTAAGTAGCTGGGATTAAAGGCGAGCACCACCATGCCCAGCTCATTTTTGTATTTTTAGAAGAGACAGGGTTTCACCATGTTGTCCAGGCGGGTCTCAAACTCCTGGCCTCAAGTGATCCACCTGCCTTGGCCTCCCAAAGTGGTGGGATTACAGGCGTGAGTCACTGTGCCTTGCCTATTTGCGTAAGTTTGCTCATACTTAAATTGTAGATTGTTTGCAAAAATGGCAGTAATTCCCCTTCCCATATCCAGTCCCATACTGACTGCAGGCATGGCTGTGTGACTTACTTTGGCAATGGGACGTTAAGCAAACAGACTCGAAAAGTGCTTACACATCAGGGACAGGTTCTCTTTTGCTACTTTTTTCCTGAAACCATCCTGTGAACACTGAGCCATGGAGAATGAGACTGCATGGACAACAACCAAGTCCCAGCCAAGTTACCTGAGACCATGCTAGATCATCTAGTCACCAACCAACCCTGCGAGCTGACCAGAGACAATAAGGGAAGCCTGCAGAAAACAGCTGAACTGGCCTATGCCAGAAAAACCCACTCCGCCAACCCATAAAACTGTTAGCTCAATAAAATGGCTATTGTTTTAAACTACAAAGTTTGGAGTGGTGTATTATGCAGCAAAAAACTAGCTGATGCACTCATGTTTTTAAATTTATGCTGTATTTAAATTAATATGACTTCTAAAATTCCTAGTATTTTGTTGTTGTTCCTTCTCTCTACTTGCTACAAATTTGTCTCAAATTACCACTTTAACCGTATTCTACAGGTTCTGACATGTAATAGTTTTCCTACTGTTCATTTTTAGGTATTCTTAGATTCCATTAAGATTTCTTTGATGCTCAATATATTCAATATATTCAGACGTACTTTAAAACATGAGGTTTTTGTAACTGTCTTATTCTAATTATATTGTGGTCAGAGAACATGTATGTACAACACACTGAAATTAGCTGACACCCGCTTTATACTAGAAGTTCCCAAACTTTCTCAGTCCACAGTGTAGGCCAAAGTACTCATTTGGGAAAAAGAAAAGAAAAACAAATAAATTGAAAGAAAAAATTATTTCACTCTTAGATAAAATAATTGTAGAAAGGAATGTAGTGTTATTTAAATGTTTAAAGTGTGGACTATCTCAAGATCTAAGTCTGTGGTGTCTGAAAGATGTCACTGTATTTCTCCCAAAATTAAAATATCCCAAAGACTCTTTCAGGTCACTGTGGAGCCCCATGTTACCTCAGTGCACAGTTTGGAAACTATAGCTTATTCTATCATAAAACCAGTTTCCAAATACATATGTGGTTTTACATGTGTTTATTACTTAAAATTTGTGAATTATTCACATTTTCTATCTCGTCTTAATTGGTGTTTATTCATTACTAAGAAGACAATCTCCCACAATGATTATGTCTTTGATGAATTTCCTCTTCTAAATTTGCAAATTTTGACTTTATACACACACACACACACACACACACACACACACACACACACACACACACACACATATATATAGAGAGAGAGAGAGAGAGGGAGAGAGAGAGAGGGAGAGAGAGACATTCTATTAGGCATATACTAGTTTAAAGCTATTATACCTTCTTAGTAAATTCTTTCTTTTATCAAACATTAGGTAACAACCCCTGCATTTAAACTGAAAACATCCTAACATAGACCAAAATATCTATGGCACAAGAACCATACTTCACTTTTTTTTTTTTTTTAAATTTAAGATGGAGTTTTTGCTCTTATTGCCCAGGCTGGAGTGCAATGGTGCGATCTCGGCTCACTGCAACCTACGCCTCCCGGGTTCAAGTGATTCTCCTGCCTCAGTCTCCTGAGTGCCTCCACGCCCAGCTAATTTTGTATTTTTAATAGAGATGGGGTTTCTCCATGTTGGTCAGGCTGGTCTCGAACTCCTGACCTCAGGTGATCCACCTGCCTCAGTCTCCCAAAGTACTAGGATTACAGTGGTGAGCCACTGCGCCCGCCCCATACTTTACTCTTCACAAAAATAAGTACAAGCCAAGGAAAAATAATCACTGGGCAGGTTTCTAATGGTCAGATTAATCATTAAAACCAATAACTTAAACTGTCCCTTCACTTGATACATAGAGATTTTTACCCTCCTGAAAACTGCACTACAATAAATTCAGCATCCATAAAGGGTATACTTCTCTTTTGTCAAGTGAGAAATAAGCTCAGGGGTTATGGGAACTTCCCTAACTTCAATACCCAACTAATCCTTAAACACACATATGGATTAGCTGGATTTCTTAAATTCCTTTAAAAATCCATTATTAATCTATTATCCATGTATGCGTGTATTTATCTAGCCCTTTTGGATCTTGTTTTCTACTAGGTTGAACCACATGAACTGTTTTGTAGGTCAAAGCAGTTAACTATGGGCAATTTCTTATAACCCAATTTAATATATTGTTTGAGTTAGTAAGTTCTATATGTTATTAATCTGTACATAAAGTACTTCCTTTTCATTCCAAATTCTTCTTTCCATCTTGAAAAACTGGCTTGCAATTCTATACCTAAACTTGTGGAGCAAATTTGATGTCACTTCTTTTAAATCTTATGAAAAGGATAATTACATTATTTATCAGCCCCCTTTCAAGCTTGAAATAAGTAATTAAATCTGTTTTTATCCAATAATACCCTAATTTTAAATCCTCATCTAGTTTAGGCTTTAGTTCCTTAGGGTTTGTTTTCTTTTCTTTTCTTTTTTTTTTTAATTTTAGAAATAGTCCAACCCTGGTTGCATCTAAATGCTTTTAACGAGGCAGGAAAACATACTCAATGAAAATTCCCCTCACTATTAACATTTATGAAATGATATTACTGCTGCATGACTACATGGATATTCACCCACAAGTTTTATAAGTTTACGTTTTTGGTACTCTGTTCAGTGTATTACACTTTGATTGAAACAAATTTTTTAAAATAACACTATTGGTTCATCAATCATGTAAGAACTGACAATCTAATGCATGTTTCTTTTTTCCCTGCAGGATCATTATCAAATAGCTGCTTTTTTGGATACTAACTTAGGCTTTTTTTGGTAACTGAAATTTTTATTGAGATAATTGTATATTCACATGCAGTTATAAGAAATAATATGGGCCGGGTGCAGTGGCTCACGCCTGTAATCCCAGGACTTTGGGAGGCCAAGGCAGGCGGATCACAAGGTCAGGAGATCGAGACCATCCTAGCTAACATGGTGAAACCCCATCTCTACTAAAAATATAAAAAATTAGCTGGGCGTGGTGGCATGCACCTGTAGTCCCAGCTACTCGGGAGGCTGAGGCAGGAGAATGGCGTGAACCTGGGAGGCAGAGCTTGCAGTGAGCAGAGATGGCGCCATTGCACTCCAGCCTGGGCGACAGAGTGAGACTCTGTCTCAAAAAAAAAAAAAAAGAAATAATATTGAGATCCCTTGTATGCTTTGCCCAGGTTACCCCAATGGTAACACTTTGCAAAACTATATTACAACTGGGATACTGACATTGATACAATCCATTTGTTTTATTTAGACCTCATTTTACATGTATTTGCGTGTGTGTATTACACAGTTTTATCACCTGTATAGATTCATGTTATCTACCACCAGAGTCAAGATGGCAAACAATTCCAAAAACACAAGATGCATGCCTCCTGACCTTTTATATGCAAAACCACATCCTTCTCATCTCTCTGACACCCTATATAACCCCTGGCAACTATTAACCTGTCTTCCATTTCTAAAATTTTATCATTTCAAAAATGTTATATAAATGGGATCATACGGCATACAACCTTTTTGTGACAGAATCATAGGCTCAGCATACTTCTTCGGAGATTTATATAAATCGTTGCTTGTATCAACAACTGTTGCTTATGTAATTGTTCATTTTTATTGTTGAATAGTATTTTATCATATTGATATACTGTAGATATATTACAGTATGTCTATTTACCCATTAAAGGCCATCTGTGTTGTTTCTAAGTTTTGGCCATTAAAAATAAAGTTCTATACAGGCATGCATGTACAGATCTCATATGAATGTAAATTTTCCTTTCTCTGGGATACATGTCCAGGACTGTAAGCACTGGGTTACACAGAGGTTTCATGTTTAGACAAAAAACGGACAAACTGTTTTCCAGAGTGACTGTACCATTTTACATTTCCACCACTAACATGAGTGATCAGTTTCTCCACATCGTCGCCAGCATTTGGTGTTGTTACTATTTATTTTAGCTGTTCTGATAGATGTGTAGTTGTGGCTTTAATCTCTATTTCCCTAATAGCTAATGATGCTGAACATCTTTTCATGTGCTTATTTAATGTCTGTATGTCCTCCTTTCAATGAAATGACTGTTCACATCTTTTTAAATTAGATTGTTTTGGTTTTTCTTACTATTGAGTGTGTGTGTGTGTGTGTGTGTGTGTGTGTGTGTGTGTGTGTGTGTGTGTGTTGAGTCAGGGATCTCACTATGTTGCCCAGGCTAGAGTGCAGTGGCTGTCCATAGGCAAGATCATAGCATACTGCAGCCTCCAACTCCTGGGCTCAAGTGTTGTTTCTGCCCCAGCCTCCTGAATAGCTGGGAATACACATGTATGCCACTGCACCTGGCTCTTACTGCTGAGTTTTGAGAGTTCTTTATACGTACTGGATACTAGTCTTTTACTGGATATGTGGTTTAACAGATATTTTCTTACAATATCTAGCTTGTCTTTTCTATCTTTTCAAATGGGCTCTCACACAGCAAAATTTTTAATTTAATCAGGTCCAATTTATCAATTGTTCTTTTATGGATTAGTCTTTTGTGGTCAAATATAACTCTTTGCTTCTTTCCAGATCCAGAAAATTCTCTATGTTTTTTCCTAAAAGTTTTATAGCTTTGTGCTTTACATTTAAGTCTATAACCCATTTTGTATTTTTGCATAAGGTGTGAAGTTTAGGCTCATCATTTTTGAAAAAGCTATCCTTCCTGCCATTGAATTGGTTTTGTAACTTTGCTATAAATCAACTGGATGTATTTGTGCAGGCATATTTCTGTGTTATATTTTCTGTTCTGTTGTCTATGTCTTTCCTTCTAGCAATAACACACAGTATTGATTACTATAGCCATATACTATAAGCTTTCATATTAGGTGAAGTAATTTCCTCTTTTTCTTCTTTGTTAAGTTTTAGTTATTCTAGAGACTGTGTTTTTCCATACATATTTTTAAATGTTTGTCTATGTCCACAAAATATCTTGGTTGAATTTCAATAGGATCAATTTAGGGAGATCAATTTAGGGAGCATCAATGTCATTATTATGTTGAGGCTTCCAATCCATGAACACGGTATACGTCTCTCCATTTCTTTAAGTCTTGTTTCATGTCTTTCATCAGTATTTTGTAATATTCACTGTATAAATCCTGTACATGTTTGTTAATGTATACAGAAGTATTTTATTTTCTTTGAATTGTCTAAAAGTTGTATTTTTTTATTTTGGTTTCTACATGTTCAGCATACATAAATGCGACTGATTTCTTTATTCTGGGACCTTGCTAAACTCACCTGTTAGTTCCAGGAGCTTTCTGATAGATTCCTTGGGATGTTCTACACAGATAATCACATTATCTGCAAATAGGGACAGTTTTAGTTCTTCCTTTACAAACTACATACCTTTCATTTCTTTTTCTTGCCTTATAGGGTAATGGCTAGAACCTCCAGCATTATACTGGGTAAGAGCAGTTATGATAGACATCATCACCTTGCTTCTGAATCTCAGGGGAAAGCATTTAGTCTTTCACCATTAAGTATGATGTTAGCTGTGAGGTTTTTGTGGTGCTCTTTATCAAGATGAGGCAATTCCTTTCTATTCCTTTTACCAGAAATGAGTAACTGATATGATCGTATTTTTCTTCTCTGGCTTGTTGATATGGGGGAATTTAGAGTATTTTTAAAAATATATTTCAAACAATTAACTAAAACAAGTACTGGATCTTATCAACCAAGTGGGGCACTTGGGTGGATTTTTTCTTTATGTAGGATCTTAAACCTGCCTCATCTCCAAATCTAATGAAAATAAGGGACTTGGCCGGGCGCAGTGGCTCACGTCTGTAATCCCAGCACTTTGGGAGGCCAATGTGGGTGGATCACGAGGTCAGGAAATCAAGACCACCCTGGCTAACACGGTGAAACCCCGTCTCTACTAAAAATACAAAAAAATTAGCTGGGTGTGGTGGCGGGTGCCTGTAGTCCCAGCTACTTGAGAGGCTGAGGCAGGAGAATGGCGTGAACCCGGGAAGCGGAGCTTGCAGTGAGCCGAGATCGCGCCACTGGACTCCAGCCTGGGCAACAGAGCGAAACCCCATCTCAAAAAAAAAAAAAAAAAGGGGGGACTTAGGCCTATCTGACTGACCAATCATCAAGAAAAGATTAGATCAAGTTTAATATAATGTGCCGAAAGTTGAAAATACAAGTAACAGGTTTTGAGCTTATTCTCAACCCACGAAGCATTATTCAACCAACACACATGTATTTTGAGAGGCATTATAGCATAATGGTTAAGAGCTCTGCCATTTATTAGCGTGTGACTATGCAAGTCACTTAATTCCTACATAACTCTGTCTACAATGTGATTAAAAAAAAAAAAAAAGGAGGTACAGATGTGTTTAAGTGTTGATGCATAAAAGCCTCACTAAATTGGGAAGAAAGAGAACAAGGAGGTTAAGAGAAAAAACAACTCACACAAAAGGAGTCAGAGGCCAGGTAAACAGTAAATATTAATAAACAGATGTCATCTGTCATCCTCAATTTTGACGGATCAATATCTGTTATTTGAAGTGTGATCCTTACACTGGTTAATAATTCTCAAACTATTTGTTACAGTTCTGCTACAAGGGAGGTTTTACCTTCAGGGTGATAAGCGTCTAAAGTAACAAAAAAAAGGTGGGGAGGGGAGCTTGTGCCAGAACATAAATCAATTGTGAAACTAAGCACACCGTTTAGTTCAGTTCTTTAGACAGAAAGACCTACTTTAAACATAGTATTTTTTAAAAGTTGACAAAAATTCTATATATTTATTGAGTAAAACATGATGCTTTGAAGTATATATATGCCGTGGAATGGCTATAAGTTAATAAACACAGCTGAGTGCGGTGGCTCATGCCTGTAATTCCAGAACTTTGGGAGGTTAAGGCGGGCAGATTGAGCTCAGGAGTTTAAGACCAGCCTGGGCAACATGGCAAAACCCCGTCTCTACCAAAAATACAAAAAATTAGCTGAGCATGGTGTTGAGCACCTGTAGTCCCAGCTACCCAGATACTTTGATCAGTATCTCCCCAAATCCCTGTGCCTCCTACCCCTGGCCCCAGCCCCTGGTAACCACCACCCTACTCTCTATTTCTATGAGTCTAGCTTTTTTTGGACTCCATGTATAAGTGAGAGCATGTGATATTTGCCTTGTTTGCCTGACCTATTTCTGGTAATGTAATGTCCTCCAAGTTCGTCCATGTTGTTGCAAAAGAGAGGGTTTCTTTCTTTTAAGGCTAAAAAGTATTCCACTATGTACACATATCACATTTTCTTTTTCTGTTTGTCTACTGGTGGACATTTAGGTTGATTCCTTATCTTGGGTATTGTGATACAATAAACATGGGAGTGCAGGTATCTCTTCAACATATAGGTTTCATTTTTCCTTTGGATATATACACAGTAGTGGGATTGCTTTATCACAAGGTAGTTCTATTTTTAGGAACTTTCCCATACTGCTTTTCTATAATGGCTGTACTAACTTACATTCGACCAAGAGTGTACAAGAGTTTCCTTTTCTCTACATCCTCACCAACATGTGTTATCTTTCATCTTTTTGATAACGGTTATCAACAGGTGTTAAGATGAAATCTCACAGCAGTTTTAATTTTATTTCCCTGATTATTAGTAATGTTGAGCAATTTTTAATATACCTATTAGCCATTTCTATGTTTTGAGAATGTTTATTCTGGTTTTTTGCCCTTTTTTTTGAGATGGGAGTCTCGCTCTGTTGCCCAGGCTGGAGTGCAGTGGCGTGATCTTGGCTCACCTCAGCCTCCACCTCCCAGGTTCAAGCAATTCTCCTGCCTCAGCCTCCCAAGTAGCTGGGACTACAGGCAAATGCCACCACACCCGGCTACTTTTTTGTATTTTTGGTAGAGATGGGGTTTCACCGTGTTTTTGGTCTCAATTTCCTGACATTGTGATCTGCCCGCCTTGGCCTCCCAAAGTCTTGGGATTACAGGCGTGAGCCACCATGCCCAACCCTTGCCCATTTTTTAATTGATTAGTTTTCTTGCTATTGAGTTGAATTCCTCACATAATATTAACCCCTTATCAGATGTATGGTTTGCAAATATTTTCTACAGGTTCTCTCTTTATTAATAGTCTCTTTTGCTGTGCAGAACCTTTTAAATTTGATATAACTGCAACTGTTTTTGTTTTGTTGTCTGTGTTTTTGGGGTCATATCCAGGAAAACATTGCCCAGACCAATTATCATGGAGATTTTCCCCCCGTGTTTTCTTCTAGTAGTTTTACAGTTTCACATCTTATGTTTACATTTTAATCTATTTTGAGTTGATTTTTCTACATGGTGTGAAATAAGGGCCTGGTCTCATTCTTCTGCATGTAGATAGCCAGTTTTCCCAAGACCATTTATTGAAAAGACTGTCCTTTCCTGTTGCATGTTCTTGGCACCTTTGTCAAAAATCAACCAACTACAAATGTGTGCATTTATTTCTGGGCTCTCTGTTCTGTTCCACTGTTGTATGTGTGTGTGTTTTTATGTCACTATCATGCTGCTTTGATTACTATAGCTTTGCAGTAGATTTTCATATCAGTTAGTGTGATGCTTCCGGGTTCATTAAGATTGCTTTGGCTATTTGGGGTCTTCTGTAGTTTCATACAAATTTTAGAGGTATTTTTTTCTATTTCTGTGAAAAATGACATTAGAGGTGGATCCAGATTGTAGTGAATCTGTACCTCGCTTTGGGTAGTACTGATATTTTAATAATATGAATTCTTCCAAATCCATGAACATGGGATATCTTTCCATTTACTTCTGTCAGAAAGACTCTCTTGAAGGAAGCAGTGCCTTCTTTTACATTTTGGCACAAGCTCCCTAACTTGTCACAGAGATCAGGACTTTTGAGTAGCATGGCCTATATCTAAAGTATTTGTCTTAAAACTTCAGGCCGGGTGCGGTGGCTCACGCCTGTAATCCCAGCACTTTGGGAGGCCGATGTGGGTGGATCACGAGGTCAGGAGATCGAGACCATCCTGGCTGACACGGTGAAACCCCGTCTCTACTAAAAAATACAAAAAAAAAAAAAATTAGCCGGGCGTGGTGGTGGGCGACTGTAGTCCCAGCTACTCGGGAGGCTGAGGCAGGAGAATGGCATGAACCCGGGAGGCAGAGTTTGCAGTGAGCCGAGATTGTGCCACTGCACTCCAGCCTAGGTGACAGAGCAAGACTCCGTCTCAAAAAAAAAAAAAGAAAAACTTCAATACATAACTTAAATATAAGTGCATATTTTTAGAGATCATAATTAAATTTAATTCTTGAATATTAGCACTTAATGAGTATCAACTACACAGACATAATTTGATTAGGCATTTTGAGATGGGTTAAGGAAAAGACTTAGGAGTTATTTGGGAGGCTGGGGTGGAGGGATGTAGATGGGTAGTGAATGTGGTTATTACCTGCACTTTAGAAGCTTAAAATCTAAGGGAAAATGAAATATTCAAAGCAAAATCCCTTGGAGTAAAATGAATTACAACTGAGGGATGATATCCACTAGTTCAATTTCTCAATGAAACTCTGGGGACTAGCTCTCTTTTGTTTTCAAGAATCTCAATGTCACTAAATAAAAACAATGTGATTCTCTCCTCAATGGAGCAAGAGAGAGAGCAAGGCCTGGAATCAGGGACAGATACTCTGACCATAAAGAGTGGAGGAATCTTCTCTTGAAGAGCTCTCCACATCTCTGTAAAGTCACATCAAAATCAAGTAAGTTTTGTCTGAATAAACTTCAGGCGTTGTTTCAGGAAAAGTTTGCTTTCTACTGCTTTCTTGGGGAATTCTTAAATTTGAAATAAGAAATTGCTTGAGATTTCTTTAGTTAATTTCATTTTTGGTCCTACTACAAGTATTTTCAGAAATGGAACCACAGTAACTGGAAAGGAAATAATGTTACCCAGAAAAAAAGAAAGGGCACAAGCTCTAAGGCAACTAAGTTGCCTTAAAACTTCAGGCCGGGCCGGGCGCGGTGGCTCAAGCCTGTAATCCCAGCACTTTGGGAGGCCGAGACGGGCGGATCACGAGGTCAGGAGATCCAGACCATCCTGGCTAACACAGTGAAACCCCGTCTCTACTAAAAAAATACAAAAAACTAGCCGGGCGTGGTGGCGGGCGCCTGTAGTCCCAGCTACTCAGGAGGCTGAGGCAGGAGAATGGCGTAAACCCGGGAGGCGGAGCTTGCAGTGAGCTGAGATCCGGCCACTGCACTCCAGCCTGGGCAACACAGCGAGACTCCGTCTCAAAAAAAAAAAAAAAAAAAAAAAACTTCAGGCCGGATGCAGTGGCTCACGCCTTAGTTGCTCTAAGGCAACTAAGGTGAATATTTAAAAAGATATGCTGTGACAAGCAAGAATTTTCAGTTCTATAAATTAGAGAAGGCAGCACAACAACAGGAGGATCAAGTAACCAAATATAAATATAAATTAGTAGCATAGATATATAAGTACATTAGAAGGGCTAAAATGATTAAACTAGAGGAGGCTTCTGAATACTAGAACACAAAAGTTTTAAAGTGGAATTGCAAGCACGAAAAGTTAAGGAAAAGTAAGGGCCCATATCTGGGGGCAGACGGTGTAATGTTAACAGATGGCAATAAATACTAATTGCTTAATTCCAATTTTACTTCTATTGCATCTATTAAAGAAAGTAATCTTCATTCAGTGAACGAAAAGCCAGACAAAAAAAGGACACACACTATTCTACCCATGTACAGTTCTAAATATGCAAAAAAATCTGTTAGAAATCAGAATAATGGTTACCTTTGGGGATAACTAATGCCTAGAAAGAGGCCCTGGGGTATTCTCTTTTTTGATCCAGGAGCTGGTGGTTACACACATGTGTTCACATTACAAATATTTATCAAGCTGGATACTTACAATGTGTGGACTTTTTGTAGGTATGTTGTATGTCAACAAAATGTGAAAAAGAAAAAAAGTTTAAAGTGTTAAGACTGGAAAAATCTCACCTTACTTTATTAAGCTAAGGCTTAACTCATCTCTCTGGTCTAAACGACCCAAAGATCTGAAAGAACTTGCAAATATGATTACCAAGGTATTGTTGTGTTCATAAAGGAGTTGACAGAGAACTGGAATTAGCAAGTATTTTTTAAGCTTATGTTAATGTTTATTAATATACAAAATGATCGATGATTACATTAATAGATAATAGACATAAAATAATTCTGTCTCTCTCATATTAGCTTTTAATCCATTGATGAATGAAACAAAACAATGATCTTCCTTGTTAATTTTCTAATTTTGGAGCTACTGGGCTAATTAATTACATAGAAAATATTCTACTAAATTTTTTGAAATTTAGTAAGTACATAATACAACTCTTAGTAAGTTATTTTCAAAATTTAATTTTAAAAAGGGGGTGGGGAAAGGGTACAGGAGAATGGATGTCAGGAACTATATACTATACCAATAAGCATGACACTGATTGGCAAAAATCCAAAATATGCTTATTCATTAAACATTTAGAAAAAAATAAGCTAATTCCTATTTATCCTATAGGTTTCAGCTTAAATGTTATTTCTTCAGACAAATCACCTTTGAATGTGCAATTTTTAAAAAACTTCACTCTGTTAACTTTCATGGCTATTTTTCCTCCATAGCATCATTCACAATTTGTAAGGATATATTTGGTTATGTGATTATTTATCTAGTGTTCATCTCCATGAGACAATTGCTCAAATGGTAATGCTTGGTTGAATAACTAAACGCATTTCTGATGAAGACCTTATGAATGTAGTTAAAATGGGCTTCTGGCAATACTGTTTTAAAACTTTACAGATTTGAAGAGCTACCTAGCCAGTGTATGAAGCAAAGTATGTATTTAAAATAATTATTAAATAATAAATGCACAAGTCTATTTCTAGTGACTGTAAGAGAATGTTTACTTTCAGAATCAAGACCTCCTTCCTTCTCCCTACAACTGAAAAGTTTCAAGATGGTAATTTTTTTTTAATTTGATTTTTATTTTTTTTTTTGAGACAGAGTCTCGCTCTGTCACCTAGGCTGGAGTGCAGTGGCGTGACCTTGGCTCACTGCAGCCTCTGCCTCCAAGGTTCAAGCAATTCTCCAGCCTCAGCCTCCCAAGTAGCTGGAACTATAGGTGCATGCGACCACACCCAACTAATTTTTGTATTTTTAGTAGAGATAGGGATTCACCACATTGGCCAGGCTGGTCTCGAACTCTTGACCTCAGGTGATCTGTCCGCCTTGGCCTCCCAAAGTGTTGGAATGATGGCATGAACCACCGCACCCAGCCCAAGATGGTAATTTAAAATAGGAAGGAGTTTTAGGAGTGAATTAGATGAGGAAAAGTCTAACCTAAGACAAAAATCAAAGATGTGAAATAAGTTTTAAATTTATTTTTTAAAAGATACGTGTATAGGCCAGGTGCAGTGGCTCACGCCTGTAATCCCAGCACTTTGGGAGGCTGAGGCGGGCAGATCACGAGGTCAGGAGAACGAGACCATTGTGGCTAATATGGTGAAACCCAGTCTCTACTAAAAATACAACAAATTAGCTGGGCAAAGTGGCAGGTGCCTATAGTCCCAGCTACTTGGGAGGCGGAGGCAGGAGAACGGCATGAACCGGAAGGCAGAGGTTGCAGTGAGCCAAGATTGCACCACTGCACTTCAGCCTGGCCAACAGAGCAAGACCCTGCCTCAAAAAAAAAAAAAAAAGAATAAAAAAAAAGATACGTGTATAGAAAGAGAATTCACTATTATTTTCTTGATTAGCAATTTAAATATTTGTTTCAAATAAAATGTGTTCACATGAATACACAATTTGGGCCAGGCATGGTAGTTCATGCCTGTAATCCCAGCAGGAGAATTGTTTGAGTCCAGGAATTCAAGGTCAGCCTAGGCAACACAGTGAGACCTAGTCGCTACAAAAAATAAACAAAATTAGCTGGGTGTGGTGGTGTGCCTTTATTCATAGCTACTCAAGCCGGCTGAGGTGGGAGGACCACTTGAGCCTGGGAGGTCAAGCTCGCAGTGAGTCAAGACTTTCACACCACTTCACTCCAACCTGCACAGAGTGAAACGCTGTCTCAAAAAAAGAAAAAGAAAAAAGAAAACACAATCTGATGAAGGTAACTCTAAGATCCTCCAAAAGCAATGGAAGAAAATACAATAAATTTTAATAACAGTTGCTTTCAGTTGGGAAAATACAAGGTTTTTCTACTTTTATTTATTTATCTAAAGCATCTTTAACAAGTATGTATAACTTTTACACGGGGAAAGGGAGAGGAAGCCCACAGAAAGAGGATGTCAAAGAAAAAGCATCTAACTTCATCAGATGTTATGAAATTTCAGTAATGGTAAAGTGCTTCACACAGGGCCTACTACCCTCAGTAAATGAAAGTTATTATGAATACGGACCATGAAAAAGTATCCAGTGATGTGTGATTTTAGGGATGACCACGAATTTGCCACAGTATTTTCATTATTCAAGATACACAGAATTTTAACATCAGAAAAATCTAATTACTTTTCTTTAAATGTAAATCAACCTTACCTTCCGCAGTTCCACTGTCACTTCATTTCTATGTCTTCGCATTGTCTAGAAAAGAAAAATAAAGATTACAGATGTATCCAAATACGGATACTGCTAGTATATAAAGATCTCAACTGGGCGCAGTGGCTCACGCCTATAATCCTAGCACTCTGGGAGGCCGAGGCGGGCAAATCACTTGAGGTCAGGAGTTCAAAACCAGCCTGGCCAACATGGTAAAACCCAGTCTCTACTAAAAACACAAAAAAATGAGCCAGGCGTGGTGGCAGACACCTGTAATCCCAGCTACTTGGGAGGCTGAGGCAGGAGAATTGCTTGAACCCAGGAGGCAGAGGTTGCAGCAAGCCGAGGTGGCGCCAGTGCACTCCAGGCCTGGGAGACAGAGCAAGACTGCATCTCCCCCCCAAAAAAAAAAACTCAAGATATTTGAGTTAGAAGTAATTTAATCTTGGCTGGGCACAGTGGCTCACACCTGTAATCCCAGCACCTTAGGAGGCTGGAGGATCACTTGGGGCCAGGAGTTCAAGACCAGGGCCAACATGGCAAAACCTCATCTTTACTAAAAATACCAAAATTAGCTGGGTGCAGTAGCACGCCCCTGTAGTCCCAGCTACTCCTGAAGGCTGAGGCTCAAGAATCGCTTGAACTTGGGAGACGGAGGTTGAAGTAAGCTGAGATCATGCCACTGCACTTTAGCTTGGGTGACAGAGCTAGACTGTCTCAAAAAATAAATAAATAAAAAAGAAAGAAGAAATGTATAATATCTCAATGACTGACACATCTTATACTTTAAATGATGAGCTACAATTCATTAAAAAGCCAAATTCTGTATCTTACTGGATATCTGTTGGTTAATTTTGTAGAAGGTGGGACTTGGCTGCCTAGGACCCATTTTCCTGCCCTAATTGTACCCAGTGATCTTTGGGGAATTATATCCTTCCCATCCTGAAGTCTTAATGAGACCTAAGTGGCTCACTCTCTCCTAGCTTAAATAGGTCACGAGACTCAACTACACTAACAGAATTATCTCCTCTATAACTCTGAATCTTAAGGAGAAAGGGAAAAAAAGGCACATTAAATTCCAAAGGAAGAATTTTGGACAAGGTAGTAAATAATGCCTATATCCTTGACTCGCTCAATTCCCAGTTCTTCCATTTCTCTACTCACCTTATGAACTACCTTATATTCTTCCAATAAATTATGATTTTGCTTAAGTCAGCCACAGATGGTTTCTGATGCCTGCAATCAATGAATTATATCTCTAATGATTCATATTTTTAAAAAGTAAATTCATTGGCATGGCCTTAAAAACATGAAAATAAAAATAAGTTTGAGACAGATGTTTTGTATCAAAAGGTAAGATATCCTTCTGAGTTTATTAAGAGGTATGCCTTATGAGGAAACACTGAAATAATATATATCTTCCCTCTAACATACTTATCGGGGAAAACCCCACCCCTGATATTCAACATGGGTTCTTTTCTATTTCCCTAAGCGTCGGCTGGTCTGAGAAATAAAGGGAAAGAGTACGAGAGAGAAATTTTAAAGCTGGGTGTTCGGGGGAGACATCACATGTTGGCAGGTTCCGTGATGCCCCCTGAGCCGTAAAACCAGCAAGTTTTTATTAGCGATTTTCAAAAGGGGAGGGAGTGTACTAATAGGGTGTCGATCACAGAGATCACAGGCTTCACAAGGTAATAACAAAACATCACAAAGCAAACGGAGGCAGGGCAAGATCACAGGACCACAGGACGGGGCAAAATTAAACTTGCTAATGAAGTTTCGGGCACACATTGTCATTGATAACATCTTACCAGGAGACAGGGTTTGAGAGCAGACAACCAGTCTGACCAAAATTTATTAGGCGGGAATTTCCTTGTCCTAATAAGCCTGGGAGCGCTTCAGGAGACTGGGGCTTATTTCATCCCTTTGTCTTCAACCGTACAAGACACCCATCCCCAAAGCGGCCATTTTAGAGGCCTACTCTCAGGGGCGCATTCTCTTTCTCAGGGATGTTCCTTGCTGAGAAAAAGAATTCAGCAATATTTGTCCTATTTGCTTTTGAAAGAACAGAAATACAGCTGTGTTCTGCCCAGCTCACCAGCAGTCAGAATTTAAGGTTATCTCCCTTGTTCCCTGAACATTGCTGTTATCCTGTTCTTTTTTCAAGGTGCTCAGATTTCATATTGTTCAAAGACACATGCTCTACAAGCAATTTGTGCAGTTAACACAATCATCACAGGGTCCTGAGGCAACATTCACACTCCTCAGCCTACTAAGATGATGGGATTAAGAGATTAAAGTAAAGACAGGCATAGGAAATCACAAGGGTTATTGATTGGGGAAGTGTTAAGTGTCCATGAAATCTTCACAATTTATGTTCAGAGATTGCAGTAAAGACAGGTGTAAGAAATTATAAAAGTATTAATTTGGGGAACTAATAAATGTCTGTGAAATCTTCACAATTTATGTTCTTTGGCCATGGCTTCAGCCAGTCCCTCTGTTCAGGGTCCCTGACTTCCCGCAACACATACTGATATAATGGATTCTTTTATTATACATATAAGCATGGTTACATCCTTACATTCTTGGAATAAAGGCTATATGGTTACGGTATATTATTCTTTTAATACACTGCCAGATTCAGTATGCTGTATTTTATTTAATAATTTTTGTGATATCTCTTTCTAAAACCACAGTGATCTTCTTAAGGAAAAAAATCTCATAAAATTCAAATTATAAAGTTTGCTAAGTATACTGAAATAATCTAGATATAAACTTACACTTAAATACAGATATATATTAAATATAAACAAAACTGCCAAAACTCAAATTAGTCATATTCATTTCATGTGATGGAATGATACACTGATAAAAACTATTATCCCTGATAAGGTTCAACACTAGAAAGAGCGTTGAATTTAATTCTATACTTAGTATGTTTCTATATTGTGACTTTAGTACTATTAATAGAGAGAATGTCTTATGCATAAATTCATAAAAATGACAATGGATGTTGAACGATCTTCAAATACCAACATTAATGAAGTGTTATTTGATAACTCTATAAGCTATCTTTATTCACTGGAAGATTAGAACTCTACCACTTAAAAATTTTACCTAAATGAGTATTTACTCCAATTGTTCCTATAACTGAAAAGAAAAATATTTTCATTGCAATATTTGCAACACTTAGCTATTTATAAATTATTATAAGATGATGCATAACAAAAAGACCCAGGCAGCATATGTGCTCCAAAATATGATTTTCTGCTCTATCATCTTAATTCACACTAAGGTATTTCTGTATAGAAAGAATTGGTGAGTTAAATTCTGAAGAACCACACTAAATTAGGAAACCACACTTAAGTGGTGATTAATTTAACATTTTAAACACACCTAAACAGGAGTTAGCTCCCAGGTAATAAGTGCTTCAAAAATGAACATCTCAATTTATAGACACTAGTTTGATAATCTACATAAGGAAAGTTGGAAATAGATTTTTACTGCTAAAGTAGAACTGTTATTCAAGATACAGGGATCGACTAGAAATGCAGGCACCTTGATTCTTACTTGTTTGGGGTCTAAGAATCTGGCAGGCCCTACAGCTCAACTTCAGAGAAGTTTCTGTGTCTAGAAACCCCCTTGATCCTGTGTTCCATCTCTTCTTAGAGAACTGTATCACCTAATCCTAGTCAGAACATTATGGTATCTGCTTAGGGCTGAAGTTTTCTTACAAGGTGGTAATCTCCAGTCTAAAAGTATTATACGCATGAAACAAACTGTGTGACTTTTGTGACTGTTTACTAATACATGTTTATATATGTAGAATTCTAAGACTTGTGTATATAACTCATTAATAGCAAAACTTCAAAGGCGAAAGTATCTATTACCCTCACCTATCTCTAATAATTAAAGATCACTTATTCACCCAAAAGAATCATGAGTGTAAATGGCCAAACTCACTTAGGTCAGTTAAGAAGAGGTACTGACTACTATAAATGATGTAAGTGCCTCTGAGTTAGTCTTGACTTATTATGCTCTTTGTTTAAATTAAAGAAAAAGATGGATTCCCTTATATTCTCCCTTATATACTTCCCAAGTGATCTCAACTACCCTCATGTCTGCAACTACTGTTTCATGACCACTCTCAAGTATCTATTTTTAGTCCACTCTCTCTTAAGCTCCTAATCTATAAGTCATTCACCCATTCAACAAAAATTTACGCAATACATTTAAAATACATCGGGCAATGCATTTGCTAACTAGGAAGCAAGTACAGAATTCACATTCTAGCACAGGGATCGGCAAACTATAGCCTGTGTATCAAATCTGGCAGGATGTTTTTGTAGGTCACAACAGGAATGGTTTTTACATCTTTTAAGTGGTTACATTATAAATGATATTAAGTACCTACATCATGCTCTTATTTTTGCCTTTTTGCCCTCAAATGCTAAAATATTTACTATTTGTCCTTTTAAGGAAAAGTTAGCAGGCTAGGTGCAGTGGTTCACACCTGTAATCCCAACACTTCTGGAGGCCAAGGCAGGAGGATCACTTAAGCACAGCCACACTCAGCTGATTTTTCATTTTTTGTAGAGGTAGCATCTCATTGTGCTCATGTGTGCAACTACAGTTTCAGTTACTCAGGGGAGCTGAGATGGAGGACTGCTTAAGCACAGGAAGTCAAGGGTGCAAGGAGCCATGATGGTGCCACTGCATTTCAGCCTAGGCAACAGAGTGAGACCCTGCCTTGGCAAAAAAAAAAAAAAAAAAAAAAGGTTTGCCAACACCTAGTCTAGTGGAAATGAGAGTAATAATGAGTGATAAAAATGTGTTAAGCTGGCCGGGCGCAGTGGCTCACACCTGTAATCCCAGCACTTTGGGAGGCAGAGGCAGGCAGATCACCTGAAGTCAGGAGTTCGAGACCAGCCTGGCCAACATGGTGAAACCCCATCTCTACTAAAAATATCAAAATTAGCCGGGCATGGTGGCACACACCTGTATTCTCAGCTACTCAACAGGCTGAGGCATGAGAATTGCTTGAACCTGGGGAGGCAGAAGTTGCCGTGAGCCAAGAGTGCGCCACTGTACTCCAGCCTGGGCAACAGAGTGAGATTCTGTCTAAAAAAAAAGTATGAAGCTTGAGATAGGAAAGTAAATGTTAAGTTTTATATCAAAAGGAGATATAATCAGAGGGACAGAAAAAGGCTCCCAAAAGAATTAAAATATGTGCATATGTATGTTAGGGTCTGGAAGAGAGATTGTTTTAAGGCTTCAAACTCAGTATGCTTAAAACTAATATGCTTGTTCCCTTCCTAACACCCTCACCAAAAAGATCCCCACATCTCCTCTCCTGTCAATACTAATGCCAGGAAACTGTACCACTATCCAAATAGTTGCAAGAGACCAATCCTGGAAGACTATCCCTGTCTACTCACTCTTTCAGTCCTTTGAAATCAAACAAGTCACCAAAACAGGATTCAAACCTCCCAGCTCCACCGCCACTATCTAAGAGTAAGGCACCATCATCTAATCTGGACTACTAAAATAGCCTAACCAATCTTCTTCCATGCCCTGAATCAATTTTCCACAATGCAGTCAGGGGATTCTCTTTAAAATGCAAAACCTGTGTTATCTTTCTCTCGAATAAGATGTGTCAATGATTTTTTTCATCTCTTGGCATCCCCTGCCCCACCCAAAAAAATGTCATCAGAATAGCCAAACTCAAACTCCACAGACAAAACCTACAAGAGGGCCAGGCACAATGGCTCACGCCTGTAATCCCAGAACTTTGGGAGGCTGAGGCAGGAGTATTGCTTGAGCCCAGAAATTTGAGACCAGCCTGTGCAACACAGTAAGACTCTGTCTCTACAAAAAAATTAAAAATTAGCCAGATGTGGTGGTGTGCACCTGTGGTCCCAGTTCTTCAGGAAGCTGAGGCAAGAAAATGGCTTGAGCCCAGGAGGTCAAGGCTGCAGTGAGCCATGATCACACCACTACACTCCAGCCTGGGTGATACAGACCCTGTCCCCAAAACAAGCAAACAAACAACACCTACAAGGTTGGGAGACAAAGTATTCCAACAAATTCTCAAATACAAGCAGGGTCTGGTTAAATCACCAGCTACAGGACTCATATGGTACCATCATATATGCAGAAGAAAATGGAAGGGCAGAAGTTATGGAGTAATTGAAGACCCTGAGAATAAGAAAACTCCCAAATCATGAATGACTAGAGACTTTGGAAAGGCAACTTGAGAACAGTTGCAAATGGAAGGGATCTTTTGCACACACCAACATTGTAAAGTATGATGGAACTAGACTCAAAATCAAAGAACTAAAGTCCTCTTTCTGGACAATGTCCTACAATGAACAGAGCCAGACCTCAGAAAATAGGATGCCAATGCCACTCCCGTTTAAAAAAAAAAAAAAATCATCTTGTAACATACAACAGAAGAAAAAGATCTTGAGTGGTGAAACTAGAAAGACTATCCGGACCCACTTCTTGCTCTTAAAAGTTCAGGAAAATCTATCAAAAAATGGACAGGAAAGGATTGGCATTGAAGCCCATGCTATCAGAAATGAGAGAATAGGAAACAGAGTGATGCTATTGAAAGCCTACTGAAAAGACATACACACAAAACTGATCAAAAGTATCCTAGAAAATGATAGAAAATGTGAAAGAACATTATCAGTCAGAATTAGAAAAACTCAGAAATGAGGTCCTAGCAATCAAAAAAGGATTAGAAATAAAGGAAAAAATTATTTCAGAAAGGAACCTAGCCAAGAGCAATCGTAAGAGCCAGTATGCAACAGATGATGCTTAAGAGAAACATAGACTATGTAAAGAAAAAAACTGTAATCAGAAATGAAGGTGAAAATTAGCAGGAAGTGACAATAAAGGCACTTAGATTCCAAATTCATATAATAAAGAGTCCTGAAGTAAGAAAACCGAAGCAATGAAACAGAGCAAATACTTAAAACTATAAATCAAGAAAAACTTCCTGAAATTTGAAGACTTGAACTGAAATACTGAAAGTACACCCAAGTACCGGAGGAATCCATCCAGAAAAACCAACACTGAGACATATACAAGTAAAATTAACGGACTTCCAAAAAGAAAATAAAAGAAAAATGCATCTGGACATCAGGCAAAAAATATTGAAAATGTGAATCAAGGACTTTATATCCAGTCAAAGCCACTAAATTTAAAGCATACAAGTGGCAAAATAACTGTTATGAACACAACTCAAGGACTACTGTTTATACGAGCACTTCCTGAAGAATTTAATAGAGAACGGTCACCACACAACCAAAATAACTGGAGAGACACTGATACAAGGTGACTGTGAGCACTGAATTTATTTACCTGTAGAACTAAGGTAGGGATCCCCAATCCCTGGGCCGCGAACTGGTGCCAGTCCATGGCCTACTAGGAGCTGGGCTGCACAGCAGCAGGAAGTGAGCATTAGGGCCTCAGCTCCATCTCCTGTCAGATCAGGGTTGGCATTAGATTCTCATAGGAACACAAACCTTGTTGTGAACTGAGCACGTGAGGGATCTAGGTTGGGTGCTCCTTACGAGAATCTAACGAATGCCTGATGATCTGTGGTGCAACAGTTTCATCCCAAAACCATCCTCCCCCACCAGCCATTCATGGAAAAACTGTCTTCCACGAAAATGGTCCCTGGTGCCATAAAGGTTGGGGACCACTGTTATAAGGGATAAAATACAGTATTTAACTGCTACATGCCCTGACAATGTAGACACAAAATTCAAGAGGAAGACAAAACATGTATGTGAAATACAGAGTAAGTGGGCCGGGTACAGTGGCTCACACCTATAATCCCAGCACTTTGGGAGGCCGAGGCCGGTGGTTCACTTGAGGCCAGGAGTTCCAGACCAGTCTGGCCAACATGGTGAAGCCTCATCTCTACTAAAAATACAAAAAAATAGCCGGGTGTGGTGGTGTGCACCTGTAATCCCAGCTATTCAGGAGGCTGAGGCAGAGAATCACTTGAACCTGGGAGGGGGAGGCTGCAGTGAACCGAGATCACGTCACTGCACTCCAGACTGGGTGACAGAACAAGACTCCATCTCAAGAAAAATAAAAACAAAAAAACAACAAAGTGTACTGATTGCCTTATTAACTATTAACTGGTGAGAAAAGGAAATTGCATCACATCAGATGCTGAAGGAGAGTAGTGCAGAAAAGAGGTCAAGCAGTGCTGAGAAATTTAAAGCACCTAATGCAAACATTAGGAAAGAGAGAAAGTCAAACCAATAATCAAAACTCCCAGCTTCGACAGCCTACAACATAAAAAGCAAAACAAATCGAAAACAAGCAGGAGGAATTAATAAACAGAAATCAATGAAACTAAAAACAAAAAAGTAGAGAAAATTAATGAAACAAAAACCCAGTTCTTCAAAAAAAAAGAAAAATCAGTAAAATTAACACAAGACTGGCCAAAAAAAAAAAAAAAAGAGAGAAAGTGCAGAAATTATAATATTAGAAATGAAAAAGGTACTATCACTACAGACTTTGCAGACATCAAAAGAACAAGGGAAAACTACAAACAATTCTATACACATAAATTTGACAATTTAGATGAAATGGACCACTGCCTCAAAAAGCAAGAACTATCACACCTCATTATGAAATACCTAATTTGAGTAAGTCTGTAACTATTAAGATGATTATATTTATAATTTTAAAACTTCCCTTCAGGGTTTGGATGGTTTAACTAGAGAATTATTCCACATGCCTAAAGAAGAACTAACACCAATTTTACATAATCTCTCCAAAAAACAGATGGGATACACTCTCAATTCACTTTACGAAGCTAATTACAAAATTACCTGATAAGAAAACCAGACAAGACAGCATTAAAAAAAAAAAAGAAGGAGAAGAAAAGAAACTGCAGGCCCATATTCTCAATGACTTCAGATGCAAAAATTCTTATCAAAATATTACCAACTAGAATTGACTATACTACCAGACTTCACTCTAGGGATACAAGGCCGGTTCTGTATTTGAAAATCTATCAATATAAACCATACTAATAGGCTAATGAAGACAAATCAATGATTATATTATTCAATGCAGATAAAAATTTGACAAAATTCAGCATCCATTTACAGTAAAAACACTCAGAAAAATAAAAGCCTAAAGTTAACATTCTAGTGGTGAAAGTCTGAATACTATGTTTCCCTAGATTGAGAACAAGAAAATGGTGTCCATTCTCACCAGTATTATTCAACATAGGAAGTTCTAGCCAGTAAAATAAGGCAAGAAAATAAAGTAAAAGGCATATAGACGCAAAAGAAAGAAAACAATCCTGGCTGGGTGCGGTGGCTCACTCCTGTAATCCCAGCACTATGGTAGGCCGAGGTGGGCGGATCACGAGGTCAAGAGATTGAGACCATCCTGGCTTACATGGTGAAACCCCGTCTCTACTAAAAACACAAAAATTAGCTGGGTGTGGCGCACGCCTGCAGTCCCAGCTACTCGGGAGGCTGAGGCAGGGGAATCGCTTGAACCCGGGAGGCGGAGGTTGCCGTGAGCCAAGATCGTGTCACTGCACTCCAGCCTGGCGACAGAGGGAGACTCCATCTCAAAAATAAAAAATAAAATAAAAAAAAGAAATAAAATAATCCCGTATTTGCAGAAAACATGATTTAAAAATTCCAAGGAATATACCAAACTTTCCAGATCTATTAAGTGAGTTCAACAAGGTCACAGAATACAACATAAAAATCAATTGTATTTCTACATACGAGCAATGAACACGTAAACACTGAAATTAAAAATACAAACAACAGCTGGGTGTGGTGGCTCACGCCTGTAATCCCAGCACTTTGGGAGGCTGGGGCAAGTGGAATGCTTGAGCCCAGAAGTTTGAAATTACCCTGGGCAAAATGGCGAAACCTCATCTCTATAAGAAAAACAAAAAAAATTTAGCTGGGCATGGTGGTATATGCCTGTAGTTCCAGCTATTGGGGAGGGTGAAGTAGGAAGATCTCTTAGCTCAGGCAGTAAATGGAGACTGTGCCACTGCACTCCAGCCAGGGAGACAGAGATAGACCCTGCCTCAAAACAAACAAACAAACAATGGTGGACAATGGCTCAAGTAATCCCAACGCTTTGGGAGGCCAAGGAGGGAGGACTGCTTGAGCCCAGAGGTCAAGACCATACATAGTGAGACTCAGCTTCTACAGAAAATTTAAAAATTAGCCAGGTATGGTGGCAGGTGTTTACTGTCCTAGTTGCCTGGGAGGCAGAGGCAGGAGGACCGCTTGTGCCCAGGAGTTCAAGGCTGCAGTGAACTATGATTGTACCACTGCACTCCAGCCTCAGTGACAGAGCAAGACCCTGTTTCTAGTTTAAAAAAGAAAAAAAATGGAGGGGCATATTGTGTTCATAGGTTGGCAGACTCAACTTGGTAAAGATGTTGATTCTCCTCGTATTGATATGCAGGTTTAATGCAATTCCTATCAAAATCCCAGCAATATATTTTGCAGAGACAGAAAGGATTATTCTAAAATTTATATGGAAAGGCAAAGTAAGTAGAATAGTTAAAACAATTCTGAAAATGAAGAACAAAGTGGAAAGAATAAATCTAGCCAATTTTAAGATATATTACATAGCTACAGTAATAAACATTGTGTGATATCGGTGGAAGAATATACACACTGAAAAGAACAGAGAACCCAAAATAAACCTACACAAATATATCCAACTGATTTTCTACAAAGGTGCAAAAGCAGTTAAACGGAGGACGTCAATGAACTTTTCAGCATACAGTGCTGGACCAGATAGATATTGAAAGACAAAAATATTAACCCTGACTTAAGCCTCACACCTTAAAAAAATTTTTAATTCAAAATAAGTGTGAAACTATAAACTTTTAGGAAAAACCATACGAGATAATTCCTTGGGATCTGGGGCTAGGCAAAGAGTTCTTAAACTTGACCATAAAGGCATGATCCGTAAAAGAAATAGTAAACTAGACCTCATCAAAATAAAAAACTATTTTGCTCTGTGAACACCCACGTAAAGAAGATAAAAAGAGAAGCTAGAGACTAAAAAAAAAAAAAAAAAAAAAAAAAAATCACAAACCACACATCCAAGAAAGTACTAATATCTAGAATTAAAGAACAAAAACAAAAACAACTCTCAAAGCTCAACAGTTAACCAACCAACGGAATTAGAAAATGGACAAAAGAAATGAAAAAATATTTCATGGAAGAGGATATACACATGGCAAACAAGCACATGAAAAGATGTTCAATACTATTAGCCATTAGGGAAATGCAAATTAAAACCACCATGAGATCTTACTGCACATCTAAAATTCAAAGTTGTGATAATATCAAATGCTGGTGAGTGTGGAGAGTTTTCATACATTGCTTGTGGGAATGTAAAATGATAGCATCTTTGGCCATTTCTTAAATTACACAAGTGGCCGGCACGGTGGCTCACGCCTGTAATCCCAGCACTTTGGGAGGCCAAGGCGGGCGAATCACGAGGTCAGGAGATCAAGACTATCCTGGCTAACACAGTGAAATCCCATCTCTACTAAAAAGACAAAAAATTAGCTGGGTGTGGTGGCGGGCGCCTGTAGTCCCAGCTACTCAGGAGGCTGAGGCAGGAGAATGGCGTGAACCCTGGAGGCGGAGTTTGCAGTGAGCTGAGATCGCACCACTGCACTCCAGCCTGGGTGACAGAGTGTGACTCTGTCTCAAAAAAAAAAAAAATAAATAAATAAAGTACACATGTAACAACCACAGGACCCAGCAACCATATGCTGGACATCTATACAAGATAAATGAAAACTTACCTACATACACACACACACACACACACACACCTGTACACAAATGTTTACAACAGCTTTATTCTTAATAGCTACAACCTGGAAACAACCCAGGTATCCTTCACAGCTTAAACTGTGGTACATTCATACGACGGAACACTATATAGCAATTAAAAGGAACAAACTGCTGATACAAGTAACGACTTCAATGAACACAAATATTGTACAAGCATCTTGCAAGATGTTACCACTGGGGAAACTGGAGAAAGGATAAACAGGATCTCTCTGTGTTATATTTTACAACCACATGTGAATCAACAATTACCTCAAAATAAAGGTCAGTTTTTAATAAAAATGTTAAAGGATATACATCAGATGCTGAGGGAGAAGGAGAAGAGAAAGTCACAACTAATTTCAATAATGTACATAATGGGGAATCAATAGAAAATAACTAAGAAGGAGAGGACTAAAGAAAACAAAAACAAAACCACAAACATTCCTAAAGGCCAAAAGTATAATAAAACAGAAAAAATAAAACAGATCACATACAATGACTCTTTTATACACAAATATATAGGTGACGACAAGGAAACTAGGACTTGACTTTAAAACCATGAAAATAAACTGCATATGTATATGACAAAATCAAATTTAACAAGAAAAGCAATCCCTAAAAATAAAGAAATGAACATAAATGTGTATCCATTTGGTAGCATAATCACACTATCCCATGTAACTTTTCAACACAGCAATTTAACCCTGCATCCCCAGTCAATCCTAAAGAGAACTACCAGGAGAGCTCCAAACTGTTCTGAGTAACGCTATTACTGGGTGCAGCGCTGCTGGTATTGTTATTCTGAGACTGTCATGTGTCTATGTGGAATAAAGTAAATGAGTAAAAATGTCATATTCTATTATTCCTGGTGTCAGAAAAAAACAGGAAGTTTGGCCTAGGAGAAAGACAGGTATATGATAGAGGTAGTTCAGTAAAACCTATAGTCCTGAATTTGAACTGGAATATCAATATATGCATTATATGTGTGTGTTTATGCATGCACGTATGTATATAAATACACATATACATATGTATACATATAAATATACACACATACACATATATTTATATACATACGTACACACACAAAATTTTGTTTTAATCCTTCATCTATCCACTCCAAGATGTCTACTTGGAGATGTGTATCTCCAACGCCTAGAAACAATGACCAAATCAGTGAGTGCATAGACAATACTCTCAAAAATACCACCAATAGCAAACAGAGAGAATTGGTTCATTCTGACCAGTGGGCAGAAAAGGTATAAGATAAGCCTGCAATATCTTAACCAAATATCAAAGATATTTACAAGACTAGAGTCTTGTAAAAACGACTCAGGAGCTAACATGAAGAGGCTCCAAATGTTCAAAGACAGTATAATTATAATCAATTATCAATAAGACAATGAATTCAAATACACATAGATTTCAATCTGTAAATCCAGGAAATAAAAATAAAAACCCAAACAACTAAATGGTCATCATTGAAGGATGATAATGAACTACCTCATTATTTTGAAAACTGATAAGGGGAGAGAATCAAGCATTCATTTCACTGTTTCTAAACAAATTTTATCATGGGGTAATTTAACCAATTAATAGATGAGGGGAAGTCTTCTCTTAATAGATGTAGTCTAGCTCAGCTGTTACCAAACTTTTTGGCACCAGGGACCGGTTTCACAGAAGACAATTTTTCCATGGACTAGGAAGTAGAACAGGTGGTTTCAGGATGATTCAAGTACATGACATTTATTGTGCACTTTATCCATTATTATTATATTCTAATATGAAATAATTATACAACTCACCATAATGTACAATCAGTGGGAGGCCTGAGCTTGTTTTCCTGCAACTAGAGGTCCCATCTGGGGATGATGGGAGATGGTGACAGATCATCAGGCATTAGATTCTCATAAGACGCATGCAACCTAGATCACTCACATGCATAGTTCACAGCAGGGTTTGTGCTCCTTTGAGAATCGAATGCAGCTGCTGATCTGACAGGAAGTGGAGCTCGGGTGGTAATGCAAGCAATGAGGAGCAGCTGCAAATACAGATGAAGCTTCACTTGCTTGCCTGCTGCCTACCTCCTACTGTGCAGCCCAGTTCCTAACAGGCCACCGACTGGTAGTGGTCCAGGGCTGGGGACCCCTGGTCTAGCTTAAAGAAGGAATGACAGATTAGCACCATTTTATAAATCCTAGTAAATAACAGACTTAGACAATGTTCCTCAGTGGTTGTCAACATAACAGAAAGAGACAGTCAGACACTATGTGCCTTTCCGATGGAAGAGAAAACCATCACATATGATGCAGTCTTGTTCCCCAATTCCCCCAAATAATCAGAATCTGATAAAGCCTCTAGATTCCACTTTGAATTTACAGGAAAGACAGAGGGCCAATATACATGTCAAGAGACACAATAAAATGTAAAATCCAGCCGGGCGCAGTGGCTCATGCCTGTAATCCCAGCAATTCAAGCAGAGTGCTTGAGCTCAAGAGTTCAAGACCAGCCTGGGCAACATGATGAAATGCCATCTCTACTAAAAATACAAAAAACAACTCAGCCAGGAATGGTGGTACATGCCTGTGATTCCAGCTACCCAGGAGGCTGAGGTGGGAGGATTGCTTGAGCTCAGGAGGCAGAAGTTGCAGTGAGCCAAGATCACAGCACTGCACTCCAGTCTGGGTGACAGAATGAGATCCCATCTCAAAAAAAAAAAAAGTAAAATTCAGATTATGAGAACCTCTACGCCTAGTTTCTCCAACAATAAAGTGCATAGAAAAAGACAAAGATGGTGAGGTTAAGAGACCATAAATTAAAAAGGAGACTTTGAACTCGTATCAATCAATCATCACAATGTGTGGACCTTGTGATGGTGGATTCCAGGTGTCAACCTGACTGGATTAAGGAATACCCAGAAAGCTGGTAAAAGCACTGATTATCCTCAGTGGTTCAGAAGGCACTGAGCTCGTCCCTCTTCTGCTGAAAGGAAAACCCAGGCGGTCAGGCATTTGATGAGATTGACTGGGCTGTCCCAGTGCCTGTGAGGGTATTTCCTGAAGAGACTGGCATTTGACTTAGTAGACCGATAGGGGAAGTTTCACTCTCAATGTGGGTGGGCAGCATTCAATAAGCTGGGGGCCCAGACGGAACAAAAAGAGGAGCAAAGAGTAATTTTTGCTTTCAGAACTCCAGGTTCTATGGCCTTCGGATTCCGGGACTCGAACCAGCACTGCCGCCCTTTCTCCCCATGATCACATGAGCAAGTGTCATAATGGTATCATGTCTTTAAAAAGAATTCCTATATTTTAAATAACACACGTATTCTTAATAACAAAAAAAGTTAAAGGACAGAAACAGTATATGTTACTTCTCTGAAAGACCTCATACTTTGGGAGGTTACCTGCTCTACTACAACTGGATCCTGGCTATTAACAGAAAAAAATATTTTTTAATGCATTGCTGATGTCATATAAGTAGTAAAGAGGAGGAGAGATCAGTCAAGTTGAACTTAAGGGAGAAGTCATAAAAGGTAATTAAGTGAAATGAAAACTATGAGGGTAGCTGCCTAATTTATACTGGGAACAGAAATAAAGTCCTGACCCCTGATGACAGGCTGGAGAGTTAAACCTAAATTAACACTTAGGTTATACAATAAAAAATAACTACAGCAAGTATTTCAGGAACAGAAAAATGGAACTAAAATATATCAGCAAGCCAGAAGAAATGATCAGAAATGACCAGATCTGAAAAATAAAAAAAGAATAAAACAGAACTTTGAGATATGAAAAAATAATTATTAAGTGAGACATATAACCAACAATAAGAACTCAATAGATGGTTTTTACAGCAAATTTAAAGTAGTTTAAGAGATTCTATGAACTTTAAGACAGGTCAGAAGAAACTGCCAATCATGAAATAAAAGAGGGCCAAAGACGATAAATACAGAAGAGAGGGTAAGAAACATAGAGGATACAAAAAATACAAAACAGTGTTTGTTTGGGTTCCTCAAGACAGAGGTAACTGTTGAAGAGATAATAGCTAAGAATTTTCCAGAACTGATAAAAAACAATACCACAGATTCAAGACATCCAGCAAACTGCAAATGGGAAAATAAAAAGATTTCTTTACCCAGGGGGAAAATATCCTAGAAGGAGCCAGCGAAAAACAGATTATCTTCAAAAAGCAACAGACTAAAAACTGGCCAGGCACGGTGCCTCACACCCGTAATCCCAGCACTTTGGGAGGTCTGGGTAGGCAGATCACCTGAGGTCAGCAGTTCAAGACCAGCCTGGCCAACTTGGCAAAATCCCGTTTCTACTAAAAATACAAAAATTAGCCAGGCAAGGTGGTGGGCACCAGCAATCCCAGCACTTTGGGAGGCTGAGGTGGGAGGAGCGCTTAAGCCCAGAAGTTCAAGAACAGGCTAGGCAACATAATGAGACATCTCTACAAAAAGAAAAAAAATTAGCTGGGTGTGGTGCTGAGCACCTGGAGTCTCAGCTACTCCGGAGGCTGAGATGGAAGGATCACTTGAGCCCAAGAGGTTGAGGCTGTGGTGAGCCGTGGTGGTCCCATTGCACTCCAGTCTGGGCAACAGAGACTCTGTCTCAAAAAAAAAAAAAAAAAAAAGAGTCAGTTTGTCAGGTTTTAGTCTGTTGGTTTTTTTTTTTTTTTTTTTTTTTTTTTTTGAGACAGAATCTCGCTCTTCCTGTTTTTGTTTCCTTCTTACACAGTCCTCATACTTCATCAACTCTAACTCTTGTACTTCTATCCTGTTGCCCTGGTGAAAAATTAACCCTGGGTTGTTTCAATTCTCACTCCAAAAGCTGAGTTGCTAAGTGTTGCAAGAGAAAAAACAAATTACTCAACCTCCATTATAGGTATAACAAATTCTAGGTCTCTAACCTCAATTAAGCTCTCAATGCTTACTGTTTAGAAATCTTTCCAGGCTTTCCTAGTTAGATTTTGCACAAAAAGCTACTGCTCAAGCCCCCTTCCAAATCCTCCTTCCTCTCAGTAGAAGACCAGGCCTCATATTTACTGAGAAAACATAAACTATCAGATAGTAGCACTCCCTCAACTTCCTAATGTGCACATCTAAATCTCCTCCCCATTCCCAACATCCCTGTCTCCTTTCATCCTGTCACAATGACAGTGCAAGAGGTGGCTGGTTGTGCAGTGAATCTAATATCCTCTCATCAACTGTCCCCTTGCTTCACCAATTATCCATCTCCTCTCCCCCATCTTTCAAGTATTCTATTTCCCATATCATGAGCATGCCCATGTCTTTCATTAAAAAAAAAAAAAAAAGCCCTTTCTCAACCTACATTTTTACATTTTCTTCTAACTAGTTACTGTTCTCTTTCGCCATAATTTTTGAAATCGTCTAGACTGCCCTCATTTCTACTTATTTAGTCCACTCCATCCAAAATTCCATTGGCACTGCTCTTGCCAACATTATCAGCAACCTTCTATTCATGGAACACAATCCTTAATTACACGGTATCTTTGCAGGAGAACACTTCATTCATTTTTATCTCCTTGACTTCCATAATACCACATTCCTGGTTTTCCTCCTCTTTCATCTTCCTCCTTCATCTATCCATGTTGCTCTTCCTAAGGTTCTGCCTATTCATCTCGTTACTCTACAAACCCTTTCTAGGTTATCATATATATCTCCATGGCTTCAATTACCAATTACATATTAATAACTCTGGATAATCCAGATTTGTTTCCTGATGAATTCTGAATTGTGCAGTAATATGTAACTTTTCCATGTTATAAACAGTATATAAGGAAAAATCTAGTTAATCTTTAAATATAGAAAAATATTTGTATCTGGCATCTAAAACAGTACTATTCATTATTTTGCTCACCTGTATATATTCTAGGTTATGATTAATCAGTACATCAAAGTGGAACCATTACCTTTTTTGTCATAACAGCTTTGAGATATAATTCACTTACCAAACAATTCACCTAAACTAAACAATTCAATAGTTTTTAGTATATTTCAATGAGTTATACAACTATTAACACAATCAATTTTATCATATTTCCTTTTCTGAGATGAGGTCTCACTACATTGCCCAAGCTGGTCTCAAACTCCTGGGCTCAAGTGATCCTCCCACCTATGCCTCCCAAAGTGAGCCACCGCGCCTGGCCTATATTTGCATCACTACATAAAGAAACCTTTCTTTTTTTTTTTTTTTTTTTTGAGGCGGAGTCTCGCTCTGTCACCCAGGCTGGAGTGCAGTGGCGCAATCTCGGCTCACTGCAAGCTCTGCCTCCCGGGTTCACGCCATTCTCCTGCCTCAGCCTCCCGAGTAGCTGGGACTACAGTGCCTGCCACCACACCCGGCTAATTTTTTGTATTTTTAGTAGAGAGGGGGTTTCATCCGTGTTAGCAAGGATGGTCTTGATCTCCTGACCTAGTGATCCGCCCGCCTCGGCCTCCCAAAGTGCTGGGATTACAGGCGTGAGCCACCGCGCCCGGCCATAAAGAAATCTTTTATCCTTTAGCGGTCACTTCCCATTCCACCCAGCTCCCCACCTCAGTCTTACAAAACCATTAATCTACTTTTTGTCTCTATAGATTTGAAAATGCTGACATAAAATGTCGTATGTCAGATGTGAATCACCCCTCCAACTATAGCTCCCTTTAGACAGCATCCTTTAAGTAAACTGCTATATTTCTAAGTAAACAGATTTTGGTGTGTTCTGCAAGTCCCACAGCCTTGGGAATCTAAGCAGCTTAAAATTTCAAGCCCGGATCTCTCTCCTGAACTAAAGTATCTCCTGGATCACTCCCCAGAAAACCCCACATGTTCCTTAAGACATTCAAAACTGAGTTCATTTTCCTCACTGGTCTTACTTAATTTACTGTTTTTACCTTATCTCTAGATAACAGCACTCTCTAAAAGTGGGATATTCAACTACCTCAAAGAGTAGTTCCAGGCTGGGCGCGGTGGCTCAAGCCTGTAATCCCAGCACTTCGGGAGGCTGAGACGGGCGGATCACGAGGTCAGGAGATCGAGACCATCCTGGCTAACACGGTGAAACCCCGTCTCTACTAAAAATACAAAAACTAGCCGGGCGAGGTGGCGGGCGCCTGTAGTCCCAGCTACTCGGGAGGCTGAGGCAGGAGAATGGCGTAAACCCGGGAGGCGGAGCTTGCAGTGAGCTGAGATCCGGCCACTGCACTCCAGTCCCGGCGACAGAGCGAGACTCCGCCTCAAAAAAAAAAAAAAAAAAAAAAAAAAAAGTAGCTCCAATAATTAAATAAAATAGACATTAATAAAAGCAGCTCGTGTTACCACGCAGGCAGTCATCAATGTTTGTTTCCCTTTTCTGTTTACAGGTTGTAAATCTCCGTTTCCAATATTAAATGCCATTACTTCTCCTGTCCATTGAGGTTTTAACATCAATGATTTATTTTTCACTTCTAGCAAAATAGTTTATTTTTGTAGTACTTTTTACTTCTTAATGTTTTTAGGTCCTTCTTAAAATGATTCAATCATCTTAAAAATATTTATTTTATAGTCTTTCTCTGATGACCTCTATTGCTGAATTTCTCAGGAGACATAAGACTGATGTTTTTGGTGTTTGTATTATCTGTGATATATTTCTTCCTGTGTTTTATAATTTTGGATTATGAACCTGTTCTCTTCCTGTGCTAGTGAGACCACCAAAAATTTGAAACATTTAGCCTCTCTATAGTAGTAACCAAAAATCAAATAACTTAGAATCTAAATACCAGAAATTATATTAAATTTGCTATTTGAATGGCATCCTCTCTGGAAGATAAGCATTATTTTGGTCTAAAAAGTCTTGTCTAGTATGGGAAATTAAGAATAAATAGGAAACTTCAAACTTCCTTCTCTATCCAGTCCCACTGGTCTGCTAGTTACAGTTTAAAAAGATATGGCAGGAGGTGGAGAAATTTATTAATAAACCTAACATCAAAAATTAAAGCCTGTTTTACCCTTCCAAAAAAGCCTATTCTTACTCCATTGCAGACAGAACATTCCATTACATTAATATTACAAGATTATCAACTAGAATTTTTTTAAAAAATTAAGAAGGCAGTGAGATTTTTCACTTTACAAAGAACTGAAATGGGATTCCTTTTTTTTCCTCTTTACAGAGGTAATCAAGTTAGGATTTTTTTTTTTCTTTTTTTTTTTAAGTTCTGACCGGAAAAAGGACTGAAAGTATAGGTTTAGGACTAAACACAAGACATTATGTTCCAAGAGTTTAAAATTTTAGAGCAATACCATCAAATAATTTAATGCAAGAATAACATCAATTAGGCCGGGCGCAGTGGCTCACACCTGTAATCCCAGCACTTTGGGAGGCCAAGGTGGGCGGATCACTTGAGGTCAGGAGTTCCAAGACCAGCCCGGCCAACATGGTGAAACCCCGTCTCTACTAAAAACACAAAAATTAGCCGGGCGTGGTGGCCAGCACCTGCAGTCCCAGCTACTCAGGACGCTGAGGTAGGAGAATTGCTTGAATCCAGTAGGTGGAGGTTGCAGTGAGCCGAGATCACGCCACTGCACTCCAGCCTGGCGACAGAGCAAGACTCCGTCTCAAAAAACAAAAAAAGAATAATATCAATTAAATTAGAATAAAAAGAACTATTACAAATTATATTTTTATCATCTTGATTGTGGTGATGGTTTCATCAGTGTATATATGTGTGTGAAAGAGTATCAAACTGTGTACAGTTTAAAGCTTCTTTAAAAAATAATGTGATTCAAATTTCAAAAAAATCTATTCCTATGTACCTTCTTAGGTATTAAAGCCACAAGAGTTATACAATGGAAAGACCATATTAGTGGCTCTGTCACTAACTAGCTATGTGATCCTGGACATACTACTTAACCTATCTGAACCCCAGAGTCCCCACTTAAGAAACAAGGATATCACACTCTCTCTCTGGGACAGTATGGCAAAAGTGCCTTCCATAACAAGTCCTTACAGAACATCTACAAAATATGACTTGTTTACTGCACAAAGTATACCTATACAAACCATTCATTAAAACCTATGCTTTATTACTAAGTTACAATGTGAGTACCAACAACAAATAAATCTACCTTACGTAGTCCAAAATGTACATACCACTATTATATTTTTTCATCTTTCTACTTTCAACCTGTGTCTTTGTATTTAAAATGCTGCTACACAATATCAGCACTTTGGGAGGCCAAAGCAGGCAGATCACGAGGTCAGGAATTTAAGATCAGCCTGCCCAACATAGTGAAACCCCTAAAATACAAATACAAAAAATTAGCTACTAAAAACACAATACAAAACTTTTTTTACTAAAATACCAAAAATTAGCCGGGCATGGTGGCAGATGCCTGTAATCCCAGCTACTCAGGAGGCTGAGGCAGGAGAATCACTTGAACCTGGGAGGCTGAGGTTGCAGTGAGCCGAGATCATGCCATTGCACTCCAGCCTGGGCGACACCGAGAGACTCTGTCTCAAAAAAAAAAAATGGTGCTACAGAGAAGTCAATGTGCACTGTAACCAAAATGCACTACATAGTGCAAAATGTATTTAAAATGGACAGTATGCAGTTGGGTCTTGCTTCTTAATCCAGTCTGACAATCTCTGCCTTTTAATTGGGGTGCTTTAGTCAATTTAAATGTAAGGTAATGATTGATATTGTTGGAATCGGGCATTTCATTATGGTATTTTTGTTTTTTATCAACTCATTTGTTTTTTATTTCTCTGTTTCTGCCAGCCTGTCTTCATTTGGGTTAACAAATTTTTTTTTCTCTAGCATTCCATTAGATATTCCTCTCTTGGCATTTAGGTTCACCTTTTAATTTTGAGATCACTCACTAGGGATCACAACTGTGACTTTAACTTAATCTATTAGGAGTTAATGTTCTACCTACTAAATGTCAAGAACCCAGCTTGTGTGACACACACACATGTACCACACATGCCACCACTGCATGCATAGTATTTAAAAACTGCCAAGAATTTGGACAGATCTTATATGAGAATTTTTGGACTCACTTTTTTTTCTAGCTGCCTCTCTTCCAGGATTTACCGACTAAGTTTCTTGCTGTTCTGTTAGCCCAGAACTCTGTACTCTTACATTTCATGTAAATAAGGCTGTGGTATTCTTCACCAAGTAGAAGGAGGATTACAGAGCACCCTCAGACAAAAACCTACCAACTCATAAATTTCACAAGATAGTTATGTTTTAAGAATAGGCTCTCCTCCAGCTTCTGTCTGCTTTTGATCACTCTCCAGTACCTTTAAAGAAAAATTAATATATTTTGTCCAGATATTATCATTGTTATCTATGGGAAGGTAACTCTACAGTATTACACCATTACTAGAAGCCAGAATGCCATGCTACTTTTACTACATAAACTCCATTCTGAAAATGCCTTCCTTAGGTAATTTATGCTACTATTAGGTATATTTTTCCTTTTTTCTTTTAGTAGCAGCTTTATTCAGATATAATGCCCATGCCATAAAATTTATCCGAAAAGGACAAGTTCCATGGTTTCTAGTACAGAGTTGCGTAACCATCACCACTACCTTAGAACATTCTCATCATCACAAAAAGAAATCACATATTCTTTATAGTATTCATTCCCCATGCTCCTTCCCATAACCCCTGGAAATCACTAATCTACTTTCTGTATCTATGGATTTGATTGCCCAGACATTTCATATAAATGGAATCATATAATATGTGGACTTTCATGTCTGGCTTCTTCACTTAGCATGTTTTTGAGATTCATCCATGCCGTAGCTAGTATAAATACTTTACTCCTTTTTATTGCTGAATAATATTCCACTGTATGGACATACCCCATTTTATCTACCTATTCTTCCATTCAAGGACATTTGGGTTGTTTCCACTTTGGGGATATTATGATAATGCTATAACAAGCATTTGTGTACATGTTTTTCATCTCTTGAACACATATCTAAAAATAAAATTGCTAAGTGATATGAGAACTCTATGATTAACATTTCGAACTGCTAAACTATTTTCTAAAGTTGCTGCACATGCTACCAGAAGTGTATGAGAGTTCCAATTTCTACTTATCCTTCCCAATGCTATTATTTGTTTGATTTTAGCCATTTTAGTGTATGTGAAATGGTATCTCTTGCTTTTGATTTGCATTTCCCTAATGACTAATAACATTAAGCATCTTTCCGTGTGTTTGTTGGTCATTTGTATGCCTTCTTCAAGGAACTGTTCAAGTCTTCGCCCATTTTTAAACTAGATTGTCTTTGTATTGTTCAGTTGTAGTTCTTTACAAATTCTGAAGGTTAAGTAGTATATTTATCAGATGTATGATTTGCAATTTTTTCCTCCCATTTGCGGGCTGCTTTTCTCCTTTCTTGTTTTTGGAGACAGGGTCTCGCTCTGATGCCCATGTTGGAGTGCAGGAGCGTGATTACCACTCACTGCAGCCCCAACTTCCTGGGCCCCAGTGATCCTCCCACCTCAGCCTCCCAAGTAGCTTGGACTACAGATGTGCTCCACTACACCAGGAAAATTTTTAAATGTTTTATAAAGACGCGGTCTCACTACACTGCTTAGACTGGTCTCAAACTCCCTCAGGCGATTCTCCCACCTTGGCCTCCCAAAGTGCTGGGATTACAGGTGTGAGCGAGCCACCATGCCTGGCCACTTTTCTACTTCCTTAATGACGTATTTTGAAGTACAAAATATTTTAATTTTGATAAAGTCCAATTTACCTATATTTCCTCTTGTCACTTGTGCTTTTAAGGTGGTACTATGAAACCAGCACCAAGGTTACAAAGATCTATACAGATGTTTTCTTCTGAGAAGTTTACACATTTTTAATTTTTACATGTATATCTTTAATCAACTTTGAGTTGGTTTTTCATACTGTGTGAGGTAAGGGTCCAATATTCTCTTGTATGTGGATAGTCATTTGTTCCATTTGTTGAAAAAAGAAAACCAAAACTATTATTTCCTTGTTGTACTGTTTTGCCACCCTTGTTGAAAATCAATTGACCTACCCACCTACCAAAAAAAAAGAAAGAAGAAAGAAAAAAAAACCCCCAAAAATATAACTGGTAAATGTGAAAGTTTATTTCTGGACTCTCAATTCTATTCCATTGGTCCATATGTCTATCCTTATGCCAGTACCACACAGTCTTAATTACTATAGGTTTGCTTGTTCTGTAAATTCTGAAATTGCTAAATATGAGTCCTTCAACTTAGTTCTTATTTTTCAAGTTTTGCTTTGGTTATTCAGGGTCCTTTGCAATTCCATACAAATTTCAGAATCAACTTATTTCAAGAAGAAAAAGGAGAAGGAGGAGGAGGAGGAGGAGGAAGAGGAGAAGGAGGAAGAAGAAAGAAGAAGAGGAGAAAAAGAAAAAAGAAAAGAATCGAAAAAAAGAAAAAAGGCAAGTCAGCTTGGATTTTATGGGAAATTGCATTGAATCTCTTAGGTCATTTGGGGAATATTGCAGGTTAACAATAACTCTTCCAATCCATGAACATGAAATATATTCCCATTTACTTAGATCTTTCTTTCAATGAAGTTGTAGTTTTCAGCGCACAAGTCATAAACTTTCAGTAAGCAATGAATTCCTGATAAAGAAAAAAAAGTCTTACACTTTTGCTGAATTTATTCCTATTTTATTCTTTGTAATGCTGTTGTAACAAAATTGTTATTTTGTTTTTTAAGACAGGGTCTCACTCTGTCACCCCTGCTGGAGTGCAGTGGCGCAATCGCCATTCACTGCAGCCTCAACATCTCCAGCTCAAGTGATCCTCCCTCCTCTGCTCCCAAGTAGCTGGGACTACAGGCATGTGATACCACACCCAGCTTTTTACATTTTTTATTTTTGAGACAGGGTCTCACTCTGTTGCTTATCCAGTCTCACCCAGGCTGGAGGTTCTATTGCTCATCATAGTAACACAATTATAATTCACTGCGGTCTTGACTTCCCAAGCTCAAGCGATCCTCCCAACTTAGCCTCTAGAGTAGGTGGGACTACCGGTACACACCACCAGACTAGGCTAATTTTGGTATTTTTTTTGTAGTGATGGGATCTAGCCATGTTGCCCAGGCTGGTCTTGAATTCCTGGGCTCAGGCAACCCACCTGTTTCAGCCTCCCAAATTTTGGGGATTATAGGCATGAGCCACCACATCTGGCCTGTTTTAATTTTTAGATTGCCCATTGCTGGTATACTAAAATACAATTGATTTTACATACTGATCTTGTATCCTGCAACCTTGCTGAAAACATTTATTAGCTCTAATAGTTTTTTTTTTTTTTTTTTTTTTTTTTTTTGAGGCGGAGTCTCGCTCTGTCACCCGGGCTGGAGTGCAGTGGCCCGATCTCAGCTCACTGCAAGCTCCGCCTCCCGAGTTTACGCCATTCTCCTGCCTCAGCCTCCCGAGTAGCTGGGACTACAGGCGCCCACCACCTCGCCCGGCTAGTTTTTGTATTTTTTTTTTAAAGTGAGTTCTTTAGGATTTTCTATCCAGAAGATCACATTTGCAAACAGTGAGTTTTAATTCCTATTTTCCAACCTGGTTATCTTTTATTTTGTTTTCTTGCCTAATTAATTGTGTTGGCTAGAAAATCCAGTACAATACTGAATAGGAACAACAACAATGAATACCGTTGTCTTATTCCTGATCTCAGGGGAAAGCTTTACATTTACACCATTAATATGATGTAAGCTGTGGATTTTTCAGATGCTCTTCAACTTCATCAACAGAATGTAAAGAATGCAAAATAAAATGATAGTAAGAGACCTCTACACACTTAGTAAAATGATGAAAATTTAAAAGAATGGCAAAACCAAGTATTGGTGAGGATGTGGAACAAGTAGAATTCACGTACTGTTGGTGAATGTAAAATAGTACAACCACCTTGGAAAAGAATTTCAAAGTTTCTAAATACTGTTGGGCCAGGCACAGTGGCTCACACCTGTAATCCCAGCACTCTGGGAGGCCGAGGCAGGTAGATCACCTGAGGTCAGGAGTTCCAGACCAGCTTGGCCAACATGGTGAAACCCCATCTCTACTAAAAATACCAAAATCAGCAGGGCATGGTGGCACACGTCTGTAATCTCAGATACTCAGGAGGCTGATGCAGGAGAATTGTTTGAACCCAAGAGGCAGAGGTTGCAGTGAGCCGAGATCGTGCCATTCCACTTCAGCTGGGGTGACAAAAGCAAAACTCTGTCTCAAAATAAATAAATACAGTTAAATACACACTTATATGACCCAGCCATTCTATTCCTAGGTATTGATCCAACAGAGAAACACACAGACTTATATTGATCCAAAAGACAAATACATAGCTTTATAAACAAATATTCACAGCAGTCTTACTTATAGTTGCCAAAAACTAGAAACAACTCAAATGGCCAACAGTAGGTAAATGGCCTATTGTTGTGATACATTCATGTAATGAATATGAGTCAGCAATTAAGAATGAACTTTAGGCACACAAAATATTAATGTTAATATTAAATTTTTTAAAAGTCAGACACAAAAGGAGTATGTATTGTGATCACATTTAAACGAAATTCTGGAAAAGGCAAACTGTTCAATGAAAGAAAGCAGATTAATATTTGCCTAAGGGTGAGGGACAGGAAGGGGTTACTACAAAGAGCTATGGGGGAACTTTTGGGAAGACAGAAATACTTATATTTTGATTGCAATAGTGGTTACAAGGGGGTAATCATTTGTCAAAATTCATCATGCTAAATACTGATGTGTACTACTTCTGTAATTTTTTAATGTTAATTATTCTGAGAAGTACTTAAATTATTTAAAGCCCTTTCTAGATTAGTCTGCCTCAGAGATTATTTTTTCTATGATTTAATTACCAATGTCCTAATTTTTTATCCTATTAATACCATATTATGCCCTTGGACCTGTGTTGCTTATCAACACTTGGGGCAGCTGATAAATATTCCCTGTAATTAAAAAAAATTGTAAGCAGTCAAAAACTAATAAACCTTTAAGAGTGCTATAAATAAGTAAAATTTACAATAAAATTTACATGACACCTATTTTAATGTTTTGTTCATTTTATGTTCCAATGATTATTAGGACTAAGTGGTGAGTTCATGTAAAAATGACTTTACAGTAGTTATAAAACCAAACTTACACTGCTGAAGTCTACTAGGCAGAGGAACTGAACAAGAAGAGCAGGAAGGGGCTATATATTTTCTGAAGGTCCCTGAAACACCTCTAGGCACTACATAACTCCTACCTCACCAAAAGAAAAAAGAAAGGAAGAAGTAACCACATTCTGAAAGTCTATAGCACCAAGACTAACCCATTCATAGTCATCTTTTTGAGATAGGTCTCGCTCTGTCACCCAGTCTGGAGTGGAGTAGTGATCACGGCTTGCTGCAGCCTCAACCTCCCAGACTCAGGGGATCCTCCCACTTCAACCTCCCAAGTTGCTGGGACCACAGGTGTGCGCCACTAAACCCAGGCTAATTTTTTTTTTTTTTTTAAGGGACAAGGTTTTGCCATATTGCCCAGGCTAGTCTCAAACTCCTGGGATCAAGTGATCCCCTGCCTCAGCCTCCCAAAGTGCTAGGATTACAGGTGTGAGCCACCACACCAGGTCTTGGTCCTTTTCCTTGATACAAGTCAGCAGAGACTCCAATTTCTCCACTTCAATACAATTAATATATTCTTTAAAAAGAGAGAAAGATTAATTAAAGCCACATGAGCCACAGCCCCAAGAATCTACAGTTATACCCCGAATTCAACACCTGACAGCAGTCATAACTAGAGGTCTCCTATAACACCTAGGCCTGGATGTCCAGCTGCCTGGTTTCCTCTGGATTGTAAATTCGGAACTTTTAGGTTTCTCTTTTGCTCATTCTTCCTTCTCTGCCTTTTAGACAAGAGAGGTCTGGACCTCCTCACAAGGCTATCTTTACCCTAAGCAGATCTGCCCAACATCCCTTCCTCCCTAATACCTGCACTGCTGTAAACAGTGTACAGTTTTCTCAGAAATAGGTCCAGTAATTACTATGCTTACCAAAAGAAAAGCATAGGGAGGGATATGTTGGTTAAATTATATTTAAAGTTTAGCCATGACCACAAACATATCATGTCCTCACATAATACTATCACGTTCACAAATACAAAAACTTAGAATGAAAGTTATAAACCTGGCTGTGCCCCCTAATTGCTGCATGGAGCTATGTCTAATGTATCAGAAGACTCCTGCACTGGTAACTAAAACAACTAATTAGGAATGTGTTCTCATTATGAAAATATTCAGCCAGGCGTGGTGGCTCATGCCTGCAATCCCAGCACTTTGGGAGGCCAAGGCAGGTGGATTACCTGAGGTCAAGAGTTCAAGACTAGCTTGACCAACATGGTGAAACCCTGCTTCTACTAAAAACACAAAATTTGCCAGGTATGGTTGCACATGCCTGTAATCCCAGCTCCTTGGGAGGCTGAGGCAGGAGAATCCCTTGAACTGGGAGGCGGAGGTTGCAGTGAGCGGAGATCGTGCCATTGCACTCCAGCCTGGACAATAGAGTGAGAGACTGTCTCAAAAAAAAAAAAAAAAGAAGAAGAAAAAAGAAAATATTCTAGCTATTTTTGACAAACGCTAAACAATACACTGAAGAATTTATTACCAGGAGAGAAATATTTAGTAAGTTAAAATAGTGCTTCCCAGCCACTTTCACATCACGACACACACAGAAAATATTTATACAGCATACTGAGATAAAAGGACAAGGCTACATAGGCTCCACCACCCAAGTCCCTGGGTGGCCACCCCTAGGGCAGCGCACCAGATGGGAAACACTGATTTAACAGGCTCTCATGCTAATGCCCTGGGTCGCTGAGACAAACTAGGGAGAAGTTCATCCATATGGCTGTAAACCGTCACAAACAAACCAGCTTTAAAAAATATTTGTTTCTGCTTTTCTAACTTATGCATCTTCATCAAACCATGAAACATTCAAGGCCCAGTTCATCTCCACCAAGAAGCCCTCACAAATCTCTAAGGCTGTAATTCACACCTATCCTTTCTCTGTGTTCCCAAACTTCCTTTACTCTTACTAAACTATCATGTTCTGTTTTATAGTTGCCTTCAGTTATTATTTACCTTATTAAATTAAATATGTCCCTTGAATACAAGGATCTTGTTTCATTCATTTTTATTTCCTTCTGGCTCCACAATATTGAAAAAAGAGTTTGTACAACCAATGTTTGTTCAATCTGACTTGGGGTGGGTCACATTCAGTGACAATGCTTTTTGTACTACAATAGCCCATGTACTTTCTCCCTCTGTATTCCGAAATTGGATTTATTTAGTTCCAAGCCTCTCAAATATTCCAAATTTTCCAAAGTTTCAAGAGTTCAACAGGATACACAAAAATGTTTGTTTGCACTAGCCCCACATCCACAAAATTTAGAAAACAAAAGCAAATATCCAGCCCCTATAGAACTTTTTTTTTTTTTTTTTTGTATTTTTAGTAGAGACAAGGGTTTCATCACATTGACCAGGCTGGTCTCAAACTCCTGGCCTCAAGAGATCTGCCCACCTCAGCCTCCCAAAGTGCTGGGATTACACGCATGAGCTACCACACCCAGCTGTGCCCCTACAGAACTTTAACATCCAAGTACCAATTCTTTCTTCCAAGCAAAAACAAGGTTTCCAGAACTCTAACAGATAACTGAAAACCACACTGTTGTTACCAGCCATAGTCCCTGACAGTAACTTTAAACTGCCCAAGAGCAGTGAGGAAGCATTTTAAATTATTTTCACATCTATTGAAGGATTCCAGCCAATAGAATTTATTCTTATTATACAGGAGTAAACATGCATTTTATCATTAAATAGTATGATAATCCTAACTAGGAATTACCAGCTTATAAATTTTCTCTGTAAAATCTGTGAATCTATCTGAATGCTTAGATTTTATTTAGAATCACAATTTTTATTTTCATCCTTCCCTTCCCTTTAAAAAATAGTTAATTTTTAACTACTAGTAAGTAGAATAAGCAGAAATGTAACTATAAGTGAATACATAATATGAATTAGTACACAAATTAAGTTATACAAGGACCATTCCCAAAATATTTGCTGAAAAATGCTTCTATCCATTTCTGATGTTTTTCTGACCCTTGTTTAAAATACCACATGCTAAAGTTAACTAAAATTATTTCTGCATAATCTAAAGACAAAAAAAAGCACCTCAATAAGCATTCCCAAGTATATATTTCAAAACCAAAATACATATAGTCATGGGAAGTAGTTTCAAATTTATAGTCAGTTCAAATTTATAAAAAGATACTAAATGTATAGTCCATTGCTCTCTGCTAGCTGAGGACAACAAAAGCTAGTTTCTACTTTTTCTCTACCACCCATATATGCATCTCTACAATCTGCAGCCCAATATTTAGCCAACATGTTCATCCTTCTCAGTCTACCTAATTCCTTTTTTCTTGCTGATTCAAATGTTGAGGAATACACATGCAATATCCAACCCCTCTAATTATTTCAGTGCCTACTCAGTTACCTTCCTCCATACTCTGTTCAGCTTTCTACCTTTCAGTCCCTATTATTATCATTTTGAATAAAGAAAAATAACAACAGCATCTGTCTTAACACCCTCTGTAACCACCACAAAGATATGCTGAAGAGTTGGATCTGTACTCCTTTTGTGATTCTGAAACAGGAAATGCAAAGAAAGTATACAGGTTCCAGGACCTCCTAATACCAAAATCCAAGGATGCACAAGTCCCTTTATATAAAATGGCATAGTATTTGCATATAACCTATCATCTCCAGATTACTTATAATACCTAATATTATATAAATGCCACATAAACTGTTGTTATACTATTTTTTTCTTTATCACTGCTGGAGTGCAGTGATGCAGTGCTCAGTGCAGCCTTGATCTCCTCAGGTCAAACAATCACTCATGCCTCAGCCTCCCAAGGAGGTTGGACTACAGGCACACGACAATGCACCCAGCTGATTTTGTGTGTGTGTATTTTTTGTAGAGGTAGGGTCTCACTTTGCTGAGTAGGCTGGTCTAGAACTTCTGGCTTCAAGCAGTCCTCCCACCTGGGCCTCTCAAAGTGCTGAGATTACAGGCATGAGCCACATGCCTGGCCTGTATTATTTTTTTAGTAAAATCACTTTCCAAAATACTGCAATACGAGGAAATCTTTATTTCCAAAAAGTCCACTCATAATAACTTATAAACATCTTTGGAAATTAAAAATTAACCACATCAACCTGCTTAGCCCACAGAACTCACATTAACCCACATCAACCTGCTTAGCCCACATAACCCACATTAACCCATATTGTGCGTTATGTTTTAAAAGGGGAAAAAATACTGAAACTACCGTATGTTTTACCTTTTAGGCATACATGTTAAAATTTTGGCAGATGAAACATAATACTGATAGATTATGCTTCAAAACAATACAGGGAAGAGTAGAAGTGGGTAGAGATTGTTAAATCAAGTTTAGTCTAAAGCTGTCTCCTTACATATTTGAAGTTCAGTCTAAAGGTTTCTCTGTACATAGTGAACTATAAATGTATCTAAATGGAGGTGTAAACAGACTGTAACCTACTTTTGTGCCAGTCACCAAGTTTTGGCCAGTCAAAAGGGGCCAACTGTTCAAACCATGTTCAAATAAGGCAAATGCCGAGCTGTAACCAATCTGACTGCTTCTGTACCTCTGTCTATACATCTTCCACCACCTGGCTGTGCTGGAGTCTCTCTGAACATACTGTGGCTCAGGAGGCTGTCCTATGCACAAAGCATTCTTTGCTCAGTTGAACTCTTTAATTTGGCTAAGGACTTTCTTTTAACAAGATATAAATTAAACAAAATGACCATAAATTATAATTGTTTTAAAATGCCACATGGGAGTTCAATATATTATTCTCTCTACTTTTACATATGTTTGAAAGTTTTATAAAAGAGAGCTTTTTGTTGTTGTTGTTGTTTTTTCTGAGACGGTACAATCTCAGCTCACTGTGGCCTCCACCTCCTGGACTCAAGAGATCCTCCCAACTCAGCCTCCCAAGCTGAGACTACAGTTGTGAACCATCATGCTTGCCTACTTTTTAAATCTTGTGTAGAGATGAGGTCTCACTATATTGCCTAGACTGGTCTTTAACTCCTAGCCTCAAGCAATCCTCCCTCCTCTGTCTTCCAAAGTGCTGGGATTACAGGTGTGAGCCACTGTGCCCAGCCAGAATTTTTGTTTTTAAGTGTGTTATGCTAAAACCCATAATTAAAAACAAGTGATTTTTGGTTTTCTGAAATCAGAAAACCTGGTTACCAACTAGATGAGAGGACAGCATTCATTATTTTTCTATGCCTTAAATTTTCACATCTGTGAAAAAGGAGTTGGACTCAATAAATTCCAACGTTCCTGCTAGTTCCTTTTTTTTTTTTTTTTTTGAGATGGAGCCTCGCTCAGTAGCCCAGGCTGGAGTGCAGTGGCGCGATCTCGGCTCACTGCAAGCTCCGCCTCCCCAGTTCACGCCACCCTCCTGCCTCAGCCTCCCAAGTAGGTGGGACTACAGGCGCCCGCTACCACGCCCAGCTAATTTTTTGCATTTTTCTGTAGAGATGGGGTTTCACCGTGTTAGCCAGGATGGTCTCGATCTCCTGACCTTGTGATCCACCCGCCTCAGCCTCCCAAAGTGCTGGGATTTCAGGCGTGAGCCACCGCACCCGGCCCCATTTTTTTTTTTTTAACAATTCAATGGAATATGACTTCTACACTTTGATTTTGGTTTAACAATTCTAACTAAAATCCAGAATGCATTCATAGCTAAATCTGATATAATTAACTGAAAATCGTTCATTACTGTTACCAAAATAACAATCCAGTACAGTACTTACCTCAGCTGGGCCTTCATTCCTATATAAATCCTAGTTTGCTTTCCCTGAAACACCTTTCCTTCAAGTATTACCTCTTAAACCCGTCATTCTCTATAGATAACATTGTCAAAGAAAACAGAGGCCACTAAGTATAATTTGTTCCAGTTTCCCCACCCCTAATGCAGCCCATCCTCATTTCTGTCTGTACTGCAAGTCCTTTCCACCTGAGGCTCCTTCAAGATCTCTCCACATTTCTTACATCTCTTACTTGCCTTCCCTAACAACTCCCTACTTACTCTATCAGTCGTTTGTTCCTTTTCTAACCAAGTCCTCAGGTCTCTTTTGCTCTGGCTTCTTCAGTTTAGCCTACAGTCAACACCACCCTTCTTAACAAATAAAAAACAATGAACAGCCTTCTTTCAATCCTACTTCTTCCTCAGGCTAACCTGTGATTCCTCTTTCCCATGACTACCAAATATTTAAACCAAAGTTCTAACTAGTCTAACTACCTCAACTCCAACTCACTCCTTAGCTCATCATGATCTAGCTTTCAGCCTCCACCACTCTCAGTTTTCCACTTCTCACTGGCCCCCAATGAGCAAATACAATGAAAGGCTTATTTTAAGATCTCATCATGCCTCTCCTCTCTGTAGCATTTGATACTGCAATTACTGCCCCTCCTTCAGGAAACTCTCATCCCTAAAGTTCTGATACACCATTTTGCTGCTAAGCTTCCTACAGACTCCCTCAGCACCATTTTCACCTTGTCTCCTAATATGATTTGGTTCTTCAGGGTTGTTTACTCCCCTGCTCCTCTTTCCTTCTTATCCCTATAATCCCTCACCTATATTATCATCTTACTCTAGTCATTGCTTTGAACTATTAATCTTCACCACTGGCCACACTAGCCTAGAAGGGCCTGTGAGCCAAATCCAGACCCCCAACTGATTCCATAAATAAAGCTTTATTAGAATACAACCACACTCATTTGTTTGCCTACAGTCTATGGCTGCTGTTGTGCTCAAGGCACAGGTGAATAGTTGCAATACAAGCAGAATGGCCTTCAAAGCCTTAATATTTAGGCTTTTAAAAAATATTATGGCTCTTTACAAAAAACTTGCCAACCTCTACTCTGTAAGGTAAAATATGCCAAAAGATTAGTCCTAATAACTTTTTCTGCTTTTCAATTTCAGTGCCAATGCTATAGTCAGGCCACCTACCTGAGACCTTGAGGGTTTGCTGTTACTCCCAAACTCTCTTCTCGTCTTCACCAATCTATCCCCTATGGTATAACCAAAGCAATGCTTCTAAATGCACAATCTATTTCACTATTTAAAATGTTCCCCAGAGAAAAGGTTTTTCACAATCTAGCTCTTGTCTGTTCTACCCAAATTTCCAATTACTCCACCTGAATATTGAAGAAATATTTCTTTTCTATTTTTATTTATTTATTTTTTTTAAGACGGAGTCTCACTCCATCACCCAGGCTGGAATGCAATGGTGCAATCTCCGCTCACTGCAACCCCTCCCTTGCAGGTTCAAGCGATTCTCTTGCCTCAGCCTCTGGAGTACCTGGGACTACAGGGGCACGCCACCACACCTGGCTAATTGTTGCATTTTTAGTAGAGACAGCGTTTCACCATGTTGGCCAGGCTGGTCTTGAACTCCTGACCTCAGGTGATCCGCCCACCTTAACCTCCCAAAGTGCTGGGATTACAGGCGTAAAAGGCCACCGCGCCCAGGCAGAAATACTGAATTACTTTAGTTCCCCAGAACGTATCACACTGTCTCTTACTTCCAGGCTTGCCCAAGATTTACCACAAATACCTACACATTTTTCTACTTTCAGCTCAGGCACAATCACCTCCATGAAGCCTTCCGTGACTCACCCAGGCCAACTCAGGTGATTCTTTCCCCATGTGCCCGCTCTACTAGGTACACACTTCCACTACAGGAAATATTTACTTGCTTTCATATAATCTGCATACTAGTCTACACATTCCTTGAGCAGGAACCCTGAGGTAAAGTAGAAAAACAGCTATTAAGGGCATGGAGTTTTAAAGTTGGAAATCTGGGACTGAATGCAAGTTCTGCCCCTTCCTAACCGTATGTTCTTAACAAATTAAGAAGAAAATGAAGAACTCATTTTCTTCCTCTATATAATGTAAACTCTGTGAGGATTATTTAAGGTTATTCATATAAACACAATGCCTTGCACATAGTTATGTGCTCAACAATTACTGGTTATCAGTATTTTCATTGTTTTATCCCTCACACTTAGTAAAGAATTCGAATAGCTGCTGAGTGACATAACTGAAGCAAGCTAGTTCTGCACCGTTTTCAGCTGCATACTGAATATTTTCATCTGAACAACATTTGGATTCCGAGAACTCATTATTTTTACATCCAAACTGTTTCAATTAGAGCAACCAATGTGTTAAGGTTTGTCCAGGACTTTCTCTGTTTGAACACTGAAAGTCCTGTATACTGGGAACTACCTCAGTTCCAGGCAAACCAAGACAGTTGATCACCTTAGAGTTATGTTGCAAACAACAGAAATTGACTTGGGTTAACTTAAGAAAAAAAGGGAAGAATGAATTTATTGGTAGAATATAGAGTAATTCACAAAACCAAGGCAAAGCTGAAGAATCAAGCCTATGGAAGCAACTCCCACATATCTAGCAGGCAGGAATTAATGGATGGTTACCTTCACAGTACTTCTGTCAGGATGAATCAGTTAGGTCTCAGTATCAGCTCACTCAAGATTTAAATGCCAGAGATAGAATTAGCCTAATTTGTGTTAGCCAGAAAAGTGTGAGGCACATCAATTAACCAGAGGCAGGATTACCTACATTAAAAATCCCACCATGAGATATCCAATGGCAGAAACGTAGCTTCCCAAGGCCAAATCAGAAGGCTGTTTCCAAAAGCAGGGAGAATGGATACGATGCCCCCCATAACAGCTGCAGTTTAAACATGCCCAGGCTTCAGACTCCATGACACAGTCACTGTTCTTCATGCTATTTTTCTTTCTGAGTTGGCAAACTCATCCTTCAAGACCTAGCTCAAGTATGACCTTCTGTGTAACCTTACTAATTTTCCCCAGGTACAGTCACACTTTTTCTATGCTCTTATAGTACTTTACAAATTATGTACCTGTATCACAGAATTTATCACACTGTACACTAGCCATATGCTTAAGTATCAGTCTCTCCCACTAAACTGAACTTCCTTAGATCAGGGAATATTTTCATATTTATAATCTTTGGCACCTAATGATGTCTACACAGCATGTAGAAAATACTAAACACGCCGGGAGCGGGGGCTCATGCCTGTAATCCCAGTACTTTGGGAGGCTGAGGTTGGTGAATTGCTTGAGCCCAAGAGTTTGAGATCAGCTTGGGCAACATGGCGACAGCCTGTCTCTATAAAAAATATAAAAATTAGCTGGGCTTGATGGCATGCACCTGTCCAGCTATTTGAGCGGATCACTTGAGCCTGGGAGGTTAAGGATGCAGTGAGCGGTGACTGTGCCACTGTACTCCAGCCTGGGTGACAGAGCAAGACCCTATCTCAAAGAAAAAAAAAGCTAAATAAATGTTTAATAAATCTGTTTCCCAAGTCACTAGAATATGTAAAGCATCAAATAAAAAGAAATACAGGGGCTACCACAGGTAAACATGCTGACAATATCAAAGAGAAAGCTAATAGCCTAAAAGTAAGGGAAGGACATGCCAAAAATTATGAAGAGCAAAAACTCCACAAGCATAAAAATCAAGGACAAAATTCTGTTAATCTAACAACCTGAAGGCATCACTTATATAAAAGCAAAACCCAATATCCACATGCATAATGGTGATTCTCAAGAACCAAGAAAACAACTAAACTATATTTATTTAAGGCAGGTGTCAAAATAAAGTAAAATCTTGTATATATACAACCTCCCTAACCCAGAAAATCGAGAATGATTAATTCCAAGTAAATATAGTCAAGATTTATTTTACCACATTTTAACTGCTGATGTTGGCTATGCTGTAACAAAATTTTTCTTAATAGTACAACTGCAAAAAGGATAGCTACGTCCTCCTTATACTTTTAATATTCCTTCACCTCCAAGATAAAGGAATAGACTTGAAAATGAGAATACAGTCCTCCCTCAGTATCCTCGGGGGGTTGGCTCCAGATGCTCCCTCCCCCGAAGATATTAAAATCTGCAGATGCTCAAGTCTCTTCTATAAAATGGTACAGTACAGTCAGCCCTATGAATCCACAGGTTACAAAGGGCCAACTGTACAGCCAAACCGTATGCTAACCAAACAAAAAGTCAACTGAGGAGTGGTGTCAGTCATAGAAAGAAAATCCTACTCACTCTGAAGTTAGAAGTTCTAGAAATATACTTTGTAACTCCTTTACTGGATACCAAGTTACTTTTTTTTCCACTTCTTGAAATGCCATCCAGTTCATGTCACATTTCACCCAGTTCATGCAGCATTTCACCCAAATAACTAAAATTCACTTCACAAACTGTTAAATAACTTTCACATTCATGGCATTAAACTATTTGTTCTTTATCACCTGAACCCTATGACCAATCTTATTATCATTACTGAGATATAGTCTGAAGTACACACTATCACCAACTGAAGTTTAAATAAATAAATAAAAGCTTAACTTGAAGCTTATCAAGCCTTTAAATCAAACTTCCAGTTTAGGCTGGACTCAGTGGCTCAATTCCAGCATTTTGGGAGGTTGAGGAGGGAGGACTGCTTGAGGACAGGAGTTCAAGGCCACCCTGGGCAACACAGCAAGACCCCATCACTACAAAAAGTAAATAAGCTGGACACGGTGGTATGCACCTGTAGTCCTAGCTATTCAAGACCCTGAGGCAGGAGGATTCCTTGAGCCATGATCATGTCACTGCACTCCAGCCCAGGCAACAGCAAGATTCTGTCTCAAAAACGCTTTAAAATTTTTTTTTTAAAAACTTCCAGATTACAAAAAATCCAAACAGTGATAAAAAAAATAAATAAATAAGAGGAACCAGTTAAGCACCACCAGAAGGAAACAGACAAACCCAGTAATTAGGACAGTCTATTAGGCTAAACCATATGAAATTGTCAATACTTGGCTGTTGTTACAAACCTGGAAAAAGGCAATTTCATATAGTGCAATTTAATATAAGAAAACTGACCTGAACAAATTAGTGGCATTTTTAAATGGTTGGGAGACAACAGACTAAAGTTGGAAACAACCCAAGTATTCACCCATAGATGAAAGCGTAAACAAAATGTGCTATATACATATAAAGGAATGTTACTTAGCCATATAAATTAGCCTTAATCACTAATTCATTCACTATGTACATGCCTTAATCTCCCAGAACTTCACCTGTCATAATAAAAAGCTTGGAGTTGATTTGGGAAGCAGTAGAAAAAGGCACTAAAAGAGTAAATGTTTCGGTTAAAAAATACGTGAGAAAATTATCGTGTCTGTGGTGCCTAGGATGTATTTATTCAAGGAATATTTTAGTGCTTGCTTGGTTCTAGTCACTGTACTAAGTGGTAGGCAATGAAGATACATAGTCTGTGCCCTCAAAAAGCTCACAATCTAATAAGAAAAATAAAATCTAATTAGAATACATTATCATAACTGCAATAAGAAAGATACACTCAGACTTCTTCCAGGAGCAAAGAATGGTACCTACCCAGAGTTGAGTATTTAAAAGTGGTAGGAATTAGCCAGGCAACAGGAGGCAGAGAAGGATATTCCAGTCAGCAAGATGGCCCTGAGAATAGAAATAGCACTGGCGAGGAGGGGCAGGCGGGATTCCAGATTATGTATAAGCATATAAGAAGTTCAGTGTTGCTAGGGCTTAAGGGGGTGGGGGAAGAAGGCTGAATCTGGAGAAATAATCAGGCATCAGGCTCACTGAAAAATCTCATAAACTAGAGGAAGAACACCACTTTGGAGAGAGTTTTTAAACAGGAAGGTGACAGGTAATAAGGCCTAAAGTAGGCTGGAGGCAGCAGAATATAGAGGCAGGGCCAAAATCCAGAGACAGCACAGAGATTCGAGCTCCGTAACTGACATCTGACTGAATGTGGAAGAGGAGAAAGATGTCCAAGAAGCCTCTCAAGTTTCAAATTCAGGTCACAGTGAGGGTGATGATGCCATAAACAGAAAAAAGAAAAAACAAAGGCAGAACATGGCTTTAAACACTTCGAGCTTGAGAAGCTAAAAAGATGTTCATGTGAATAATTTCCAGATGATGATTTTATGAAATTTAAGTCCCCCTACACTGAAATGATGATTAAAGCCAAGGGAGCTGCTGATACGAGCAAGAAAAACAGTCTATAGATAAAGAATCGTAGACAGAATCCCAAGCCATGCCTACCACATTCAAAGGGTAGGAAGAAGACTTAGCAAAGCTGACTGAAAAAGAGTACTCCAAGAACCAGGAAGCAGTATATGCCCCATTAGTGAATTCAACAACAACAACAACAAAAAGTTTGTCTGTTCTATGACATATAGATTCCTGAAACACTTAACACTCTTCAAACTTTGGAAGAAAGAGGGCAATGTACAGGACGGATGGTAGTAAGCACCTTTAGACACTGCACATGGTTAAACAGAGCCAAGAGGCAGAACACGGGTGCATGGCCAATATGTATACTCCTGGACTTGATCCGTTCAACTGTGTTTCTGTATTTTATGTTCAACTGCTGTTATTTGAGAGTGCTAAACATTAATGTGCTACTAAAAATCACATATGGACTAATATGAATTTTGCCTTAACATTCTTTTATTTACCATTCAAGTATGAGTGAGTTCATGTTACAGAAATACATTATAGGAGAACAGGCTGTTCAAGGTGGGCTAGGCAACAGTATCGATGCCATGGAGTCAACACCAAAAGAAAATTAATGTCTTAGAATAATACTGAATCTTTCATTCCCAAATGTAGACTTTTTTCAGGTATACCATCTAGTCTTTCTTCTCTATTAAGTTTCATGTGTTTCAAGTTACATCCAAGGTTATCTATTCTCAGTGAGCTTCTCAACAGAGCCCAAATACTCGAATAGCTATACACAAACAGAATTTGTTGTATATCACAGCAATTTATCCCAAATAGGTGAAGGAAAATTCACATAGGAAAACACTAGAGAGGAGGAAAAGAATAGGAACTGATAGCACCAAGCATGCTATAAGTCAGGAAAGGCCTCATGGAGAATTTTTAAAGGTCTGTTTTTTGTTTTTAACTAGAATGACATGGTGTAGCAGAATTGTAATCTTGGTGTTCCAGAGATATATGAAGGAGTCTCACTGAAGAGATACGTTGCCAGAGTGAGCCCCAACTCAACAGACAGCCAAAAGAAGGCACAAAGAACAGCATATAAAAAGGCATGAAGAAGAAACTACTGGTTACTCAAGCATCTCCAGTACTTTATCAAGGCTAGCACAAAGGAGATATAAGAAAAAGTGCAAGGTGAGGTAAAAAAAGGTAGGGTCTTATAACTATGTGTGGCATGCTAAGGACTTTTATCCTGAAGTCAATGGGAAGAATCATAAACAGGAAAGTAACACAGAAAGATCTGAGAAATCAATCCACAAGATACACTGGGGAGAGAAGATACTGAACACAGAAGAGCTAGGTACACTATTATACTTGTTCAGGCAAGAAAGGTAAGGGTCTAAACTAGGGGTAGTGGAAGTAAGGTTGGTAACAGGTACAAACATGAGGGTACTTCAGATGACTAATACAGAAAAGGATGAAGGAGGGGAAGAGAAGGGAGTCAAGGATAGAGTTTTAAACTTGGACAATCAGATACTGCCACTTACCATTGGAGGTTCCAGAGAGACAGAAGCAAGTCTGGTAGAGCTAACTGAATTTTGCAGGTGAGAAAATATATATTAGCCCTAGTATCAGAAGCTAAAGCAGAAAGCTTAAGTGTTAAGCCCATTATGGATTATCATTTTTTGGTAAAAACCAACTAACTGGCTCCTTGCTGATAAGAAGGAAACTTTGCAAGAGTAAAAAGATAAAAAGGCAAATAAATCTAATAATAAAGTTCATTAAAAATTATTAGCAAGGTTTTAAAATATAGAAATAGCAATTTCTAGGCCGGGCATGGTGGCTCAAGCCTGTAATCCCAGCACTTTGGGAGGCCGAGGTGGGCGGATCACGAGGTCAGGAGATAGAGACCATCCTGGCTAACACGGTGAAATCCCGTCTCTACTAAAAAAATACAAAAAACTAGCCAGGCGAGGTGGCGGGCGCCTGTAGTCCCACCTACTCGGGAGGCTGAGGCAGGAGAATGGCATAAACCCGGGAGGCGGAGCTTGCAGTGAGCTGAGATCTGGCCACTGCACTCCAGCCTGGGCGACAGAGCGAGACTCCATCTCAAAAAAAAAAGAAGAGATAGCAATTTCTGAGATTGACAGTCAATGTTTCTTTGATATTTTCCCCATTCACTAACTTTAAGTCTTAGATTCCCAAGTTAAGTCTTAGATTCCCTTCGGTGGAGTACAGCACAGTAAGCAAGAGTTCTGGCTTTAGCATCAAGCTTTGTTTTTGAGACAGAGTTTCACTCTGTCACCCAGACTTGAGTGCAGTGGCACGATCTCGGCTCACTGCAACCTCCACCTCCCTGGTTCAAGTGATTATCTCGCCTCAGCCTCCCTTGTAGCTGGGATTACAGGCATGAGCCACCATACCTGGCTAATTTTTGCATTTTTAGTAGAGATGGGGGGGGGGGGTTCACCATGTTGGCCAGGCTGGTCTCGAACTCCTGACCTCTGGTGATCCACCTGCCTCAGCCTCCCAAAGTGCTAGGATTACAGGCGTGAGCCATTGCGCCCGGCTGCTTAGCATCAAGCTTTGATATAAGTCCAGGCTTTGCCACTTAACACCCAATGGAAACTCAGGGCCACTTAAGAGTTGTAGGCCTCAAATTTCCTCAGCAGTAAATGGGGATAACAATAGTACCTACTTGATAGGACTGTTGTGAAGATTAAATAGATAATCTATATAAAGTACTTAGCACTGGTATACTGTAAACGATAAATGTTAAGGTTTTTAAAATAATGATTATTAATTACTGTTACTAATGAAAATGTCACATCCTTGAGATATACAGGAGCAAGAAAATGAGAAGCTGGCGTGGATTGCAGTTACCTGAGCATTTGTTTTGTAAGTATTCATTAAACAGAACGTTTCTGTTTTGCAACTTTTCTACAAGTTATCTTTGAAAACAAGAAAAAAGTTTTTAAGAATCAATGCCTTACATGAAAAGGTCTAGTATTAAAATGCACATTCCAGGACCGGGCATGGTGGCTCATGTCCCTAATCCCAACACTTTGAGAGGTCAAGGCAGCGGGTAACTTGAGCTAGCAATTTGAAACCAGCCTGGGCAACATGGCAAAACCCCATCTCTACAAAGAACACGAAAATTAGCCGGGTGTGGTGGCATGTGCCTATAGACCCAGCTACTCAAGAGGCTGAGATGGGAGGATGGCTTGAGCCTGGGAGGAGGTGGAGGTTATAGTGAGCTGAGATTGGGCCACTGCACTCCAGCCTGGGCCACTGCACTCCACCCTGGGTGACAGAGCCAGACCCTGTTTTGTGTTGTTTTTCAAAAAGCACATTCCAGAACAAATAAAAGGAAATGTTTCCCTTCCAATATGTACTTCCTAGTTTCAGCTACAAAATCCATTCCCCTACCCAAGCTCCAAATTTCTATCAGTGATAATAATTACTCCTTCCCTTCCTCCATCTATAAACCTCAGAATAACCTTTACCCCCTTTCTCTTCAGTGATCTTTACAAAAAGAATGTGAAGGAGGAGGAAGAGGGAGGAAGAACAGCATCATCAAATCCTCATTCCAGGTTGTAGCCATTCCCAGTCTCAATTTTTTGGAAAACTCTTCCTTGCAGACCAGACAGCAGCACTATTTCTCAAAAATGAATTCTAGGTATTACTGCCCTGTCACCCTTTCCATTGTTCTCATCATGTTACACCTTCTCTTTGCTCTGGAATAAATTCCTTCAGATTTCCCTATCAAGAAAAAGCTTCCAAGCAACTCTTTGCCACAAGATATTCTTGGACCAACACAGGCCATCTGGAAGTCTCCTCTCTTTAATATAATCACTCTTCTTTTTTACCTGGATATTTATTCACCAGTTAACATGCCCCTTTTAAGTTTGGTACATACTTCCTATAAGATTCACTAACCTCATTTTTTTTTTCCTCTCCAAAGATCTCTTAAAGTCTCTCTTGACTGAACAATAAAGAAATTTTCTTCCTCAATCCTGTCTCTACTCACAATCCCCTGGCATAACTGTATCCTTTTATTTTCTTTAACAAGTATGTATCTTATTCTTGCACCTAACATCTTGTGTATCAGCTGCTTCTACAATTTCTAACATGTTTCAGCTTTTGTCTATCCTGTATGTGAAAAAATAGGCATCACAGCTTATCAAAGTGCATCTCACTGTTTTAGAACAGCCTGATAACCACAACTACTCAGTTACAGAGCTAAGTTGTACTATGTTTCTAATGGACAAGACTAAGCATGGTTATCTACTCTTAGATATGCCTAAATCCCCAATAAAGTCCCTTCATCAGATTTGACCCCAGTTTACCTTTCAGTCTCTCTCTCTCCTACATTTCTCTCAGGACTCTTCAATTACTGCTCCCTCTGGTCTGGAATGCCTCTTTCTTCCACCTGCCTTCTCCCACTCTTTGCCTGGCCACCTTTCTTTCATCCTTCACCATCAGCTCACTCCCATTCATCCATTAGAAATAAACCAGAGTATCTTCCCTTTCTGCTCACCTCCAAGTAGTTTTTTGGCATGCATTTTCAGAACACCACACTGTAACAATTGTTGTTCTGCATTGTAATTATCACCCCCACTGGACTGTAAACTCCTTGAGGTACAGACTGCATCTTATTCCTTATCCCCAAGACCTAACATTGATGGATGCCCATAGACAATCAGTGAATAAATAATACCCATATCCACTGAGTGACATGCACAGGCTACATAAGCACACTGAGGGTTTGTACCTAAAGTTCCAGCTGGGTGCGATGGCTAACATCTGTAGTTCCAACACTTTGGAAGGCTGAGGTGGGAGAATCACTGGAGCCCAGGAGTTCAAGACAAGCTTGGGCAATAAAGCTAGACCCCGTCTCTACAAAAGATTAAAAAATTAGCCAGGTGTGATGGTGTCTGCCTGTAGTCCCAGCTACTTGGGAGGCCATGGTGGGAAGATTCCTTGAGCCTAGGAGTTTGAGCTTACAGCTGAGCTACGAGTGCCTGAGCGCTTCAACCTGGGGAAAGAAGCAAGACTCCGTCTCAAAAAATACTTTCCTCATGTACAGTGGGGATAATGCCACACCTAACTCATACACTTGTTACACAGATTAAATAAGGTATCATGAAGCTCTTAACACAGTGTCTGCCACATTAGAACTACCATTTGAATGTCTATTTCATGTGTTAGTTACCCTACAGAGTCCCGAGAAATGTAATGTTGTGACCAATACCAGGCTGAATGGCTTAGCAACCATGCTCTTTTTCTTTTTTTTTTTTTTTTTTTGAGACGGAGTCTCGCTCTGTCGTCCAGGCTGGAGTGCAGTGGCCGGATCTCAGCTCACTGCAAGCTCCGCCTCCCGGGTTCACGCCATTCTCCTGCCTCAGCCTCCCGAGTAGCTGGGACTACAGGCGCCCGCCAGGTCGCCCGGCTAGTTTTTTGTATTTTTAGTAGAGACGGGGTTTCACCATGTTAGCCAGGATGGTCTCGATCTCCTGACCTCGTGATCCGCCCGTCTCGGCCTCCCAAAGTGCTGGGATTACAGGCTTGAGCCACCGCGCCCGGCCTCATGTGTTAGTTACCCTACAGAGTCCCGAGAAATGTAATGTTGTGACCAATACCAGGCTGAATGGCTTAGCAACCATGCTCTTTTTCATGCATCTAAAAGTCACTGGTTACATTCTTATCATCAGCAAATATTTGTTTTGTACCTATTATGTGCAGGAGTCCTTACTAAGTACCACTGAGCTACCATAACACAATAATAGAGGTAAACAATGAAACAAAAACCTGTACCAATATCCAAGAGAAGGAAGAACGTTACTGGTTCTTCCGTACAAACAATATGAGTATTTTTCAATACATTTTTATTTGGAACAGGGTAGGCTTCAAGAAAAACTCCTAATGGGAAAAGTTCAAAATTAACACTTGTCATCAAGTGGACCGGTAACAGGAGGCAGTTCCAAAATTTCTTGTTTCTATTCCCAAGTTTTTGCTTAGATGTATTTCTCACAAAGGATATTTAACCATGACCAGGAAAGAATATATGATCTTTGACTCATTTAAATGGGAATTCCACGGATATCTCCCTAGGTTTTTTCCTACTAGTATTTAATTTTGTAGCTCTGTAAAACGGCCTGAGTTTGTCTGTTTCTCTACAAAATAGAACGCTGAACGGTGTATTTACCCCCACAACCTTCCTTAAGATAGGATAAAATACACACCTCTTAATCACACTAGCTTCTTACCAAAAATTACAAAACTGCAAATCATGTCGCCTAGTATTAGAAAAGAAGGCTGTGGCCTTAAAACCATCTTCCCCCTAACAAATCCAAAGGTCACGGTCCCAGTGAAGTTTGTGCATTATACTTACTGTTTTCAGTAGCTGCAGAGAGACCTCTAGCGCTGCCTCAACAAGCCGAGTTTGCAAATAGTACCTGCTAATGTCACCTTAATGAGACAATGGCAACAAGCTGAGTAGCAACTAACTGAGTGACCGCGATGAATGTTTAGTTTTGCAACCACTTGGAAATTCTACTAGCTTGGAGCAAGAGGTACGTAAGAGAACGTATGAACCCTATGTATCCAATTTATTTTAGTAAAACGTGTCAAAGAAATTATCACTCTATGCACACCCCACTCCAAGAAAGGCTAAGAAAACAAGTCCTACGAGCGGAGGTCGGAACAACCTCTTTTCCGAAGCCTGAACACAATAGATTGCAAACTATTGTCCACCTTCAGCTCGCTTCAAATGCCAGCAGTTGCAGGAGTATGAGCTGGAACAGCTCGGCACGACTAGTCCAAAGACGAGCACTGGAATATAAGAAAATGGTCCTGGCGCATCCTACCCTCCCCCATCTATCACCCTCAAACAAGTCAGTTACCCGGCTGGTCCCCACCCCCCTCTGCGGGCCGCCACCGCCCGCCTGGGCCCGGCTAGCAGAAGGTAGCAGCCGGGACCGGCAGAGCCGAGGCTCCATGTGCAGCCGCGCGGGAGGCGCAGAGGGGGCTGCACCGGCCGGAAGGTTGCACCAGCGGCGGGCGCCAAGGAGCGGCCGCCCCCTCGGCTGTGCGGTCGGCGGGCCGGGGCGGCAGCATCCCCGTTCATTCGGGCGGCCCCGGCCCGCGGACCCCGCCTCAGCTCCACATCCCCTCCTCTCCGACACAAGGCCGCGCCCGCGTGACGGGGCCGAAAACCCCGGCATTTCCCGGTCGCAGCGCCGGCAGCTTCGGAGGGTGACTGCAGCCCGGCCCGCGTCTCACCGCCCGCTCCGCCCAACCCGGGGCCGCGGTGACGGGAGGCAGCGGCCAACTCCGGCCGACCACAAGCCGGCGAGAACCAGCCCGGCGCCGGCCCCCCGCCCCTCCCCGCGTCGCTGGCCCGGCGCGGCCAGGCGGGCCCAGACCACGGAAGCACACTCACTTCCACATCGCGGCCCTTGTTCTTGAAGCTCTTGATGCGGTGGTTTTCCAAGCTGGGGTTCTCAGCCATGGCTGCGCGCGGCTCCAGCGGCGGCTACTCCTGCGGCTGCGGCGGCGGCGGCGAGTCTCGGCGCGGGAGGGGGAAGAGGAGAAGAGCAGGAGGGGGGAGGGGGAGAGGAGAGCACGTTCCGTGACGCCTCCGAGCGCGAGGTGGCAGTAGCGCCGGGGGAGGCGCGGGCCGACTGCCGGGCCGGGTGGGGCGGGAACGGTGCTGAGAGCGGCGCGCGCCCGTGGAGGCTGGCGACACGTGACCGGGGGCGGCGACCGGGTTGGGCGTTCGCCGGACTGGACGTGCCTGTCGGTTCTCGGGATGACCCTGCCGTCTTCCCCTGCTAGGGCTCTCCACAACCCCTGGGTGCTGCAAGTCTGGTGTCAGAAATGGAGCCGGACCTGGCGGCTTTTACCGCCCCTCAGGCGTGGGGGGAGCGGTCGTCAACTACAGTTCCCAGCATGCCACGATCCGCCTGGGGTAATTCTCCACGCCTAGCGCGAACGAGGAGAATGCCGGGACCCTTGTGCGCCCTTGTGCGCGCGGCTTTTTGCGCGCTGCGCTCAGATTGCTGGGCGCAAAGCTCCGCCCCCACAAGGCCGCCTCTGGGCGGGGAAGAGAGGGGAGCTTCCCTGGCACCTTGCGCCCTATCAGGAGGAAGAGGGCGGAGCTTCCTGGGAGCTCACCTCGCTGCCGGTAGGTAGAAAATCAGAAAAAGAACAACCGCGGGTGCTTAGCAGTCTGGCTTTTTTGGAGGGCTTCCCAAATAGCAGCCACCTTCATTCGCGGTGTCCATGCTCTGCTTCAGTTTTATAAATAGCATGTATATATACCTGACATGTACATGTGTATCTACGTGATACGAGTGTTTACGTGCGTTACCTGGCTGCCCGCACGGGAATTTAGTGAGAGCAGGTACTTTGGTTGAATTACTGCTGAATCTCTAGTGTCAAAACAATGCCTAGCATGTCGTAGATACGCAATAAATACTTGTTGAACTGGCGCTTTAGTGTCGCCCAGTTTCTTCATCATCCTCCCAACCCCGGTTCTGCAACCTTCACTCTGGCATTCCCTGTATTTCCATGCCCCCAACACTTCTTGTTCTACCACCACACATAATCTTAGCCTTCAGGCAGCAGCCAAGCCCTGGTCCGCACACTCTCCTGTGTAGCACTGCCACTCCCTCCGGGGGCATCGAAGGAATGAAACAGGGAAATTTGGATGGATTGCACTGATAAAGAACTGCTTTCGGCCGGGTGCGGTGGCTCACGCCTGTAATCCCAGCACTTTGCGAGACCAAGGCGGGCGGATCACCAGGTCAAGAGACCGAGACCAGTCTGGCCAACCATGGCCCACATGGTGAAACCCCTTCCCTACTAAATATACAAAAATTAGCTGGGCGTGGTGGTGGGCACCTGTAGTCCCAGCTTCTTGGGAGGCTGAGGCAGGAGAATCGTTTGAACCCGGGAGGCGGAGGTTGCAGCGAGCCGAGATCGTGCCACTGCACTCCAGCCTGGCGACAGAGGGAGACTTTGTCTCAAACAAAACAACAAAAAACAAACAAAAAAGCTGCTTTCTGGAGCAGGTGAGCTTCATTAGCTTGTATGTTAATTAATTTTCAGAATCTATGGTAGACATGAGCAGGTATGTAATGTTGTAGTACTTATAATTTAATTGAACTGAGGTCAAAAGTTGGTAGGAATATACCATGAAGGGATCAAAAAGGACAATCTTTAAAGCGAAAGGGCCTTAAAGAGCCTGAGGCCCTCAGAAGCCTTTGGTGGACAAGCTATGTCCAGGGGCATTCGTCTTGTGAGTGGTGGGGTGTGGCCTCTTGATAAACACAGGCTTCAGATACTCTAGTCATATTGGACTGTGGCCCAGTGTTGCCAGAAGATTCCACTTTTCAAGGAGAACCAAAAAGGTAGATTCTTTTTCTCTTTATTTTTAAATGTTAATTCACATTTTGTTAATAGACTTAAGCATTTCAGTCACTTCAGAATATCAGGTCCTCAGTTTGCAACACCTGATCTTAGTCTAACTACTCATTTGAAGGGAAACGCGCGCGCACACACACATGCACACACACCAGCGATGAGTTTAGAAGGAATACATTAGCTAGGTGGGGCGCAGTGGCTCACGCCTGTAATCCCAGCACTTTGAGAGGCTGAGGTGGGAGGATCACCTGAGGTCAGGCGTTTGAGACCAGTCTGACCAACCATGGCCCACATGGTGAAACCCCTTCTCGACAAAAATACAAAAACTAGCCGGGCGTGGTGGTGCATGCCTGTAGTCACAGGTACTCGGGAAGCTGAGGCAGGAGAATCGCTTGAACCAGGGAGGTGGAGGTTGCAGTGAGTTGAGATCGTGCCACTGTACTCCAGCCTGGGTAACAGAATGAGACTCTGTCTCAAAAAAAAAGAAAAAAGAAAAAAGAAAGAATACATTAGCTCAACTCTGAGTTTTAAGGAAACAGAACTTGTGTGTTTGCCATTCTCCTTGACTAAATGTAAGAGAAAATTTCAGACTGTTGTTCAGTCTCTATTATAATTTAGTAGGTATTCCCTTTTCAGGTTACCTTATGCCACCTCTCTTCACGCCCAGTCCAAAGCAGGGCCACCCTTTTGCCTCGATCTAGTTTAGTCATTTTTATTATTTGCCAGTATCCCTGGTAACTTCAGCATCCACAAATGTGGCACCCTGACACCACAGTCTTTCCACATCTTTAACTTCATCAAGTTTTTTACCACTCAAGTGGTAAAAAGTGCAAGCCTGCACCAGACCTTGGAGACCTTAATCTCTGGGAAATGACCACCTCCAGAGACTCAAATTTGGTGTTTCTCATTGTTAGCAACTATCTCCTTCTCTTCTGCCTCACTCTAATCATCACCCTTGGCCTGAAACTTCTCAACAGCTCTTACTTTAAATGAATTTATTTTCCACATATATTGTGAGTGTCTACCATATACCAAGCATTGTATTCATCAGGCACATGTATGAAGGACTGGGGGGTCTCGGGGGAGACAGGAAGGAAGGGTCCTCAGCCCAGAGGTCAGTCAAACCCTCTGACTCACTCTCCACCTTCCCAAGGCATGGGGAGTCATGCCAGCAGTCAGTCAGGTAGCAGTATGCCGTAGGCAACACAAGCATAACAGACGGGAAAAGGAGTTCATGATTTGCCTCCTAAGTCAGCTTCTTTCTGCAAACTCACCACTCTGTTATTGGCATAACCATTCTTCCAGGGACACCTCTCCAAGCTAAGAGCCATCTTTACTTCTTGTCTCCCCCTCAACTCCCTCAACTAGTCACCATATTAATTCACCACTCAGTGTTTCTGGCATCTCTCTCTTCTTCTCATGCCACCCACAAGACTACCTTAACACCTCCTAGGCAGTCCGCCTGCCTCCCCAATCCCTCCACAGCAATCTGACTCATTTCTCCAGATCTTCCAGACTTCACCTCTGCTCCCAATCAGCATACCCTTCCCCTCTGCCATTGTCTGTCAAGTCATTTCTAAACACAGTCTAGGGCCAGGTTCGGTGGCTCACGCCTATAATCTCAGCACTTTAGGAGGCCGAGGCAGGTGGATCAACTGAGGTCAAGAGTTCAAGACGAGCCTGACCAATATGGTGAAATGCCGTCTCTACTAAAAAAAATACAAAAACTTAGCCGGGCATGGTGGCACATGCCTGTAACCCCAGCTACTTGGAAGGCTGAGGCAGGAGAATCACTTGAACCCGAAAGAGGGAGGTTGTGGTGAGCCAAGATCGCACTACTGCACTCCAGCCTGGGCAACAAGAGCAAAACTCCATCTCAAAAAATATATATATTAAAATAAATAAATAAACCGTCTAGTGGTTAAGATCATATGTGATGCAGCCACAGTGCGAGATACTTTTTCTTTTTTTTTTTTTTTGAGACAGAGTCTCGCTCTGTCGCCCAGGCTGGAGTGCAGTGGCGCGATCTCGGCTCACTGCAAGCTCCGCCTCCCAGGTTCATGCCATTCTGCCTCAGCCTCCCGAGTAGCTGGGACTACAGGTGCCCGCCACCATGCCCAGCTAATATATATATATATATTTTTGTATTTTAGTAGAGACGGGGTTTCACCGTGTTAGCCAGGATGGTCTCGATCTCCTGACCTTGTGATCCACCCGTCTCGGCCTCCCAAAGTGCTGGGATTACAGGCGTGAGCCACCGCACCCGGCCGATACTTTTTCTTATTTCTGGTTCCCCTGCACAGGACTCATTCTTCAGCTAACATGTTCTGCTCACCTTTTTCCAAGCATATCTTAACCTTTCCACTTTTTACATCTTTGCTGTTTGACTTGCTCAGATGGCCCTGCCCCGTCTCTGCCTGTCAACATCGCTTCCTCTTTGAATACTTATCCCACGTGGTCACCTTCTCTATGAAGCTTTCCCAGCATGGTGCTGTGGAAGGATCTTCAGAATCTGAAAACTCAGGTCTCAGGGCTGAATCCTATCAGATCAAGCCCAGGCAAGTCAATAATCTGCCCTGAATCCTCTTTTTATCTACAAGTGAGGATCCTGAATCACTGGGGTTTTGTGAGAATCAAATTCTAAAATGCATGTGGAAGTTCTTTGAAATTGCTATATTAATATTAGTTGTTACTATCTTCCCAGCCAGGAGTAATATCTTTCCCTCTGAACCTCAGAAGAACTTTACTTACAGTTTTGTATTGCTGCAATTTGTGTAGTCTTATCTCTCTCTCTGTCACCTATTGCTATGGTGTGAACCTCTAGGTCCCTCCAAAATTCATACATTGGAAGCCAATACCCAATGTGCTAGTATTAAGATGTGGGGTCTTTGGGGAAGTAATGAAGTCATCATACCTCTGCCCTCATGAATGAATTAGTGCTCTTATAAAAGAGGCTGGAGCCAGTGTGGACCTGTGGTCCCAGCTACTTGGGAGGCTGAAGTAGGAGGATCATTTGAGGCTAGGAGTTCAAGGCTATAGTGGGCTATGATCACACTTGTGACCAGCCACTGCACTCCAGTCTGGGCAACATAGCAGGACCCCATCTCCAAAAAAAAAAAAAAAAATGTTGAAGGGAGCACTGTAGTGCCTGTTGCCCTTCTGTCTCTTCCACCATGTGAGGACACAATGTTCATCCCTCCTGCCATGTGAGGACACAGCAACAAGCAGAGAGCAGCCCTCACCAAACACAGAATCTGCTGGGACCTTGGTCTTGGACTTCTCAGACTCCAGAACTGTAAGAAATAAGTTTCTGTTGGCCGGGCATGGTGGCTCACGCCTGTAATCCCAGCACTTTGGGAGGGTGAGGCAGGCGGATCACGAGGTCAGGAGATCGAGACCATCCTGACTAACACGGTGAAACCCCATCTCTACTAAAAATACAGAAAATTAGCCGGGCTTGGTGATGGGCGCCTGTAGTCCCAGCTACTCCAGAGGCTGAGGCAGGAGAATGGTGTGAACCTGGGAGGCGGAGCTTGCAGTGAGCCAAGATCGCGCCACTGCACTCCAGCCTGGGCAACAGAGACTCCGTCTCAAAAAAAAAAAAAAAAAACAGAAATAAGTTTCTGTTGTTTATAAATTATCAGGTCTCAGGTGTTTTCTTCTAGCAGCATGTTCTATCATGCATGTTTGCTGAATGAACAAATGAATTAATGAGTGAACGAGTAAACTCATTCCTTCCCTCATGATCACCTTTTGGCTAATTCACCACACTTGAAGCACACCTGAAGCAAAAAGCAAATACTGAAAATTGAAGAAAATGACATCCAAATGCATCAACCCAGCTACCTAGCAGTGCTCTTACCTCAGTGGTAAAGAAATCTAAAATAATAAAATTTTCATTTACTGAATTCCTGCCAGGCATTTATATACATCATCTCTAATCCCTGTGAAAGCCCTGTATGGTTGAAATTGTCATCTCCATCTCTCTCTAGGGCAGGCGGAGCTTGGAGCTCTGGTTCCAAGGCATGGTGAGGGTCTGTGGTGTTGGCAGGAACAATGGAAGCAAAAAGACACACAAAGACAAGTGGTTTCTGTTGTGGCCAATGTCTAGAACAGCAGTAATGAAGACCTCCACTCTCCCCAAAGAACAAATACAGTCCTTAGACTCTAGGAAAGCAAGGTCTCCTCTCCAAGGGGTGTCCCCTTTCCAGGGAGCACCAGTCATGGAAATGAATGTGCCTAGCAGGGCAACCATCTCATGACCCATGCTAGTCAGTAGCAGCAGACACAGCATTGTAGCAGTAAGGTGAAAAGTCAGAGAGGAAGAACCAGATAAATCCTCAGAAATGAATGGGGACACCTCAAGCGAGGCTACTGTCTGGCCAGTAAGCACTGATACATAATTATGTGGATAACACAAATGAGGTAACCTCAAGGCATAATAATGGGCTAATGGGCCCGGGACACACACATTGTACCTCCAATATCATTTTCAAATAATTAGACTACAATCAAATAAACAATGTTAAAATAGTAGTGGGCAGAATTTAGAATATACTTACGGTCTCAAGGTCATGATTCTGCATAATTTTACACATATGTAAAATCTAATTTTATACTACTATATATTGTAGGACACATAAATAAAATTTTAAAATACTAGATATTATGGTACATATAGGTAAAAATATAATTGTATAATATTAGATATAGAACGAAATGGTACCTTAGAGATGAACACAGTCCTGAAAGTTTAGTAACTTGCTGGTTCTTTCAATAACAAGCAGTGTGTCCTTGAACAGGTTATTTCATATAAGTAGCAAGTTGCTCACTTGTGAAATGAGCATGTTGGACTGGGTGATCTCGAAGGCTCCTCTCACAGGTATAATGCTTTGAACCTGTGAGCCCATCACTCCAGTCCAGCAGCATCTCTTCCCCTGTCTCTCCCTATTTTACAGATGAGAAATACAAAGACAGTAATTGATCATAATTGTCAAAGGGACAGGAAGTTGAGTATTCTGATTTTTTTCCACTCATATCCAGTCCTTCATGGGCCTTCTGATTTTCCAGAAGCTGCCACTGTGCTCAACCCGGCAGGTCTTCCCTGTCTCAAACGCATTAGGCCACCAAATCACCCTCAAACCAAAGTTTTCACTCTCAAAATAGTTGAGATAGGCTGGGTGCAGTGGCTCGTGCCTGTAATCCCAGAGACTTAGGAGGCTAAGGCAAGAGGATCGCTTGAGTCCAGGAGTTTGAGGCTGCAGTGAACTGTGAATGCACCACTGCACTCCAGCCTGGGCGACAGAGTGAGATCCCATATCTGGGAAAAAAAAATTAAATTAAAAGTTATTAAGATAAATCATTATCTCAGATAAGAAATAATTCATTCACATTAAGGTATGAATGACCTTATTAAACCATATGAACTCCAGCAGATGGAATGTCTGATATATCTAACCTGTTATTAACATCCACCCTGCCCTCCCCACACAAGAAAACAAAAAGCAACCCTTTGGCATCCAATTTCAGCTGATCCCTGCTGGAAGTTATTTTGATAATACTAGACCTACTGGGAAGTGACCTCTTTGAACGAATGCCAGATTTGTTATCTGTTTCTGCATCATCTTCTCCAGTAAACATGAGTACCTGGAGGAAAGCATTTATGTCTCACTCGTTTTTGGGTTCCCTGTGTCTAATATGGTACATAGCACATGATGAGGCCTCAACAAATGTTAGGTGGATTAATAAATAAACTCAAGTAGAGAAAAAACATTAACCTTACCCATTGGAACGGAATCCATAAAATGTTTGGTATAATAAAAATGAGGAGCAGCCGGGGGCGGTGGCTCATGCCTGCAATCCCAGCCCTGTGGGAGGCCGAGGTGGGCAGTTCACAAGGTTAAGAGATCAAGACCAGGCCAGGCGCAGTGGCTCACACCTGTAATCCCAGCACTTTGGGAGGCCGAGGCGGGCGGATCACAAGGTCAGGAGATCGAGACCATCCTGGCTAACACGGTGAAACCTCATCTCTACTAAAAATACAAAAAATTAGCCGGGCCTGGTGGCGGCCGCCTGTAGTCCCAGCTACTTGGGAGGCTGAGGCAGGAGAATGGTGTGAACCCGGGAGGCGGAGCATGCAGTGAGTCAAGATTGCATCACTGCACTCAAGCCTGGGTGACAGAGCGAGATGCTGTCTCTTAAAAAAAAAAAAAAAAAGAGAGAGATCAAGACCATCCTGGCCAACATAGTGAAACCCCATCTCTACTAAAAATATAAAAATTAGCTGGGTGTGCTGGCACACACTACTCGGGAGGCTGAGGCAGGAGAATCGCTTGAACCCCAGAGGCGGCGGTTGCAGTGAGCCAAGATCACGCCACTGCACTCCAGCCTGGCGACAGAGTGAGACTCCATAAAAAAAAAAAAAAAAAAAAAAAAAAAAAGAGCACATCTCTTTTTTTGCATTAAAAAAGTCATATTATAGTCTGGTGAAGATGGGGATTGTGGTTATAAAATAATAATACGCTGTGGTGGCTCACGCCTGTAATTCCAGCACTTTGGTAGGCCGAGGCAGGCGGATCACTTGAGGTGGAGTTCTAAAAAATTAGCTGGGCATGGTGGTGGGTGCCTGTAGTTCCCGCTACTCGGGAGGCTGAGGCTACAGAATCGCTTGAACCCAGGAGGCGGAGGTTGCGGTGAGCCAGGATCAATGCCATTGCACTCCAGCCTAGGTGACAGAGGGAGACTCTGTCTCAAAATAAATACATACATACATACATAAAAATAAAACATAATCGGGGGATGGCAGGGAGTAGGGGAGAGCATTAGGGAAAAGAGCTAATGGATGCGGGGCTTAATACCTAGGCGATAGGTTGATAGGAACAGCAAACCACCATGGCACATGTTTACCTATGTAACAAACCTGCACATCCTACACATGAACCCCGGAAATGAAAAAAATAAAATAATGATTTTTTAAAATCACCAACATGTAGAGATGTAAATAGGGGGAAAAAATGATCAATGACAGTTACTGAGTGTGCACCATGTGCCAGAAACTACATTAAGCCGTTTCTGGGATTACTTCTTTTAATTCTCACAACAGTATTATCAGGTAGAAATTATTTTTACCCCTATTTTATACAGGAAGAAACTGAGGGCAAAAAATGCTAAGTAACTCTTGTACAGTCAGGAGGAGAGAGGGTCCATGCAACTTGATTGCAGGGCCCACATTTGTAATTTGGTTTTCTGCAGGCAGGCACACAGAGAGATGAGGGAGAGCCATGTGCCCTGTCTGGGTCACAACACCTAGAGATACCTCCTTGATCCAGCATAAACAAAAGGGTTTCCACAGGACAATGATGTTATGTTTAGTTGTAAAACAAACAAACAAAAAAAGGTCTAGGTAAACTGGTTACCAAAAGAGGAAGAATTAAACAAGTGTGAAAAGCTAGTCTCTACTAAAAAGAGATTTTTATCGTCAAGTCAGCAAGTCTAGGAGAGGACTCAGACAAACCACTAAATCCAGAAGTCAGACAAAAAAGGGCTTGTCATCTAGAGTTGTATTAAGTAGATACCTTTTTATTCTTTGCATATTGCTGTTTGGAGGAGACATACTCTGCTTACTAATTATGGAGCATTAAAGACTCCAGTCTGTAAATATTCAGCTCTAAAGTCATTCCTGGAAAACAAGGTAACGGGAGGCAGGAGACACCTGAAAGTAGCCATCCAAAAGACTGGTTCATTAGTTTGATTGTAAACATTCTCTTCTGTCCCTACAATTTGAGGAATTTATGATTCCCTAGGTTGGAAAATGCCTAGAGAACTGAAACATGCAGTAACAATGTTTTTTGTTTTTTTTGTTTTTTTTTCTTGAGATGGAATTTCCTTTTTTTTGCCCAGGCTGGAGTGAAATGGTGTGATCTCAGCTCACTGCAACCTCCGCCTCCTGGGTTCAAGTGATTCTCCTGCCTCAGCCTCCCAAGTAGCTGGAATTACAGGCATGCGCCACCAGGCCCAGCTAATTTTGTTTTTAGTAGAGACAAGGTTTCACCATGTTGGCCAGGCTGGTCTCAAACTCTTTACCTCAGGTGATCTGCCTGTCTTGGCCTCCCAAAGTGCTGGAATTACAGGCATGAGCCACCATACCTGGCCTTTTTTTTTTTTTTGAGACAAGGGCTTGTTCTGTTGCCCAGGTGGGAGCGCAGTGGTGCAATCTCAGCGCACTGCAACCTCCGCCTCCCAGGTTCAAGCAATTCTCATGCCTCAGCCTCCTGAGTAGCTGGGATTACAGGTATGCACCACCATGCCTGGCTAATTTTTGTATTTTTAGTAGAGATGGGGTTTTGCCATGTTGGCCAGGCTGGTCTCAAACTCCTAGCTTCAGGTGATCTGCCCACCTTGGTCTCCCAAAGTGAACAACACAGTTCTGGGCACACTGTTTCCCCCTATTTCAAATTGCTATGTCCCTTATAATCAACATTGCCAATACATTAATAATCCTTAAGTGAAATGGCCAATAGAAATTTTCTAAAAGAAATTTTTCTTACCTAACTTGTATGAGTCTTATAACTTTTAGGTCTATTTCCCTTTAAATACTGCAGTTTAAGTAACTTTGCTTTGGCCAGGCGCGGTGGCTCAGGCCTGTAATCCCAGCACTTTAAGAAGCTGAAGGGGGTGGATCACGAGGTCAGGAGTTCGAGACCAGCCTGACCAAGATGGTGAAACCTCATCTCTACTAAAAATACAAAAATTGGCCTGGCATGGTGGCGGGCGCCTGTAATCCCAGCTACTGAGGAGGCTGAGGCAGAGAATTGCTTAAACCTGGGAGGCAGAGGTTTCAGTGAGCCAAGATTATGCCACTGCACTCCAGCCTGGGCGACAGAGTGAGGCTCTGTCTCAAAAAGAAGAAAAGAAAAGTAACTTTGCTTTGGATAAAATGTGTTTTTTCCTCCAACTACACTTTCACATTTTCTGTCTTTGATACCCAGATGTTCTATACATGAGATCACAGTAGCTTAACCATTTATAGATAAGGCAGTGTGATGTCCTATAGCTATGCTGTCCAATACAACTGCCACTAGCTACATGTGGCTATTTAACTTTAAATTTAAATTAATGAAAATTAAATGTAACTAAAAATTAAATTTCTAGTGCTGGCACAGTGGCTCATGCCTATAATCCCAGCACTTTGGGAGGCCTCGGCGGAGAATTTCTTGAGACTGGGAATTTGAGACCAGCCTGGGCAATATAATGAGACCCTGTCCCTACAAAAATTCTTTTAAAAATTTCTTCTAAATTTTTACATTTAAGCCACTCCTAGCTACTCAGAAGGCTGAGACAGGAGGATTGCTTGAGCCCAGGAGTTCAAGGCTGCAGTGAGCTATGATTGCGCCACTGCACTGCACCCTGGGCAACAGAGAGCAAGACCTGTCTCAAAAAAAAAAAAAAAATTGAGTTTCTCGTCACACTAGTTTCATTTTATGTGTGCAATAGCCACCATATTGTGGGGACTGTATTGGTAACAGAGATATAGAACATTATCACAGGAAGTTCTATGCCTACCCCAGAAAGAACACAACACACATTTAGCAACAGACAGACCTTCATCTTTTCAATTCCCACCTTAATCTTTTACTAGACTTGTGACCATAGGAAGTTTCTTAAACTTTCAAAGTTTCAGATATTTAAACTATAAAATAGAAATATGGCTGGGTGCAGTGGCTCATGCCTGTAATTCCAGCACTTTGGGAGGCCAAGGTGGGTGGATCACCTGAGGGCAGCAGTTCGAGACAAGCCTGGCCAATATGGTGAGACCTCATCTCCACTAAAAATACAAAAAATTAGCCGTGCATGGTGGCAGGCGCCTGTGATCCCAGCTACTCAGGATGCTGAGGCAGGAGAATCGCTTGAACACAGGCAGCAGTTGCAGTAAGCCAAGATCATGCCCCTGCACTCCAGCCTGGGTGACAGAATGAGACTCTGTCTCAAAAAAAAAAAAAAAGAAAAGAAAAGAAAAAAAAGAAAGAAATACAAATATACCTACACCTGTGTGGTGGTGGTCAATAATACCCAACACACTTTATTGCTTTATAAAACTATTTTTATTAGTGTTTAGGGATCAAACATTCCCTTTTTTTACCTTTACTCAAAAGTAAAAAAGCTTTTGAGGCTAGATGTGGTGGCTCATGCCCATAATCCCAGCACTTTGGGAGGCCGAGGCAGGCGGATCACCTGAGGTCTCGAGTTCCAGGCCAGCCTGGCCAACATGATGAAATCCCATCTCTACTAAAAATACAAAAATTAGCTGAGCGTGGTGGTACACCCCTGTAGTCCCAGCTATTTGGGAGCCTAAGGCATGAGAATCGCTTGAACCTGGGAGGCAGAGGTTTCAGGGAGTGGAGATCGTGCCATTGCACTCCAGCCTGGGTGACAGAGCGAGACTCTGTCTCTCAAAAAAAAAAAAAAGGCCGGGCGCGGTGGCTCAAGCCTGTAATCCCAGCACTTTGGGAGGCCGAGACGGGCGGATCACGAGGTCAGGAGATCGAGACCATCCTGGCTAACACAGTGAAACCCCGTCTCTACTAAAAATACAAAAACTAGCCGGGCGAGGTGGCGGGCGCCTGTAGTCCCAGCTCCTCGGGAGGCTGAGGCGGGAGAATGGCGCAAACCCGGGAGGCGGAGCTTGCAGTGAGCTGAGATCGGGCCACTGCACTCCAGTCCGGGCGACAGAGCGAGACTCCGCCTCAAAAAAAAAAAAAAAAAAAAAAAAAAAAAAAAAAAAAAAAAAAAAAAAAAGCTTTTATTAGATATCAATATTTTCTTCATACCTTGAGTACTCAATAAACCTTGCAGACTACCAAAAATTTAAATTAAAAATGTCATAGAATACTTACACTTTTTTGTTCCTTCTCCAAGAGAAAAACAACTTGAATTGCCCTGGAGAAACCTTAGACTCAGGTAGCTGTTTAAACTCATAAATTGTCCCAGAAGATTTCTAATTCCCAAACCATCCCTCACATTTAATTCAGGAACATGTTGAGCAAATGCTTGTGTTTGTGAAGGAAATCTCTCAGAGATCTAAGTTTGACTTGAAGAGCAATGAGGCAAAATTCCCATCTTCCTACCCCACTTTAGTTTGAAGATAAAACCTACTCAACTTATACATACCAGTCCTTTCAAAAGCATTTCAACTTATCTAAGCATCTCTCTAGCCCCACCCACTCTTCCCCTTTTCATCTCAATATGGAACTTTGTGTAAAAGCATCCAAAGCTGAAAGACAGAGCTGTGGGTTATGTGCCTGCAGAGCTTAATCCCTGCCAGTCTCACAGAGGGGCACATTACAGTTAGGAATGTGTGCAAAAGAGCCAGGATAAGTTCAGATTAATCAAACGATTGTTTTATCAACCACAATTATACAATACAACTAAAACAAAAATAACCCTGAGAAGCAATGAGTAACCTGTAACTCATCATGATATGAAGTTCAAATAATTACTAATGCCACACTTGGACAGTCAAGTTTTTCAAGTTTCCCCCTGCTCCCCCTGCCCAAAAAAATAGACAAGATTATGCAATGAGAAGATAAAGGAGATAGAAGACAATGCTCCAGGGCCGCGTGCGGTGGCTCACACCTGTAATCCCAGTACTCAGGGATGTGGAGGCAGTTGGATCATGAGGTCAGGAGTTCAAGACCAGCCTGGCCAAGATGGTGAAACCCCGTCTCTACTAAAAATACAAAAAAAAAAAAAAAAAAATTAGCCGGGCGTGGTGGAGGGTGCCTATAATCCCAGCTAACCGGGAGGCTGAGACAGAGAATTGCTTGAACCCGGGAGGTGGATGTTGCAGTGAGCTGAGATCACGCCACTGCTCTCCAGCGTGGGTGGCAGAGTAAGACTCCATCTCAAAAAAGAAAAGAAAAAGAAAAAAAAGAAATCAATGCTTCATCCTTACTATTCAAAGCTAGATTGCAAAATATACTAATCTAAGAAATCTTTACTTTGTCTCCTCCCTGTAGCTTTAGTTGAGCTTTATGTAGGGTTTCTTTCATAAAAAGAAGCACAAATATCTCTCTTGAAAGACTACAGCTCAGTAACTGATGAGAACATGCAGGGGCAGGTGAAAACACACAGCAGAACAATATAAGAATGTTTTCTGATGCACAATATGAGCAAATACAGTTCTAGTCACTGTCTTTCTGCTAAGCAAAAAATCTGAACCAAGCCAACCCCTGCCATCTAAAATGGTCATTTTTGAAAAATGTCTTTATTAGTAATCATTTGTTTTCTGTAGAAATGGGAATAATAATAGCTAGCATTCATTGAGCATTTAATATGTTTAAAGCACTATTCTAGGTGATTCACATGTATTAACAACAACCCTATGCGGTAGGTAGAGAATATCATCTTTCATTTTACAGATGAATACAGCAAGGCATAGAGAGGTTAAACAATTTGCTCAGGGTCACCCAGCTAATAAGTATTAGAGCCAGAATCTGAGCTTGGGCAATCCGGCTCCATTTTACACTCTTGTCTCTGTTGGTAGTTGAAACAAAGATGCACTTACATGGACGCTGATTCCTTGCTACACAAAAACCTGCGACCATATGTCAAAACTAACATCTTATAGTTTATGGTTACTTGTAGAAACCAAATTAAATGAGGAACCCAAACATTTGATTGGAACCTATTACTGTCATCAAAACTCACTTCTCCTTGGTTTTCATAATTCCCAGTGGGGAGCATATCTCTGTAATTTTGTCTGTCAGTAATTTTGAAAAGTCAAGAGGTGAGTCCTAGTGACATTACTTTAGCTCCAAATCATAGCACACCTGAAGTTGGAACCATCCATGAATTTTTCTTCTTTTTAGTTACGTGGCTAAATAAATGCCCTTTTTAAAATGGCCGTTTGAGTTTCAACTGAAAGACTCATAACAGATATACCCCCTTCTCCAGCCGCTGCCATCCCCACCCCCACAGTGAGTGTCTCACCGGTGGGACCATGACCTCAGCCTGTCTGTTTATTCAGAGTGAACCTCAGGGCTTTTGTAGGCATGGCCAGAAAGGAAGCTCTCTTTCTATTGGACTTGAACCTGGAAAGATATGAGCCTGGAAATACTGCATCCTCTAAGGCTGCTGGAGTCTGCTGCACAGAGCTGGGGTAATAGCCCATCCAGGGTGAAGGTGGAGTTAAGAGAAGCAGAGACATTGAACCCTGTGCGCATCATTTGAGTCCTGAACCTTTTCAGTGTCTGAAGCCACTCAGCCTCCAGCTATCTATTCCTGCCTTACAAAGACCCTAAATGTAGTGACTTAAACCAACAAAAATTTATGATGTCTCTCAGCTTGGCAATCTGAGTGATTGTCTGGATTTACTAGTCAGCTTTACCACAGTAACAAATGACTTCCTAAATCCCAAGGGCTTGTAACAACCCACATTCCTCACTCTGCCGTTACACGTCTGCCATCACATCAGTGAATGCTCTGCTTCTGCTCCATGTGTTTTCACATTCGGGGACCAAGGCTGCAGCAGGAGCCCCTAGTCAAGCGAGACCTGTCATCTCCATGGCAGAATGAAAAGAGCAAAACACCCAATGGCCCTTTAAAGCCTCAGTTCAAATATGGTGTATGTTATGTCCTTTGATACCCCGTTGACCAAAGCAAATCCCTGGCTTTGAGAACTCCCTGTAGCTGTCTGGGTATGTTAGGTTAGCACCCAAGGCCCTTTGTGAGAGGTTAAGATAAGGAGATACGCACATACAGAGAAAAAGAGAGACCGAGACAAAGAGGGAGAATTTATATGTATTTCTACATGTGTGGTGTGTGTATGACATTCTTTTTTTTTTTTTTTTTTTGAGATGGAGTTTCGTTCTTGTTGCCCAGGCTGGAGTGCAATGGTGCAATCTCGGCTTGCTGCAACCTCCGCCTCTCAGGTTCAAGTGATTCTCCTGCCTCAGCCTCCCAAGTAACTGGGATTACAGGCGCCCACCACCATGCCTAGATAATTTTCTGTATTTTTAGTAGAGACGGGGTTTCACTATGTTGGCCAGGCTGGTCTGGAACTCCTGACCTCAGATGATCCACCTGCCTCAGCCTCCCAAAGTGCTGGGATTACAGGCATGAGCCACCGTACCCAGCTGGTGTGTAACATTCTTAAGGCAACTTCATTTCTGTGTGGAAGGTTGAAGGTCAGTCCCAACCTGAGATGTAGAACCAGTTCTTTCCTAGTCAGGGAGAATTCAGGAAGCCATGTTCCAAAACAATAAGTCAGACTTGTGTTAAGCCTGCTCTGATTTCAGACCTTTGTTCTGCTAATTGGGATCCAGTCTTTGGTCCCATCTGTAGAGTTACAGCAGCTCTGCTACTGCTCATCCGCTGGGGCCACTGCCAATTGCTGCTCAGTCCCTTGCTGTCTTCACACAGCCTTGGTCACAGGCTTCTTCTCAAGGACAACTACAGGGTCTGCCCCAGGTATCTCCCCACCCACAAGCATCTAGTTTCCACCTCCTTTCTGCCTACCAGTCAGGGGCTAAGATAATACTGATAATATAGTAATAATAGCATCTGTCATTTATTGCATATAGTGATAATAGCATCCATCATTTATTGCATATAGTCTCAAATTCTTATGTATTCCAGAAGTGCAGCTATTTCCAGCTGGGCCTCTGTTTTCATCAGGCATCATTCTTGATATAGATCTCAACCCTTCTTCAAGTCCCCCAGAACAATCCATGAACACCAAAAGTATTCATGAGCCATGTGGAATTGACTGAGGCTTCCCCAAAAGAGTGGAGTAGAGATTTATAGTGCACACCCAATAGAAACGGCTTTTCTCTAATTTCCTTTTCTGCTGTGCTACCGTCAAGCCTCCTCCTTCTCCCCACACCTCGAAGCTTAGCCTTCTCAGTTGTATGCTGAATGCATACTGAAGTAACGAATAATGGAATATGTAACTACATAAAGCTTAAATAATAAGGTTTATTATCTCCGGGGGTATCATTTTCAGGTTTAGTGAATTCAGGGATCCAACAATATCATCAAGCACTCAACCCATGTGCTTTCTACTTTCCTCTGTGCCATCCCCAGCATATTGGTTTGCATCCTCAGAGTTTCCCTCATGGTCACAAGAAGGCTGCCACAGCTCCAGGAATTATGTTCACACACAACTACATCTAAAGATAGGAAGAGGACCATTATTCCTCCTCCCCACATCATAAAGGAAAAACTTTCACAGAAACATCTCAGAAGACTTACCTTTAATCTCCTTCACTGGGGTTGGGTTACATGCTCATGCCCTTATAATAAAAGTTATTCAGCTGAGACAGGAGAACCGCTTGAACCCAGGAGGCGGAAGTTGTAGTGAGCCAAGATTGCGCCATTGCACTCCAGCCTGGGCGGCAGAGCATGACTCCATCTCAAAAAAAAAACAAAAAAAACAAAAAAAAAAACAGTTATTCAGGTTGAGTATCCCAAAATACTCAAAAACTTCTTAGGACCAGAAGTGTTTCAGAGTTCAGATTTTTTTCCTCCCAATTTTGAAATATTTGCATTATACTTACCGGTTGAGCATCCCTAATCCAAAAACCCAAAACCTGAATGTTCTGATGAGCATTTCCTTTGAGCACCACGTTGACACTGAAAAAATGTTGGATTTTAAGGCATTTCGGATTTCAGATTTTAAAATTAGGGATGTTCAACCTTTATTGGCATTTTTAGCCTCTGGAGTTGGAAAGTGGATTCTGAGAGCAAGGATGAAAGGTGAGGAGAGAATGACTGTTGGGAAGAAAACCACCAGACTTAGCCACCCTGAGTAGCTTGGTGTCCTATTCACCTGTGTGCTCTGCAAAGTACAATGCCCAACTATGACTAGGTGATGCTCTGGAAGCCTGGGTAAGAGTCATCTAACATTACTCAGGAAGACACTTTAGAGTCCTACTCCTGCCTCAATCCTAGCAAGGTTATCAAAGCCAGGGGAATCAAAACTCCGTCCTTACAGGAGTTTTACTCATCTTTATACCTTTACTGCTTCTCCACATGCACAGCAATTCTGCAGGCTGAGAATTATCTCATTTTTTCAGATATGGAAGCCGAGTAGCAGAGAATTTAAGTGACTCACTCAGAGTCAGATAACTACTAAAGCGTAGATCAATATTTGAACCCAGGGCTGTCTGGTTCCAATGTCCCTGCCGTCAATGAAAGCAGAACAAAGACCCAAAAGAAAAAGCAAAGAAGACAGACTAGGCTTAAATTTTAGCCGAAGAATAAATATCTTCTTGGGCCTTCAGTAACTTAAAACCATTACAAGGTTCTACGGAGGAATGTAATTTCTGTCCTTGGTTATCTGGAAAAGATAAAACAGAGCAGTGCTTTCAGTACTTGGCCGAGGACATGGGGGCATTTTAAAGTGTTGGAATGATTGAACACAAGCCATGCTGCTGAGTTCTGGACACCCAACCCTTTAAATGGGGCCTGGGGAAACATTTACTGAGGACCTGACCCCTGCCCCAAGAAAGGGGGTCCCAGGCCAAAAAGCTGAGTAAACAGATATTTTTGCCACAGTGTGGTAAGTGCTATTATGGAACTATGAACACGGCTGTGAGAGTGTGGGTGGAGGAGGGGGAGGGGAGGGTGGACAGTAGAAAAACCCCTGACTGAGGTCATCCCTATGTTCCAGGACAGTACAGTCACTCGTTGCAAAACAGGGACCCTGAGTCATGAGGAAAGAGCTAAAGTGAATTCAGGGGACACCATTAAACAAGGCAGGGGATGGGAGATGTCTTGGAAAGATTTCCTTCCAATATGGATCACAGGAAAACATTGTAGCAATTCTGAATGTAAATTTCAGGGGTTTGTTTGTTTGTTTTTAAGCCTGCTTTATGGAGCTTTTCACATGGCTTTATGAGGATTAGTTCTTACTTCATGTAATATAGTAAGTAATTTGCATACACTATCTCATTTAAAGCTTAAAATAATCCTGTGAAGTTGATAGTTCTATTTTCCCACTCAAAATTTTTTTTAAATTTTTGGCAGGGAGTGGTAGGTAACTCATGCCTATAATCCCAGCACTATGGGAGGTGGTCAAGGAAAGTTCGCTTGAGTTCAGGAGTTTGAACCAACTTGGGCACCATAGTGAGACCCCATCTCTATAAAAAATAATAAAAAACCAAAAAATTAAAATTTTTTCAAAAATTTTAATCGCTTCCCCCCACACAGTGTACCTATTTTAGGTACAGCAATTGATCAGAAAGGCGAGACAACTTGTCCAGGGTCTCTCAGTTCTTCCCTGGTAGAGTTGGAATCAGACCTTCCCTGTCATGAGGCCAAGGTGCCTTCTGGAAAATTCACTCCCAGCAAACACATGATTTCCTGGGAGAGGTGGTTATAGCTTAGCATACTGGATCCAGACAGAGAATAGGTGTCCTGTGCTCACAGCGGAAAAGCAACAAAAATGGTAATGAAGGTTGAATGATCATCAGTAGAAAGAACCTTTTTTAAAAAAAGGATAATGAACAATGCTCTATCCTCATACATTTCTGTAACAAAGCATTAAGGAATTCAGTTTTAAGGAGAAAAGTTTGTCACCCTGTATTTTCTATAGCTTAGTCAAATTGACAGATGTGCTACAAAATAGAAGCAGTTAAACAACATCCAGTCCACATCCTTGCCACTCAAAGAGTTCCTCATCCCCTGGTTGCTTGCTAGAAATGCAGATTATTGGGCCCCTTCCAGACCTACTGAAACATGTGAACAGGAACCCAAGTTGATTTGCATGCACATTAAATCTGAGGGGCTTGCTGCTCTACATAGATACCTTTCTCTGCCATTGTTTCTTCCGTTGGGAATAACGTCTTACGGGTCTGAAAATCAAACACACAAGCAGGTCGTGTTGTGAGCTGCAAAAGACAAATTTGACACCAAAACAACATTTACTATCTTTTTAACTGAGTTTAACTTTAACTTAATCTAGTAACTTCTTTTGAATAGATTTTTAGGAGGATTTGTGGTCCTACAAGAGGAGAAGGAAGATAATGGGGAAAAAGAAGTCAGCAGGAAGGAAAAGGAGGGTATTTTGCCCAATGGCGCAGACCAATCATATGACACCCTTAATGTGTTACCAAATTTCTGCAGGGGTCAGATGTAAAGCCCATTACCTGACATGCCCGCTGGGTGGTCTGGACTTTGAACAATGGCTCCTCCCATCTGGAACCCTCTGCTATTTTGCAAACGTTTCAATGGCTCTGCTGAAAGCAAGGAAACAACAGCTGGTGAATAATCTCATTTTATATTAATAGAGCAGCACTGACCTATCCAGGTCCCTTAATACTTCACGAAACAGAACATCCTTTCTTTCCCAGGGCAAGGAAGGGAAGTCTCAGCCATACCACATTACAGCACCAGTAGGGGCCCTGCAGAAGAATGAGCAGAAAGAGTTTTTTCTTGCAAACCCACCTCACTGGACTTTTTCAGATGAGGATTAAGTTAGGCTAAAGGAGGATGGAAGAGAATATCTGCATTAAATCCCTGGACTTTACCTATGCAAAGAAATAACCAGAAAGTAAGATGATTCTTGCCCCAGCCTTGCCTCTGTCTTCTGTATGTGCAGCTCCTTCTGTGAAATCAAGGTAGAGATGTCCAAGTTAAGTGACAACCCGAAAGATAAATGTGAGTTATTTTTAATACCAGGGTAGCTGGTAGTTTAATGTTAGTGGAGTAAAATAAAACAGAATGTGACAACACCACAAGTTAATGAGTGTTTGTGCCTGTGCCAGTAGCATTTTTAACGCTGTAGAGAATTGCGAAGGAATAAGGTATAATCTGTGATTTCAAGGAACTTCGTTTTGCTGGAGGATTTCTTCAACACAAATGACTAGAAGCAGAGATGTAAAATATAAACTGAAAGATATACACCTTAGCCAATTATACCATCACTGACACATACAGAAAAGGAAGATTAAAATGTTTTGATTAAGCAACGTTTCTAGAGATTCTGTCAACTTAAACAAACAAACAAAAATATCCTGGAGAAAAGTAATGCTTTCTTTAACATTTACAAATGTTCAATTGAGTATTCCTGCTCCAATTTTCTCAGTGTGGAATAGATGGAAAGTTGCTAGAAGGGAGTGGTTACATGCTACCGGAGTAAGTAAGCTGGACCAGGCATAGAGACTAGCTGATGAGAAGTAGGGAGAATGGCGGAAACTTCTTAAAACAGTAGTTCCTAACCTTTGCCTTTTGTTTGTGGCAAGGACTCTGTGATGGTTAATTTTACATCTCAATTTGGCTAAGTGACAGTGCCCAGACACGTATGGTCAAACATTATTCTGGACATTTCTGTGAGGGTGTTTTTGGGCGAGACTAACATTTTAATCGGTGGACTCTGAGTACAGCAGATGGCCCTCCCTAATATGGGTGGGTCTCATTGAATCCACTGAGGGCCTGAAAAGAACAAAAGAGTGACTCCCCTTGAGCAAGAGGGGATTCTCTGGCCTGACAGCCTTCAGACCTTAAGCCTTGGCTCCTCCTGGTCTTCAGCCTGCCAGCCCACCCTGCAGGTTTGGGACTTCCCAGCCTCCACAGTCATGAGCCAATTCTTTAAAATAAATACCTTTATAGACACATTCTATTAGTTCTGTTTCTCTGGACAACACTGACTAACACAGACCCTTTTGTGAGTTTTTAGAAGGAATATTTAATGAATGTCTTCTATGTGCCTAATTAGGGACCCCCTTCCTAGAAAATTGCACATGAACACAAAATTTTACATATGGTCTCCAGGGAGTCACCAAATGCTTGAAGCAAATCCATGGACTTCCTCCCTTCATTTAAAAACCCCTGGGCCTCCAGCCCTTTACATGAAGGAGACATAGCTGAATATTTCCCTATCCAAATATTCCTGCTCTGAAAGCAGTTACCACCTGGTCGGTGAAGTAAGGAGTCTACCTACTCAGAGTTACAGAAGGACCAGGAAGGCGTCCGGCCATATATCTCCCTCTCCCTCACCTCTCTGGGAGGCCAGAATTTCTATGTTAGCATCAGCACTCTGGGGTGGACATACGTTCACTTAACTAGGTAGAATAAGACATTGTTACTACCCATGGTGTGGCTGAGACTAGCTGGTTGTTCTTAAGCTTAAACATCAGTACTGCCTTCCTTGATATTCTCCTTATCTCCTCGTCCTTGCTGATGGACTGTGAGTGAAGGCGATGTGTGTCACCTCCAGTCAGAGGCCATGCAGATGGGGATGCCTTTCATGCCCTTTCCCCACTTTCAGCAGACTCACTGAATGACTTCTCTGAGGTATTGACAGAGGCCTCAGATGGCCAAGGGGCCAGATCCTCTTTCTCCTGCACTCCACACTGGATTGTGACACAAGCAAAAGATCATCCTTCCTTTGTGTTACTTATGTTAAAGGACTGAGATCTGGACCTTGTTTGTCAGCTTATCCTGACTAATGCATATAGGAATTTTACCATTATGAGAAAGATATTAGTAAAAATATTAGACAAATACCAACTTAAAAATTCTAATATGATCTAGGCTGGGCAAAGTGGCTCACGCCTGTAATCCCAGCACTTTGGGAAGCTAAGGCAGGAGGATCACGAGGTCAGGAGTATGAGACCAGCCTGGCCAACATGCTGAAACCCCGTCTCTACTAAAAATACAAAAAATTAACCGGGCATGGTAACACGCACCTGTACTCTCAGCTACTCAGGAGGTTAAGGCAGGAGAATCGCTTGAACCCAGGAGGCGGAGGTTGCAGTGAGCCAAGATCACGCCACTGCACTCCAGCCTGGGTGACAGAGCAAGACTCCGTCTCAAAAAAAAAAGAAAATTCTAATATGATCTAAGCCATTATTATCCATTGGTCTTAGCAGAGACTAAAGCCTGGGTCCTGAGGAAGTAGCTGTGTCTAGGACTAAGAAGTCCAAACTCAGAGACCGCAGGAGAAGACTAGGCTTCTGCTGGAGGCAGTCATGCTGCACAAGTCCAGGAGGCTCCATTCACACAGATTCTGTAGTTCCCTGGAGTTGTACAGTGCACTGCCTGCACAACCGTACAAAGTAACCCTGCTCCTGGGAGTGGCAAAGCAGCACAAAAGAGGCAGGAAGAATTGAGAGAGAGAGAGAGAGAGAGGAAGGGTCACATGGGAGCCCGCTATGCCTCTCTCATGACCTCATCACCCAGTCAAGTGCTGGCCCAGCTCATTGCTGAGATACCTGAAAAGTCCACCCACACCTCAGCTAATCAGATTCTAGGACAAGCCTTGGTTTGAGGGCCCTTTTGCTTATGAAAAGAAGCATATCTCCCCTGAACTAGTTCCTGAGGGTCTGCCTTAAATTATTGGCTACTAAAGGAAAAATGGTACTAAAGGGTGACCTGTCTGTTGGCCCTGCAGTTAGAAAATAGGGATTATTATTCCCATTTGTCATAGAAAACCTTTCCTTCTTTCTTTCTCTCTTTCTTTCTTCTTTCTTTCTTTCTTTCTTTCTTTCTTTCTTTCTTTCTTTCTTTCTTTCTTTCTTTCTTTCTTTTCTTTCTTTCTTCCTTCTTTCCTTCTTTCTCTCTCTTTCCCTCTCTCCCTCCGTTCCTCCCTTCCTCTTTTCCTCCTTTCCTCCCTTCCTCCTTCTCTTTCTTTCTTTCTCTCTTTCTCTCTCTCTCTCTTTCTTTCCTTCCTTCTTTCTTGACGGAGTCTTGCTCTGTCGCCCAGGCTGGAGTGCAGTGGTGCAATCTTGGCTCACTGCAACCTCCACCTCCTGGGTTCAAGCGATTCTCTTGCCTCAGCCTCCCAAATAGCTGGAATTACAGGCACCTGCCACCACACCTGGCTAATTTTTTTTTGTTTTTTGTTTTTGTATTTTTGGTAGAGATGGGGTTACATCATGTTGCCCAGGCTAATCTCAAACTCCTGAGCTCAAGTGATCCGCCCGCCTCAGCCTCCCAAAGTTCTGGGATTACAGGCGTGAGCCACCACGCCTGGCCACCCTCACACCCACTTTTTAAAAACTTTATATTACAGAACATTTCAAAGATATACAAAATAGCGAAAATAATGTAATGGACCATCATTAGGCTTCAACAATTATCAACGTGTGGAAATTCCATTTCATGTATTTCTCCCTAACCCTTGTTTTCTTGTTCCCTCCCTTGTTTTCTACCACTTATCTGGATTATTTTGAGATGCATCCCAGACTTCGTATCATTTCATTCATACATATTTTAGTATGTAGCTCCAAAAAAAATTGTTTTTTTAAAAAAAAACATAACCATGACGTCCTTATCACATCTAAGAAACTTCCTTAATATTGACAAATATTCAGAGTTCAATTGTTTCCAATTTTCTCATAATTTTTTTCCACAATTTGTTTAAATTAGTATCCAAGCATGATCCACACCTGCAGTTGGCTAATATGTCTATTGGCTCTCTTTTCATTTACAAGCTGCCCTGCCTTCTTTTCTTTTTTTTTCTTCTAATTTATTTGTTGGAGAAACCGGGCCATTTGTCCTGCTGAGTTTCCCACATTCTGAATTTTGCTGATTGCATCCCTGTGGTGTCATTCAACCTGTTTCCCTAAGCCCTGTATTTCCTGAAAAGTGTGTTAGATCTATAGCCTTGATCAATTCCGGCTTGATATTTTGACAAAGTTATTTCATAGGTGGTGGTGTGAGCTTTTGCATCTCATTAGGGGCACATGTCAGCTTCTCTCCCATTTTTGTAATGTTAAGATTAATTAGTGGGTTCTGGTATTGCCATCTTAGTCCATCCATTAGAGAGTTCCCCATCAGCGTTTCCCCTAATAGTTTTAACAGCCGTTGATGACCAGTGCTTGGATACATTTTTTCTATGATTGCAAAATTATGGTATTCTAATTCTATCATCCCTCCTTCATCTATTAGCTGAAATGCTTCTAAAAGAAGACCTCTCCCTCAATGACAATTTAGTTACCCTGAAATACAGTTCATATACAAAAGACAAATGCTCGATTCTTTCCCTTTTTAAACCAGTTTTCAGAGCAATGAGTTGGTTTCCTAGCAACCTGTAAAGGTGACCTATGAGGAGTTTTTTTTTTTTTTTCTGGTATGATTATAAACTCATGGATTTTAACATATTTGATGTATTTCAATACAGTACAGATGCTTGAATTATTCCATCTTTGAACAGTGAGTTTCTTTCTATTGGTTCCTAACCTAAGCATTTAGGATACAACTGAGTCATCTCTGAAATCTTCCTTACTTTCTAATATGCCAAAATGTCTATTTCTTTTCTTTTCTTTTCTTTTTCTTTTTCTTTTCTTTTTTTTTTTTTTTTGAGAGAGAGAGTCTCCCTCTGTCATCCAGGCTGCAGTGCAGTGGCTCAATCTCAGCTCACTGCAACGTCCGCCTCCTGGGCAGAAGTGATCCTCCTGCTGACTCACCCTCCCAAGTAACTGAGACTATAGGCACTTACCACCATGCCCAGCTAATTTTTGCAGTTTTTTGTTTGTTTGTTTGTTTTAAATAAGTCTCGCTCTGTCGCCCAGGCTGGAGTTCAGTGGTGCAATCTTGGCTCACTGCAAGCTCCACCTCCCAAGTTCACGCCATTCTCCTGCCTCAGCCTCCCGAGTAGCTGGGACTACAGGCACCCGCCACCACACCTGGCTAATTTTTTTGTATGTTTAGTAGAGACGGGATTTCACCGTGTTAGCCAGGATGGTCTCGTTCTTCTGACCTTGTGATCCGCCCGCCTCAGCCTCCCACTGCAGTTCTTTTTTTGTAGAGACTGGGTTTTGCCACATTTCCCAGGCTGGTCTCAAACTCTAGGGCTCAAGCAATCTGCCTACCTCAGCCTCCCAAAGTGTTTTGATTATGGGCGTGAGCCATCAAGCAAGGCCCAAAATGTCCATATCTTGCCTCAACTCTGGAATCAGTGATTATCCAAGGACGCCCTGGTTCCCTTTAGTGACAAATTCGATTTAGAAAGCACAGTCACAGAGCTGGCCACCTCCCTACCTAGGAACCCTCTCCCTCACATCCCTCACATTTCATTTGATCCTACTTTTTCTCCCAACACTTCACTGTCCCAGACTTCCCACAAGGGAACAAAAGATTGATAGCTAAAGGAAACTCATGATATAGTCATGTGTCACCTAATGACAGAGATGTGTTCTGAGATATGCATCATTAGGAGATTTCATCATTATGTGAACACCGTCATGTTCTCACACAAACCTAGTTGTGCAGCCTGCTACATGCCTAAGCTAATGCTGTAGCCTATCCCTCCTAGGTCACAAACCTGTACAGCATATTACTGTACTGAATATTGTAAGCAATTGTAACACTATCATAAGTATACGTGTATCTAAACGTATCTAAATACAGAAAAGGTGGCTGGGCACAGTGGCTCATGCCTGTAATCCCAGCACTTTGGGAGGCCGAGGCAGGTGAATCACGAGGTCAGGAGAACGAGACCATACTGGCTAACATGGTGAAACACCGTCTCTACTAAAAATACAAAAATTAGCCAGATGTGGTGGCGTGCGCCTGTAGTCCCAGCTACTTGAGAGGCTGAGGCAGGAGAATCACTTGAACCCAAGAGGCAGAGGTTGCAGTGAGCTGAGATTGCGCCACTGCACTCCAGCCTAGGCAACAAGAGCAAAATTCCAAAAAAAATTTAAAAATTAAAAATTAAAAATGAAAGAAAGAAAAGGTACAGTAAAAATTCAGTATTATAATTTCATGGCCGGGCATGGTGGCTCATGCCTATAATCCCAGCACTTTGGGAGGCCGGGGTGGGTGGATCATGAGGTCAGGAGATCGAGACCATCCTGGCTAACACCGTGAAATCCTGTCTCTACTAAAAATACAGAAAATTAGCCAGGCATGGTGGTGGGTGCCTATAGTCCCAGCTGCTCAGGAGGCTGAGGCAGGGGAATGGCATGAACCAGGGAGGCGGAGCTTGCAGTGAGCCAAGATCACTCCAGTGCACTCCAGCCTGAGCAACAGAGCGAGACTCCATCTCAAAATAATAATAATAATAATAATAATAATAATAATAATAATAATAGTTTCATGAGACCACTCTCCTATATGCGGTGCATCATTGACTGAAATGTCTTTATGTGGTGCATGACTATAACTGAAAACAGTTATCACCTTGATACAGGTGAAGATTGAGACAAATCTCTTCTTTAGTGGAACATGTCTAATTCCCTCACATGAATAGCCTACACTCTTTCCCTTGGATATAGGGCCCCAAAACTATCGGGTTCCCAAAACCAAGGAGGTAGGGGGTTGAGGGACACTTATCTTTGATTAATGAAGTTTTATGTATAATACAAGAAGAGCACATCCTTTCTCTACAGGTGTCTTTTGCACTCTGGTAATCAAACAGTTGTTTGATTGTATGGTTTCTTATCAAGCATTTTGACTCCTCAAGTTTTATTTTTTATAATATCAAGGGATATTTCTAAATTGTGATTTGATGAGTCCCTGACTTCAAACCCAACTGGTACATCACAAAATAACAATGTTCTGTAGTCACCGAAATCTTTAGATCTACCTGAATGGATGTGGACCCATCTCCTAGATAGATTAGGTAGAAAACAGTATTTTTATGTTATCATTTGTGTAAAAGGGAAAAAGAGCTTGAATATGCACAGAACATGTTTGAATCTATAACAGATTGGTATGGAGCTAGAAGGGAGACTCACATTTCACCATATACCTTTTGGCTGTAGTTTTGGCATTTTAATAATGTGCATGAATCATCTATTCAAAATATTTATTTAAAAAAACTGAAGAGGCCGGGCGCGGTGGCTCAAGCCTGTAATCCCAGCACTTTGGGAGGCCGAGACGGGCGGATCACGAGGTCAGGAGATCGAGACCATCTTGACTAACACGGTGAAACCCCGTCTCTACTAAAAAAAATACAAAAAATTAGCCGGGCGAGGTGGCGGGCGCCTGTAGTCCCAGCAACTCGGGAGGCTGAGGCAGGAGAATGGCGTAAACCCGGGAGGCAGAGCTTGCAGTGAGCTGAGATCCGGCCACAGCACTCCAGCCTGGGCAGCAGAGCAAGACTCCGTCTCAAAAAAAAAAAAAAAAAAAACTGAAGAAAGCACTTTAGTAGAGAATCAATACTGTCTGATTGATTGATTGATTGATTGATCGATCTCAGCTTTCCAAGGAGTTATTGTAGATGGAAAGTGAAGAAGGGTATGCTTTTACAGGTGTACATTTATCTCTTAGGAGAGGCTTGAAAGCCAGAGGGGATGAGGATAAAGAGAGTTTGAACAGACACCCAGAAACAACTGCACTTGAAAGAACTTGTGAAATGCTTAAGTTCCCTGACACTTAGAGAATTACACCCTAGCTGTGATACCATTAGGAGATGTGAGAGTGTGCTTGTTTAGAAAGCACCAGAAGTTGACTTCAGGTCCTGGAGGCCAGCCAAGGAGTCTCCTCTCTGTCAGGAAGGGTTGTGTCAAATTCATGCACATTCTCAACAATGACTGTCTTTTTCTAATGGGGGATGGGGGGATGGCGGGATGGAGAAAGGGCAAATATTCAAAGCCAGGCAAAGGCGGGGGCAGAGTCAGGAGGCTTTTGGACTTTGACACCTTATCTCTGTTTTTGCCATCTTGGTGGGGAGTGGGGAACAGAGAAGAACTTGGTTTATTCTCAGGGAAATGTCTGGAGGCTGCCACATGGCTTCAGGTCAGCCTGAATTTAGGATTTAGTTCTAATAAAATTTTATTCTGGGATGCGACCTCCCTCTAGTTGTTAAGACTTCTGGTTGTCCAGTGTAGAATTGTTTAAACCATATCAATGACTTCCAATAAAGAGAGCTTAGAATGGAAGAAAAGAAATAAAGAGAAAAAGGGAAAGATGTTCATTAGTTAAAGCCAAATCACCGATCACTTATGGCAGGCCCTTCACTTTATCTCTCTTTTCATGGACCTTCCCTATCAACAGCACTTCTAGAGAGGTGGCATTTTGGAGTGGGAAAGACCTGGGTTTGAATCCCAGCTCTGCCATATTAGTGGAACAACCTTGGGCAAATTACATAAATGCTCTGAACCAATGTCCTCTTTGGTAATGAGGGACACTGATGGCTACTTTAGTCTTAAGTTAGGATCAAGTGAGAGCATTTATGCAATTCAGTAAGCATTTTTTGAGTACCTGTCATGTGATAGTGAGACAGAAAACCAGCAGAACTTTTTTCTGGTTATAAACCCGCTGACCAAAACAGAATCTACTCCAGACAAGATAAAGTGAAGAGCCTGGCCAAAACCAGCAGATGGTGACAAAAGCAATCCCTAGCTGCCCTCATTGCTCATTAGCATAAGACACTCCCACCAGTGCCGTGACAGTTCACAAATGCCATGCCAATGACCCAGAAGTTACCACCCTTTTCTCTGGCAATGCCCCAGAAGTCACTGCCTCTTTCCTAGAAAGCTCTAAATAACCCATCCCTCAATTTGCATTAACCCTTCCCTTAATTTTTCAAATAATTGAAAGTGAGTATAAGTGAGTATAAATACAGTTGCTGAGAGCCCATACCTTGCTGATTCTAGGCACACTGCTTGTGAGTTAGCCCTGCTCCACAAGAAGTAGTACTGTTCAGGAAAAGGTTGCTATCTAACACCACTGGCTTGCCCTTGAATTCTTTCCTGGGCAAAGCCAAGAACCCTCCTGGGCTAAGCACCAGTCTTGGGGCTCACCTGTCCTGCATCATCAGGTGGCCACAAAGGGATGAAGATAATGAGTGGGAGGAAGTGACCACTGTGGCATTGAGACAGCAGAAATGGCAGTCATCAGCGGCAAGATGGCAAGACAGTGGCAATTAGCAAAGAGGCCAAATGATAAGAAATACTTGAGAGTTGGAGAAATGGTGAGACAGCAAGATGGCAAGACAGTGACCAGCGAGATGGTGAGAGGCGGCAATCAGAGAGAGGTGGTGATGCGGCAGTCAGTCAGCCCTGTAAGGATCAAAGCTGCAGAGAGCTGGAACACTAACCAAAGGTTCTTTTCAGGACCATCATCTTTCCTGGCAGATGGTGGAGCTGAGTGGATAGACGAGCAGCCATAGCGCAGGGAGGATTCAAAGCTCTGGCTGGGAGGCTGCAGGATCACATGCCAATTCCCTCGCAGCAACCGAGCCTGCCCAAGCCAGGGAAACCTGGGGAGTAAACCTTCACCTGCACCATACATCAGAGACCAGTTGGCCCTATTTTGACTCCTGTGGACAGGTAAGTATCCCTTTTGACTCATCCCCCAAATATCAGGTGAGCCAGGAAAATAAGGCCTTTGGCTTAGACAGTCAATTCAAAGTCCCCCATAGCATACCTAATTACATCCCTATTGCCCCTTTTCTAGGTCGTTTCTCCTCTAACACGATTTTATTTTTCTGTCAGCCATTTTATTTTATTTTCCACCTTGAAATATATGTTTTCTTTGCAGTTTTTGCTTTGGCTCCCTGCTAACTCTATTTGGGCAATTGTTTAAGGCTGAACACTTGGTTATGAGAGGTACCCTGTTTTGTTGACCCTGGGATGCCAGAGTCATGTTGTTCTGTGACTCCGGCTTGGTCTTTGGCCGCCCCCTGGATGCTCCGGGATTTTCAGCATTGGGTGTGGGGACTCTCATTGGCCACTACTCGGTTACTCTGGGTTTTCAGCATTTGGTATTGTTGGCCACCCCGGGTACTCTGGGGATTTTGGCATTGGCATTCCTTCTAGGGTTGTGGGGTAGAAGCCCACCTAAGGGGACTCTTGGTCTTGCCATTTCTCATTTTCTACCCTAAAGTTATAATTTCCCATAACAACCTTTCCTTTTGTTATTGCCACTTTATTTACACTTTTCCCACTATAACTTGCTTAATAAAAATACTTCTTTTGTCACATTTCATTCACTTTATAAGCCACTTTCGTAACACCTTGCTACCTATACTTACACCTTCTCTGCAGGAAGTGGAAATTGGAAAGGAAAATAGAAAGGGCCCTGTTGCTTTCCCTCTCACTAGATTCAGAAGAACTTCTGTGTCCAGTAGAAATCACTGTTAGACATGAAGACAATGCTAAGTATACCTAAGGACTCATCATTAGGATGCCTTTTAGGCTACTGGAGCAAATTCAATTCTGGCTTAAAGAAAAAGAAACTTGGCCAGGCGCGGTGGCTCACGCCTGTAATCCCAGCACTTTGGGAGGCCAAGGCGGGTGGCTCACAAGGTCAGGAGATTGAGACCATCCTGGCAAACACGGTGAAACCCCGTCTCTATCAAAAATACAAAAAATTAGCCGGGCATGGTGGCAGGTGCCTGTAGTCCCAGCTACTCAGGAGGCTGAGGCACTTGGGTCCAATACAAATGAGAAGACCAAGAGATTTAGCCTAAACATGGTTCTGTACATTATAATGCTATTTTATAATTAACATGAAAAAGAAGGAAAATGGGGCGAGGTCCCTTATGTACAGGCTTTTACGGCCCTTTACTGACTCAGTGTTATTTCAAGGCAGCAGGAAGCCATGCCTAAGGGATCCCCTTCTAGCTGCTTCTCTTAGAAGGCCTACTCCCTGCCCAGAGTCTCCCCAGTCTCCCAATTTGGAGGGGTTCCTGCCAGTTTTCTAACACAGGATTCCAGCCAAGGTCATCAGGCACTCCTCCCCGTTATCCAACTAGCCCCAGCCTAAACCCTCTGCTGTCGGAGAAAGTAGCCCACCCAGTACCCCCAGAAATGGGGCTCCATATCAGCCCCGAAGTCAAAGCTGTGTCCATTGTGGGAGGTAGTTGATGGAGATGGGAGGACACTTAGAATACACGTGCCATTTTCTGTGTCTGATTTGGCTCTATGCAAGGAAAAATTCTGCCAATTTTCAGATAATCCATTAAAGTTTATAGAAGAGTTTGTTAAATTGACCATGTCCTTTAGCTTGGTATGACTTGCAAGCATTGTTGCCCACTTGCTATGCCATAGAGAAAAAGCAGAGCAAAGTGTGTGGCTAAGCCTCTCAATTATGAGAAGGTTAGAGATGTAATTCAGGGTAAAGATGAAAATCTCACTCTTTTTCTGGGTAGTTTGGTTGAGGAACTCAGGAAATATACTAATACAGATTCAGACTGCCTGGAAGGGCAGGATCTCCTGGGGAAGCATTTTATTACTCAATTTGCTCTGACATTAGGAGGAAGCTACACAAACCAGCAGTGAGACCCCAATCCCCTATGAACCAATCTTAAACATGGCCTTTAAAGTTTATAACAATAGAGATGGGGCAAAAATGGAAAAGACCAAAAGAAATAACCAAAAAGAACAATTATTGGTGATGCTGTAAGCACCCTTGGACCTCAGGGCTACCCATCCTCAGAAAGTGTCTCAACATTGGTGTCCGGGATACCTAGACAAGAGCCCCAACTTGTCAGCCCCTAGGACAGAATCAGTGTGCCTACTGTAAGCAAAAGGGTAATCAGCAATAAGAATGGCTTAATCATCCCTCATGAGATGAAAAACCTCCCTGTCGATGTTAGAACTAGCCTTCTTCCACTAGCCCCAACAACCTGCCTTGCTCAGGTAAGCCAGAGCTTTGAATCCCTGCACTATGGCTGCTTGTCTGTCCACTCAGCTCCACCATCTGCCAGGAAAGATGATGGTCCCGAAAACAACCTTTGGATCAAGTTCTGGACCCTTGGTCCAATGGACAGCTTCCCACAGTGGCAGACAAGCAGCCACCCAAACATTTTTCTTCCATGTCTCTGCTGCTGGGTGACCTCTCTGGCAGCTCAGGGACTCTGAGGTCTCCCCTTTAGCAATGGATTTTGCCCCTTCCCTTCTTTATTTGATGCTACAAGATCCCCTTCCCTGCCTCTTCCTGTCTTCCATACCTATTGGAGCAAATAATATTTGGCCAAGTAGACAGGTCCCAATTTTATAAATAACAGATCCAGCTGTCTTGCGCAGGTCATTTGATTTGTGTGATATGTGTTGTGTCTAGCATGCTATCAAATTGACTCATAGGCAGGGTGCAGTGGCTCACGCCTATAATCCCAGCATTTTGGGAGGCCGAGGCGGGTGGATTACCTGAGATCGGGAGTTCGAGACCAGCCTGGCCAACATGGTGAAACCTCACCTCTACTAAAAACACAGAAATTAGCTGGGTGTGGTGGCACACACCTGTAATCCCAGCTACTCCGAAGGCTGAGGCTGGAGAATCACTTGAACCTGGGAGGCGGAGGTTCCAGTGAGCAGAGATCATCCCATTGCACTCCAGTCTGGGCAACAAGAGTGAAGCTTCGTCTCAAAAACAAAAACAAAACAAAACAAAAACATTGGCTTATAAATAAAATAGCACTCATAAATTAAACAAATAAGACTAAACTTGTTAGTTTGAAGGGAATATTGTGTCTTCTAAAATTTAACTTTAAGCTTTTTGCCTAGATAAAATACTGATTTTCATAGGCTTTAGAATGCTTAACATGGCTTTAAATGTTGAACTTTTTGTGTAGTTTAAAATCTTAAAATTGGCTGGGCATGGTGGCTCACACCTGTAATCCTACCACTTTGGGAGGCCAACGCAGGCGGATTGCTTGAGCTCAGGAGTTTGAGACCAGCCTGGGTAATGTGACAAAATTCGTCTCTACAAAAAATACAAAAATTAGCTGGATATGGTGGCATGCACCTGTAGTCCCAGCTACTTGGGAGGCTGACATGGGAGGATCGCTTGAGCCCAGGAAGTGGAGGTTGCAGTGAGCTGAGACTGTACCACTGCACTCCAGCCTGGGTGACAGTGAGACCCTGTCTCAAAATAAATAAATAAATAAATAAATAAATAAATAAATAAATAAGTAAATAAATAAATAAATAAATAAAATTATAGAATGGTTCTCATCTATAGAATGTCAATATCTGATAGTTCAGGATTCTTTGCTTTCTAAATTTATATAAAATGTGCCAGGGAAGACATATATTCTTTACTGTGAAAAGGAATAACTTGTTCAATTCAGAAATTATTAAAAGGGAGGTTCAAAATATTAAGGAATGTGTGAATAAAAAAGAGAGATGTGAGGTGAGTTATGGATAGAAGACTTTTTTTTTTTGTGGGGAGGAATATATATTTTTTAAATCATCTTGTATAACGAGGAATCTTTTGTGGTGGATTTTTGTCCTAGAATAAAGTCACTGGTGTTTGGAAGGGAGGTGGATAGGTTGGGTCAGAGGGTCCAGATATGTCATGGATGGTCTATGTGGGTCGTGATGGGCTCATGAAGGGGAATTTGTGAGGGGAGTTTAGTGTTTGACTAAGCTGGCTATGATTGATGGGGGAATTGTTTGTGGTGGACTTTCTAGAAAATGGTGTATGTGCCAGGTGCGGTGGCTGACGCCTGTAATCCCAGCACTTTGAGAGGCCAAGGTGGGCAGATCACCTGAGGTCAGGAGTTCCAGACCAGCCTGGTCAACATGGTGAAACCCCATATCTACTAAAAATACAAAAATTAGTCAGGCGTGGTGGTATGCACCTGTAATCCCAGCTACTTGGGAGGCTGAGGAGGAGAATCGCTTGAACCAGGAAGGCGGAGGTTTCAGTGAGCCGAGATCGTGTCACTGCACTCCAGCCTGGGTGACAAGAGTGAGACTCTGTCTCAAAAAAAGAAGAAAAAATGGCCTTTGAGTTGAAACTGGGTTTTCTTTAGGTATTCATTTGCTAAATTACCAGAAATTTTGGTTTTCAATTCTGTTATCTATTTCTTTTGAAAACTTCTCAACTTTGTGTAACTCTCTCCTTCAGCTTTTTCATCAGCCCCTGTGACTTTTTCTCCTCCAGTCTGACAGTTGCTGTGGCCTGATGCTAAAGTGTTTTGTCTTGGAGATCTGCGGGACCAGTGTTTTTCCTGAATACAGCTTAATTCTATGCTCGTGGTTTTCCTTGACATATAACCTTATTTTTGGCTTTTAGTTTTTTGACTCTTTTTCTTTTTTTTGAGATGGAGTCTCGCTCTGTCACCAGGCTGGAGTGCAGTGGTGTGATCTTGGCTCACTGCAACTTCTGACACCCTGGTTCAGGCAATTCTCCTGCCTTAGCCTCCTGAGTAGCTGGGATTACAGGCACCTGCCACCATGCCCGGCTATTTTTTGTATTTTTAGTAGAGACGGGGTTTCAGCATGTTGGCCAGGATGGTCTCAGTCTCCTGACCTCATGATCTGCCTGCCTTGGCCTCCCAAAGTGTTGGGATTACAGGCGTTAGCCACCATTCCCAGCTGGTTTTTGACTCTTATATTGCTTAAAAGCGTTTTAAGGGCTAATGAGTACGTGCCCACCTCCACTTCTGTCTGGCCTAGAATGTTTAATTGGTTACAAGTCATTGGACTCTAAGTCTGTTGGCCAAAGAGAATCCCTCCCCCCGCCAAGAAAATGGAAAAAGTAACTCAGGCCATGACAGGAAACAGGGAGTCAGATGCCTCACTATGCCTTTCCCTTGGAATTTAGGCCAGGTTCAAAAGGTCTTTCAAAATTACGAAAATAAAGTATTCGCCTTTCCCACAGAGAAAAAAAAAGCTCCTCAGTTCAGTCAGAAGACTTAGTATTACTAAAAACTTAAAAAGAAAGATCCCCTGAGCATCAGTTAAAACCAAAATGGAAGGGCCCCATCAGGTATTGATAAGTACTGTCACAGATGTTAAGCTTCAGAGAGTCACTACCTGGGTACGCCTGTCCAGGATTAAACCTGTGTCTTATGAGTCCCCACGGGCATAAAAGGAGCACACCACCACCTACATTTACAAACCTAGAAACTTAAGGCTGTTGTTTTGCAATCACATAGATAAATAACAGGATGCTGTGGGTGGGGATAGAAGCATTCATTTTTCTCTTCCTCCTAATTGTAATTTTCTTGTTTAGCCTCCCTCGTAATGTTTGTATCTTCTAGATTCCACATAAAGATGATGCCAGCACAAAGCTTCCAACTCATCCGGTCTTCTGACCTAGAAAAGAAAAACGTCCTGCCATTGGTCCCCTTAGGTCAGGTATCCAGAGATTTTTACACTGCCAACACTAGGCAGGGCCTATGCCCATAAAATCAGTAAGAAGTAGTTACAGAAGATGGACCTTCACCCCTCTGCAGCCCCCTTAAGATTAGGAACCTTTGGCCAGACGCAGAGGCTCACGCCTGTAATCCCAGCACTTTGGGAGGCTGAGGCAGGTGGATCAACTGAGGTCAGGAGTTCAAGACCAGCCTGGTCAAGATGGCAAAACCCCATCTCTACTAAAAGTACAAAAATTAGCCAGGCGTAGTGGTGTTCGCCTGTAATCCCAGCTACTTGGGAGGCTGAGGCAGGAGAATTGCTTGAACGCAGGAGGCAGAGGTTGCAGTGAGCCGAGATTGCACCACTGCACTCCAGCCTGGGCAACAAGAGCAAAACTCCATCTCAAAAAAAAAAAAAAAAGATTAGGAAGTGTATCTAATTTCTAAGGGGGAAGTGAGGTAGGAGACTGCTATGACTTGTTTTCTGGTCACAACCCTGCTGACGAAAATAGAATCTAGTTCAGACTGGATAATGTGAAGAAACTGGCCAAAACCAGCAGATGGCAACAAAAGTGCTCCCTACCTGCCCTCCTTGCTTATTAGTGTGAGACACTCCCACTAGGGGCATGACAGTTTATAAATGCCCTGGTAATGACCCAGAAGTTACCATCCCTTTCCAAGAAAGTTCTAAACAACCCATCTCATTTTGCATTAACCTTCCCTTAATTTGCGTGTACTTAAAAGTGGGTATAAGTGAGTATAAATACAGTTTCCAAGTGCCCATATGTTGCTGAGTCTGGGTGCACTGCCTATGAGTTAGCCCTGCTCTGCAAGGAGCAATACCGTTCAATAAAAGATTGCTGTCTACCACCACCCACTCACCTTTGAATTTTTTCCTGGGTGAAGTCAAGAATTCTCCAAGGCTAAGCCCCAGTCTAGGGGCTCTCTGGTGGATCATTGAGCCCAGCAGTTTGACACCAGCATGGACAACATGGCGAAGCCCCATCTGTACAAAAAAAATACAAAAACTAGCCAAGTATGGTGGTGCATGCCTGTAGTCCCAGCTACTTGGGAGGCTGAGGCAGGAGGATCACCTGACTCCAGGAAGGTCGAAGCTGCAGTAAGCCTTGATCATGCCACTGCACTCCAGCCTGGGCAACAGAGTGAGATGCTGTCTCAAAAAAAAAAAAAAAAAAAAAAAAAAAAAGTGGATGGGCACAGTGGCTCACGCCTGTAATCCCAGCACTTTGGGAGGCTGAGGCGGGTGGATCACCTGAGGTTAGGGTACAAGACCAGCCTGGCCAACATGATGAAACCCCATCTCTACTAAAAGTACAAAAATTAGCCGGGCATGGTGGTGTGTGCCTGTAATCTCAGCTATTTAGGAGGCTGAGGCAGGAGAATTGCTTGAACCTGGGAGGCGGAGGTTGCAGTGAGCTGGTATCGTGCCATTGCACTCCAGCCTGGGCAACAAGAGTGAGACTCCATCTCAAAAAGAAAAAAAGAAAAAAAGGAAAAAAGATGGATAATGGAATGTTGTGCTAAAGGCTGTCATAGACAATCTGAGAGGTAAATGCTACGCTATGGACTAACAGTAAGGGGAAAGGAAGTTGGTAAATTTGCAGAGAAGATCAAGTTTGATCAGTTTGCTGGCCTGAAGGTAGGACAATGACAAAGTCTCATTTTAGGGGCTTCTGGTGTACAAAGGTGTAGGGGTACTACCAAAAAGTCATTCTGACACTTGTTGAAATGTTGTAAGGAAGACTTTGTTTAAGACTATTGCAATAGGAGAGAAAGATCAGGCTCAACTCTGAACACAGCATGGATAAATGGGTATTTATAGTCAAGGAGCAGAGTGAGGGGGCTGGTGGGTGAAAAATTACTAGGAGGAGACATCAAGGGTAGAGAGATTCTTGCTAAACTGAACTAACAGGATTCTCACTGAAGGAAAGCCAAGGACTTAGACATCAAAGGTGGAGGATGAGGAACTTGCTCAGGTATCAGTGGTGATCAGACGACAAAATGGAGGGAATTCTCCCTAAACTAATGTAGCAATATTCTTGTTCACACTGGGCTAGAGAGACCGAAGACAGGACAGGTGCCAAGGTCTTAGTGGAGTCTTAGTGGAGAAGAGGACTCAGAGGAGCATGAGTCAGGTTGGGTCAAGGAGAGAGTCTTTGTTGGAGGGGGAAATTAAATGGTGTGAAGGGGAATTTTAGGTGGTTCAACAAGGAGGCAATGTAGTGAATGGCAACATGGGAGAACTGAGGCTGGAGAGCCCATGCTGTTACTCCTCTTTTGCCCCTTCCCTCTCTCTCTCCTACAGAAGCAGTTGACTGGCTGCCTCTTGCTGTGGTTCCTGTGAAAGGCGGCTTTGGTTTGGATCTTCAGTGGGGTAAGGGGCTCTGTTCAGAAGAGAGGCTTCCAAATATGCATGAAGGGAAGTAACACAAGCAGAATGCATGGTACACAGTAGATGTGCAATGCCTATGGGTCCTCTTCTCTTTCTCCCAGTGCTCCCTTTTCAGTGATGAGCCCAGAAAAGCTATAGTTCTATACCCTATACACATGTTCATCTCTCACTTTGAGGAAGAACAATTCCCCCAAACATTTTTTAAATAACAGTAATATCTAGCAATAAATTAACAACTGGCAATGAACTGTTTCCTGCAAGTTAAATTGTTTCTGAATGCGATATCAGTAGGTCCTGGCTGTAGGCTCTTAGGGACTGCACACCTGGAAGGCTGCTGGGCAGAAGTGTCATAACACATACCCCCAGCTCTTCCTTCTCTCAAGTGTCACAGTCGTTTTGAACTATTTGGGATTTCCACCTATTCCCCCAAATTGGCAACCTCTCCTGACTTTTATAGCTTTTGAATTTTGTACAAAGTGCATGTATTAACTATTTACATTTTTATATTTTCAAAAAACAATGATCTCTGTTACAGCAGCTAAAGTGGATTTTCCCCACTCCAGTAACTCACCACCATATTTCCCAATTTTGTCTTCTTAGCAGTACTAGTCAGCATTTTGTTTTTATGCTGTGCCCAGTCTCCCTCCACTAAACCATAATCTCCTCGAGCCAACACTCTGCCTTGTTCTCTGTGAGATCTCCAATATCTAGAGTATTTATTTTCCTTCCTTTTCTTTTCTTTTCTTTCCTTTTTTTCTGTTAGTATCTTAATTAGATTTTTAGATTGAGATGCCTTCATACAATGTTTTAGGGATTTTTAGTGTTTTTTTCCTATAGCCTGAAAGAGTTTACATAACAGAAATTATCTATTCATAAAGCAATGCTACTCAAAATGTGTTCTGCAGGCACTAAAGTATAACTCAAACATACTGTTTAGTTCAAACGTACTATTTAGCTGAGTTTGTTTGTTTGTTTGTTTGTTTGTTTTTAGCAAAGACTTCGTTGATGAAGGAAGCAATATACTGATTTATGTTCCAGTGCAAGCTCCTTAACTTTTTGCAGGCTGGTAGCAAACAGTTCTGTAACTAGCTACCTGAGTAGCACTGGGATAAAGGGTAACAGAATACAGATAAAAAACCACCAGAGCCTGGTGCTTTTTCAACTGTTAGATTTAAATGGCCTTTCTAGTCTCTTCTGTGGGCATTGATCTGTTTAGATTTTCTTCCTTTTTTTGGCTCAGTTTTGCTAAGTTACATTTTACTAGGAAGGTATCAATTTCCTCTATTTTCAGATGCATTTCTAGAGTGTTGCACAGAGTAGTTTCTTTTAGTTCTCTTTATCTCTTCCATATCTGTTTTGGATCCTCATGAGTAAATAGAGGAACATGCAGTAAAAAAGATTGAGAAAAGAGTCAAAAAGGTTAGAGTTCAACCAGGAGAGCTCAGTATTATTCTGGTCACTGAATGTGCAAAATACGCAAATTCTCAAGGGGCTTCATATTTTATCTCTTTTAATTATCCTGAAATAGTTTTAGTATTAATTGCTTTTTGAAGAAGTAGATATTGCCTATTAAATTATCTACTTAGAGACTGGTCAAAGAGTTTCATATGTTCTTTTTGTTACTTGTTTTATTTCCCATTTTTTTATTTAAATTTTTTTATTTCTATTTTTTTTTTAGAAAGGGCAGGAACAAGTTCCCTTTGTATTCAAAGGCTGGTCTCAAAATTGATGGACTAAAACCGGTACTTACATATAGCTAACTAGTGTTAGTAGTGTTTAAATTTACTTTTGGACTTTTAGAACAATTCATCAATTAGTTAATCCAGATATGGCAAACACTCATAAGGTATAGTTGGTGCAATTTTTATTTGTAAACATTTGATCAATCATTAAGAGACATTTCTGACCAGGCGGGGTGGCTCACGCCTGTAATCCCAGCACTTTGGGAGGCCGAGGCGGGTGGATTACGAGGTCAGGAGTTCCAGATCAGCCTGGCCAACATGTTAAAACTCCGTCTCTACTAGAAGTACAAAAATTAGCTGGGCATGGTGGCACATGCCTGTAGTCCCAGCTACTCAGGAGGCTGAGGCAGGAGAATTGCTTGAACCGGGACCCGGGAGGCGGAGGTACCAGTAAGCCGAGATCGCGCCGTTGCACTCCAGCCTGTGCTACAGAGTGAGACTCTGTTCTTATCCTGCTGTCTCCATAAAGCATTCCTTGGCAACTTTAGCCTGAAGTGATCTCTCTCTCTCTCTCTCTACTGAACTTTCAGAACAATTATTCTCTCTATAATTAATTTGTCAATTAATTGTATTAGGCACTGGGACATCTCTTCCACTTAACAATTCTTAAAATTGTTTTAAAATTAATTTTGTTCTTCTTATTAAACTTTTAAAAACACAAACTTTATTTTCAAGCCAGTTTTAGATTTACAAAAAAATTACAGATAAGATAGAGTTCCCATATACCCATGCAGTTTGCCCTATGATTAACATCTTACATTAATATGGTACATTTGTTACATTTAATGAACCAATATTGATACATTAATATTAAATAAAGTTTATGCATTATTCAAATTTTCTTAGTTTTTCTGTTCCAGAGTGCTATGTTGCATTTAGACCTCATGTCTCCTTGGCTTCTCTTGGCTGTGACAGTTTCTCAGACTTTCCTTTTTTTTTTGATGATCTTGAGAATTTTGAGAGGTATTGGTCAGGTATTTTATAGAAAGGCCCCCTATTGGGATTTGTTTGATTTTTTTTTTTTCATAATTAGACTGGGGTTATGGATTTGGGGGAAGAAGATCACAGATGCAAAATGACATTTTCATCACATCACATCAAGTGTACATATTGTTGACATGATTTATGACTTATGATTGATGTCGACCTCGGTCATCTGGCTGAGGTGATGTTTGCCACGTTTCTCTGCAGTAAAATTATTCTCCTCTCCCCGTTTCTACACTGTACTCTTTGGAAGGAAGTCATTATGACAGTCCACACTAGGAGTAGGAGTCATTTGCACATCCTTATGGGTGAAGTGTTTACAGAAATTATTTAGATTTCTGCATGGGAGATTTATCTCTCCTCCCCCATTTATTTACTCAAACATGGGTCCTTTGAATCATTATCAAATAACATGAAAACAATATCCAAGTGTTAGCCCTCTGTTTGAAGGTGGGCATGTTTAGTGCTCTGCCTGGTCCTGATCCCCAGAGTCAGCCTGCTGGCTGTCCTCTCAGAGGACTGAGGATGGAGAGGTTTTACCTGCAGTAAATTGACTCTAAGAGAAATTTCAGGAAAAGGAGTTCCTGCGAAAAGGACACTTTTCGAAGTAAAGTGACTTTCCAGTATCTAAACTGGAAACAATGATGATAGAAATTAGGATGGATATTTGAATCCACACAACCCAATAAATTAAGTATTACTATTATTGTTATCATTATCCTCATCCTTATTTTAAGTTGATAATCAGGAGAATATGTCATTTAACCTGCGAAGGCCCCTGACACCAAATCCTATGTGTCTTTGCGATCTGTCCCAGATTATATCCACTAGTCCTTGAGGACTTTTCTCCTTGGCAGCAGTTAGCAGAACTGACACCCCCGTCGCTTCTGCTTTTGGTTTGTCACTGCCTCTTCATGCCACTTCCTGCTCCCTCTGTACTGGGGGGGTTCCCTCATGCTTGGCAATTCTGCATTTGAAACTCCTTCAGTTCCCTAGGTATCCGCAATATCTGCAAGAGTTTTATTGCAATAGAGAATTTTGCTATCATTGTTAGGAAAAAATTTTGAAGAGTAAGATAAAATTTCAGGCCCTTGGCTTGCTCCATCTTCACCTTTTTTCTAATTGCTGGACCTTCCTACTTCTTCCTCAGACCCTGTCTCTCAGGACTCTAAAGCATCTTCATCTCACCTAAGCCATCCCCACGGGATCATTATTATATGACATAGTCACCAAAGTGCAGGTAGGCACTTTTACGAATTTGTTTACTCAGTAGTATTTATTCCATAGGGCTTTCTGTGTACAGTTGTGTTAGGTTAACTATTAGAAGGCCGGGCATGGTAGCTCACACCTGTAATTCCAGTTCATTGGGAGGCTGAAGTGAGATTGCTTGAGCCCAGGAGTTCGAGACCAGCCTGGGCAGCATAGAGAGAGACCCTCCCATTTCTGCCAAAAATGAAAAAGGTTAACCGGGCACGCAGCATGTGCCTGTAATCCCAGCTACTAAGGGAACTGAGGTGGGAGGATCCCTTGAGCCTGAGAGATTGAGAATGCAGTGAACTCTGATCATGCCACTGCACTCCAGCCTGGGCAACAGAGCAAGACCCTGTCTCCCCCGCCCCCTCAAAAAAGATTAATGGTTAGATAAAAACCTCAAAGTATTATCTGTCCCTGGAGGATTTGCATAAACAAGAGTTAAAGCCTTTTGAAAAACAAATACTGAAGGTCAAATTTTAGGCAACAAATTATGGATGAGAAAAGACTCTAGAGAGTATTAACAACCATCCCAGTATCCCTGAAATGATACTGATCTCCTCCTGAGCATGCCTGCAAGGAGGGCTCTGGGTACCACAGTTTGATGTTTACACTGTGTGCCCCACTGGAACAGCTGTCTAAAGTCAAGACCTCCTCGTTAATGTAAAATCAATAGTTTATGAACATTAATATTCATTATTTTGTTCATTGTTGTAGATGTTCATTAGGTTACTCATAATGTATTAATATTATGTTCATTGTTATACATTCATTGTTATTCATGATGTATTATGTTCATGGTTATGTGTTCCATATTCATTATGTTACTCATAATGTATTATATTCATCATTATGTGTTTTTATTTTATTTATTTATTTATTTATTTTTTAGACAAAGCCTTGTTCTGTTGCCCAGGCTGGAGTGCAGTGGTATGATCTCAGCTCACTGCAACCTCCGCTTCCTGGGTTCAAGCAATTCTCCTGCCTCTGCCTCCTGAGTAGCTGGGATTATAGGCGCCCACCACCATGCCCAGCTAATTTTTCTATTTTTAGTAGAGATGGGGTTTCACCATATTGGTCAGACTGGTCTCGAACTCCTGACCACCAGGTGATCCACCTGCTTCAGCCTCCCAAAGTGCTGGGATTACAGGCGTGAGCCACCATGCTCAGCCTTCACTGTTATATGTTCATTATATCACTTATAATGTATTATGTTTATAGTGTGTAATGTCTGTAAGTATTATTGATAGGTTTGGCTGTGTCCCCACCCAAATCTCATCTTGAACTGTAGGTCCCATAATTCCCACATGTCATGGGAGGGTGGGGGACTCAGTGGGAGGTAATTGAATCATAGGGGCAGGTTTTCCCATGCTGTTCTAGTGACAGTGAATAAATCTCACAAGATCTGATGGTTTTACAAAGGGCAGTTCTCCTACACATGCTCTCTTGCCTGCCACCATGTAAGACATGACTTTGCTCCTCCTTCACCTTCCACCATGATTATGAGCCCTCCCCAGCCATGTGGAACTGTGAGATTAAACCTCCTTTCCTTTATAAATTACCCAGTCTTGGGTATTTCTTCATAGCAGCGTGAGAGCAGACTAATACAATTGTGTTCTTGAGTTCATTCAAGAATAAAAATTGCAACCCTTTGGGTTCTCATCCTATTTCTGCCACTGACTGCTAAGTGATTCTGGGCAATTCCCTCAGGCTCTCTGAACCTTATAAGCTGCAGATGTAAGATTGAGAGGTTGCTCTAGATAACAATAGCTAATATTTATCAACCTCTTACTGTATACTAAATACTGACCTAAGTGTTTTACATGAATCATTTCATTTAATCCCTAAGAGTTAGGTATTATTATTTCTTTCATTTTACAGATGAGGAAACTGAGGCCCAGACAACTTACTGATGTTTCCTGAAAAAATAGAATCTAAGTCAATGCTCTTGGGTGGTGCAATTCTAGGGAAGTGGGAGTGAGGGGTAGGGGAGTGAGAAAGGGAAGATGGGAAGCAAATGCAAGGTGATGCGTTTCCACACTGGCTACCACTTTACTGTGAGCCACGAAGCACCACACCTGGTCTCATGGCAGGAATGGCTTCTTGGCCTTAGGGAACACTGGCTGCGTGGAAAAATCACACCTCAGAATGATCCATGGGAGAGAAAAGGGGAGAGGGAGTTTGCTGCCCTCTCTCCCCTGTCTCTTGTCTCTACTGGCCCAAGTTTCTCCCATGGGGAGTCAAGAACCCCTTCCTCCTGGGTGGCGTCATGCAGCCTCTTTAGCAGGCACTAGGGAAGTTAGCTCCCAGGCCTTGTGGGTTGGCTGTTCATCTGAGTCTGGCAGAGGTTGGAGGAGCCATAACCCCAGATAGGGAGCAGGTGTGTGGGCCACACACAGTACCTGAGGCAAAGCAGGCAGCTGAGGAAGCAGATGAGGCCGAGAGAAGTCTGATACTCATGGATGGGTGTGGTGAGTAGTCATTGAAATGCAGACAACTGGGCTGGGCGTGGTCCTCACGCCTGTAATCCCAGCACTTTGGGAGGCTGAGGTGGGCGGATCTCCTGAGGTCAGGAGTTTGAGACCAACCTGGCCAACATGGCAAAACCCTATCTCTACTAAAAATACAAAGATTAACTGGGTGTTGTTGTAGGAGCCTGTAATCCCAGCTACTGGGGAGGCTGAGGTGGGGAGAATCACTTGAACTCAGGAGGTGGAGGTTGTGGTGAGCTGAAATCACATCACTGCACTCCAGCCTGAGTGACAGAGCAAGATTCTGTCTCAAAAAAAAAAAAAAAAAAAAAAAAAAAAAAATTACATTTGTGTAGGTTTTTAAAAAAAAAAGTTTAAATTTTAGAATAGTTTTAGATTTATAGAAAAATGGCAAAGATAGCGCAAAGAGTTCCTAGAGTTCCTATGTACTCTGCACCCAGTGCCCGTGTGATTCATATCTAACATTAGTATGGTACATTTGGCACAATTCATGAGCCAATATTTATACATTATAATTAATTAAAGTCCACACTATGTCAGATTTTCATGGTTTTTACCTAATGTCCTTTTTTCTGTTCCAGGATCCCACATTACATTTACTTGTCATGTCTCCTTAGGCCCCTCTTGGCTATGACGGTTTCTCAGACTTTCCTTCTGTTTAATGACCTTGACAGTTTTGAGTAATGCTGGTTAGGCATTTTGTAGGGTGTTCTTCAATTGTAATTTTTTTGCTGTTCTTGTTCTGATTTGACTGGGGTTGATTTGGGGAGGAAGACCAGATAGTTAAAGTGCCACTGGGATCATATCATATCAAGGGTACGTACTGTCAATATCACTTACCATGATGATGTTGACCTTGATCACCTGGCTGAGGTAGTGTCTGCCAAGTTTCTCCACTGTAAAGTTGCTCATTTCCCCCCTTTCCATATTGTAGGCTTTGGAAGAAAGTCACTGTATGCAGCCCACATTTTAGGAATGGCGGTTTATACTCTATTTCCTTGAGGGTGGAATTCTTCTGCCCTGGGGATTCGTCTATCGTTTCTCATGTATTTAATCATTTATTTATGTCTGTATGGACTCATGGATATTTGCTTTATACTTTGGGTCATCATCTAGTACTGCTTTGTTTTATTATGTTTTATTTTTTGAGATGAAGTCTCACTCTGTCATGCAGGCTGGAGTGCAATGGCGGGATCTCAGCTCACTGCAACCTCTGCCTCCCAGGTTCAAGTGATTCTCCTCCCTCATCCTCCTGAGTAGCTGGGATTACAGGCACGTGCCACCATGCCCAGCTAATTTTTGTAGTTTTAGTAGAGACAGGGTTTCGCCATGCTGGCCAGGCTGGTCTTGAACTCCTGACCTCAGGTAATCCACCCGTCTTGGCCTCTGAAAGTGCTGGGATTACAGGCGTGAGCCACTGCGCCCGGCCTAGTACTGCTTTATTTTGTTGCTCAAATTTTCCCAGCCCCGGCCATTGGGAGCTCTGTCAGTTGGTTTCCGTGTCACTTTGGCAAACCCCAATCATTGTTGGGGCGGGGGGTTCGGTTTGTTTGTTTGTTTGTTTGTTTTAACACTTTATTACTTTCTGACACTAAAGATGCTCCAGGCTCACCTTGTGTATTTCCTCACCCAGTCCTAGAGTCAGCCATTTCTTCAATAAGCCCTAGTTCCTTTTCGTGAAGAATGGTATTACGAACCAAGAGCTGGGCTCTAGCTGTGTCATTACTACTGGGGTGTCATTAATTCCAGGCCCTCTCAGCTGACAGAGCAGGAAAATATATGTGTGTGTAATAGTCAGGAAGGTTCCTTTAATCTTACCAAGCATACTTTGAAAAATTGGACCAGTTTAGAGTTCTCCGGCTGCTCAGTCTCAGTCTCTTTTGTTTTCCTTTTCCCAGTGCCTGTTTCTTTGTGCAAGTCCAGACCAGTTTGTCCTCGAATCCCTTCCTTGCCTTCCCTCTGCTCCACGGCCTCCTGCAGGGAGCTGATCCCTGATGTCTCCTAGGTTCCCAGGTCAGCCAGCTGCTGGCTGGACTCTGGCCAGGCCAGCAGGGCACCAGCTGGAGGTGGGGGCAGCACTTCCAGACGCAGCTCCAGGGCCTGGACAGGTCCAGGCCTGCTGGACAGGTCCCCCCCGCCCCCACCCCATGATTCTGCCTTCTTCTAGGCTCTAGTGACATCACCCCTGTCCTTTGTCTCTCCTGCCTGGAGGTGTCAATGACTTCTGCCTGGGGTCTCCCTGCCCCTGGTGGGCTTCTCAACTTCTTCTGTCACACATGTAACCATTTCTTTGAATAAATTCTCTTTGTTTAAAACACTCAGTGCTGCCTAGTTCACTGGTGGGGCCCTGGACAGAACTGTTTCATTAGGAAGGGACCCCAGGAATGGCAGTGGTGTCTGAGTAAAAGCAGGATGGAGGGAGAGTGAGTTTAAGGCAGTATTCTCAAGCCAGTACTGCTGTGGGCCCTAGGACGCCATCCCACTGGGGACGCTGAGTCGCTGGGGAGGACAGCCCTCAGCATTGTCTGACAGCCCCAACTGCTCGAGGTGTGCCCAAAGGTGAAGAACTCTCTAGTACTTTCAGGTTTTCACACAAATCTGTATGGCTCAGTGGGTCCCCACAAGGATCCCCAGCCCCTGATAGATGCTAGAGATTCGACAGGAGGCTGAGGGGAGGGATGGCCGGGGTATCAGCTGAACCCATTGCCACAGCAATAACTGAAGTTTAAACAAAATTAAAAAGGATGGGCCGGGGGCGGGAGACAGGCCCAGAGGTGTCTGGGATGCTGAGCTCCCCTCCGCTGGGGCCCTTCTCACAGCTCTCTTTTCCTCTCAGTCTTCACTCTTTCTGAGCAATCACTTACACACCCCGGGGTTTCAACAACTATCTACATGACATGGGAGGATCAGAGTTTGCTTTGTGCTTTAAAAATAAATCTGTTGAAGCCCCTGACTGGCTTTACTTGCAGAAATTCCCTTTGCAGAGAAAAGAGGCTTCCACACACTTTGCCTAACTAAATAAGAAAATGGACAGTTTATATAATAATTGAATTACATTAATGAGGTCATTCTCAGCAGGTATTTATGACAAGGCTGGGAAGCAAATGCAACCTTCTAGAAAAACCACAGTGGTGGTCATTTTAAGTGAAGAAACACATTCTTTTTTTGTTGTTTTGTTTTTGAGACAGGGGTGGGTCTCACTATGTTGCCCAAGCTGGTCTCGAGATCCTGAGCTCAAGCGATCCGCCTGCCTCAGCCTGCGAAAATTCTGGGATTACAGGCGTGAGCTGCCATGCCTGGCTTAAGAAATACATTTTTTCTGAGTCGGAGTCTCGCTCTGTCGTCACCCAGGCTAGAGTGCAGTGGCGGGATCTCGGCTCACTGCAACCTCCGACTCCTGGGTTAAAGCAATTCTCCTGCCTCAGCCTCCCAAGAAGCTGGGACTACAGGTGCCCACACCACACCCAGCTAATTTTTTGTATTTTTAGTAGAGACAGGGTTTCACCATGTTAGCCAGGATGGTCTCAATCTCCTGACCTCGTGATCCTCCTGCCTCGACCTCCCAAAGTGCTGGGATTACAGGCGTGAGCCACCGTGCCCAGTCAAGAAATACATTCTTTACCACAAACATTTCAACAAATGCAGTTTTCTCTAACAAATATGCATAGTTTCAAGGTTACACGTCAACTGTCCTTGGAAGAGAACTATTGAAATTAAACTCTATGACAAGAAGGCTTTTTGCCCTTCTAAGTACCAGAAACCCAACTACATGATGTCCAGCTACAGAAAGAAGACAGACTTAACTTAAATATTATGGTGAGCAATACATAAATCTTCGCTGACCTTCCCCCTTCATCTCCATGTGCACAGTCATCGCTTTGGATCCTCAAAGCGATTGTGTTTCAGTTTTCTTTTCCGTAAGAGTTTCCGTTAAGTGTCACTGAAACTTGTGGCATAAGATTGAACAATGGTATTAACCCAGATTGAATCAAAGCAGATAAAACAGCTCAGGCAACAGCTGTTTTAGCCCTTTAAAGATTCCAAATCTGGCCTTGTTCCCCATCCCAAACCGAAGCTGCTGACGCTGGAGACTGTGGAGAGAAAAGGGTGGCACCCAGCACAGGGGCCCAAGGGGTTCAACAAGCCACGGTGCCAGGTGGTGGCTCAGAGACTCACAGGGCAGAAAGTGTCTGTTATTTATTTTAATTAATGGCCTACACTTAAAAGGAGTTTCACAAGTAAACTTCTGGCTTCTCTAGAAAAAATAGGTAGCTCTTTCTTTCACCCCTGAACTGGCAATTTCACATGCCAATGGCAGCAGCTGGGCAGTGTTGGTCCCTTAGACCTCATACACGCTCACTCTCCTTTTGGAGAGGAGAGTCACTGTCACTGTCTTGTGGCCATTTCACTTATTCATGCCTCGGCTAGTTCCTGCAGACATTGGTGGTAAAGAGATTAGAGGGTGTGGCCAAATTCCAGAGTGGCTCCAAGAAGAGATCAAAGGACACACACACACACACACACACACACACACACACACACACACACACACAGCTTTGCATTCTAAGCTCCATCCACAATGAAGTTCCCCCAGTTCCTCTCACCTTGTCTCCTCTCAGCCTTTGCTGAAGCTGTTTTATCTGCCAGAAACACGCTCCTCTACTGTCCCCTGCCCACTTGGTCACATTCTATTCAACCTTCATGATGTCACCTCTACAGGAAGCCTCCCGGCCCCCAGTGAAGGTTCAGATGGATGTCAGAGAGACCCAAAGTAACAGCAACTTAGAAAAAAGGCAGACCTTTAATTCTCTTCCAAGGGAGAGTCCTGCCCAGTGAAGGCCCTCCCAGTACCTGGACTCTTCTATGTGCCGACCTATCCGTGAGGCACAGCAGACACAGTGCCTAGGGCCCATGAAAATGTTTTAATTTTATATAGAATCAGAAGGAAAAAATGAATATAATGATAAATCCAGGCTGAATTATTTTTGCCATTTTACTAATATAGTAGTAAAATAAAATTTTTAACATTTTTTTTTAACAGAAGAAGGGGCCCACAAAGGCAAAGGTGCTTAGGGTTCCCAAAAGTCACAATGCAGGCCAGGCGTGGTGGCTCACGCCTGTAATCCCAACACTTTGGGAGGCCAAGGCGGGTGGATCACTTGAGGTCAGCAGTTCCAGACCCTGGGCAATGTGGTGAGATCCCGTCTCTACTAAAATTACAAAAATTAGCTGGGTATGGTGGCACATGCCTATAATCCCAGCTATTTAGGAGGCGGAGGCAGGAGTATCACTTGAACCCGGGAGGCAAAGGTTGCAGTGAGCCGAGATCTCATTACTGCACTCCAGCTACTGGGCAACAGAGCAAGACTCCATCTCAAAAAGAAAGTCATCATGCAGCCCTGGGGGGTTACTCTCATCTATGTGGTCCACACTGGCTCAGCAGTACCATGGAGGGAGAGAACCAGGAAGGAGGGGCTGGGACATTTTAAGGGTATAATTTGGGAGTTGCACATACTATTTTTCCTCCCAACCCATTGTACGAACCTTAATCTCATGGCCACCCCGCTATAAAGGAGGCTGAAAATGCCGTCTTTATTTTGGATTGTTGTGTGCCCAAATAAAAACTGTATTCCAATGTGAGAAGGAGAGGGCCACTATTGGGAAAACTAGCTCCCTCTGCTAAGTGACCTTTCTAAATGCTTTCATGGCTCCAAGAGGGAGCAGGCAGAAGCTGCAATGTCCTTGATTACCTAACTTCAGAAACCACATGCCATTGTTTCCACAATCCTATTGGTGACACACAGGCCAAGCCCATCCTGTGTAGGAGGGCCCTACACCAGGCATGAATACAGGGAGGGGAGAATCACTGAAGGCCATCTGGTGACTTCCCAATGCCTGGGAGGCCCCTGTGAACTTCCTGCAAAGGATTCAGGGAGACCCTGCTTGCTCTTAGAAGAGTCAACCCCCTCCCTTTTTTCCTTGTGTCTATAAGCACATTTCTATGTCCTTGGAGCAGACAGACCCTAAGAAAGTGATGAAGGGAGAAAAAGACACTATTATTGGTCCCATCTCCTGTTAGCAAACATGGGGTCTCTGTGGCCTTGTCTTCGTGGTAGCCTGGTGTTTCTTCCTGGTATGTGACACTTCCAGCTGGCTCCCACTCATCTGCACAACAAGAGTGAGCAGCAGGCCTCAGGGATATGGCCTCGAACAAAGTCTCTGCTCCCTGGAACTTACCCTCAGTAAGGAGAGACAGATATCAAAGAAACACAGGACACACCAGATGGTAGAGTTATAAACATAATTAAAGCTGAATAAGTATGTGTGTGCTATTTTACAGAAGGTGTGAGGGAAGACCCCTCTGCAGAAGGGACATTTTCACCAAGACCTAAATGAAGAGAGGGAGTGAACCACAAGAATATGGGAGGAGGGCCAGGTGTAGTGGCTCATGCCTGTAATCCCAGCACTTTGGGAGGCTGAGGCAGGTGGATTCCCTGAGCTCAGGAGTTAAAGGCCAGCCTGGCCTTTTAGTAGTAGACATGGGGGTGACCTCTACAGGAAGGTCATGGGGGTAGACCTTTAGTAGTAGACATGGGGGTGACCCCATGTCTACTAGAAATATAAAAAATTAGCCAGGCATGGTGGCATGTGCCTGTAGTCATATACATATACATATATGTAGTCATATATATTTCCTTCCATATATATATGGCAGGAGGAGTGAATGCGAGATCAGGAGAGAGTCTTTCAAGACATGACTAGAACAAGATGGGACTAGAATGTGTCTATTGCCAAGGAGCAACTCGTGATTCAGGGATGCAGAAGAGAGGTGAAATCCAGAGACCAATGAAACGAAATGGCCTCTGACCGGAGCTGGGTCCCATCTCCCATTGTATTAACAGCAGGAGAGGGCCAGGTGCAGTGGCTCATGCCTGTAATCCTAGCACTTTGGGAGGCCGAGGCGGGCGGATTACTTGAGGTCAGGAGTTCAAGACCACCCTGGTGAAACCCCATCTCTACTAAAAATACAAAAATTAGCTGGGTGTGGTGGTGGGCACCTGTAGTCCCAGCTACTCAGGGGGCTGAGGCAGGAGAATTGCCTGAATCAGGGAGGTAAGGTTGAAGTGAGCCGAGATTGTGCCACTACACTCCAGCCTGGGTGACAGAGTAAGACTCTGTCTCAAAAAAATAAAATAACATAAAAATAGAAATAAAATAGCAGGAGGGAAGGCAGGATGCAGATGCAGATGGAAGCAGGTTGGAGATGTGATTGGAACGTGAAGGGGTTTCATGTGACTGCTTCTGGTTTCTCAATGGAGTCTGAGGCTCAGGGTGATGGCCACAGGGGTGCAGAAGGTTTGAGGGGGAAAGAAAAAGATGAGAATGAATGACTGTCCTGATGATCCAAAAAGCAAACCACTAGGGCAGTGCTTCTAAACTTTAATTGTGGAAATGAATCACCTGGGTGCCTGGGGACCTTTTACAATGCCAATTCGGATTCAGTAGGTCTGGGTGGGGCCTGGCCTCCTACATTTGTAACAAACTCCCCAGTGATGCCTGTGCTGTTGGTCCAGCACCACGTTTTGGTTAGGAAGGGAAGTGCTATGGTTTGAATGTGTCTTCTCCAAAATTCATGTTAAAATTTAATCCCCAATGCAAGAGTATTGAGGTGGGGCCTACAGGAGGTGGTTAAGTCATGAGGGCTCAGCCCTCATATGGATGAGATTCGTAGCCTTATATAAGGGCTGGAGGGAACTAGCTGGGTCCTTTTGCCCTTCTGCCTTCCTCCATGTGAGGACACAGCATTCATCTCCTCTAAACGATGCAGCAGCAAGGGATGGTGATGTTGGAAGCAGAGAGAACCGCTTTCACCAGACACTGAACTTGCTGATGCCTTGATCTTGGACTTCCCAGCCTTCAGAACTGTGAGATAAATTTCTATGACTTATCAATCACCCAGTCTGTGGCTTTTTTATAGCAGCACAAATAGACCGAGACAAGAGGTGCATAGGATTTGTGAGCATGGACCTTGAAGGTTTGTGGCCTCAATTTAAAGTGAGTCCATTCGCCCAGCGGGTGTTTTTCTCTTGCTGCTTGGGCACAGAGATGGAGTAAGTGGGTTTAATCAAGACTGAAGGGAGAGCCACAGAGATAGTAATATTTGAAAGGAAGTGTTTTTAATGATGTACCATGTAATCTGAGCTGGGTCAGGAATGAAGTGAAAAACTAAGAGATGATGGATGATGATAGGGGCTGTGAAAGGAAAACAAATCTTGGGACCCCCAAATCACTAAGCTAAAGGAGAAGGTCAAGCTGGGAACTGTTTAGGGCAAACCTGCCTCCCATTTTATTCAAAGTCACCCCTCTGCTCACTGCATATCTGATCTAATCAGAAACTCAGAAGAATGCAGCCATTTGTCTCTTATCTACCTATGGCTTGGAAGCCCTCTCCCCACTTTGAGTTGTCCTGCCTTTTCTTCCAGTTGTCCTGCCTTTCTGGACCAAAGCAATGTTCATCTTATGTATGTTGATCAATGTCTCATGCCTCCCAAAAATGTATAAAACCAAACTGTGCTCAGACCACCTTGGGCACATGTCATCAGGACCTCCTGAGGCTGTGTTCAGGTGCGTGTCCTTAACTTTGGCAAAATTAACTTCCTAAATTGACTGAGACCTGTTCACAAGGCCAATGAATCATGGTTCTTCATGAGATTAAATAATTGCTGGTGTGGGAGCATCAGAGCCACTAACCTGGAAATAGAGGACAAGGTGGCCAGGAAGTGAGGGGCTTGAAAGTGAGAATAAGGGGCGACATGGTCATTGGCGATGACAAGGTCAAGCATGTGACCTCCAGAGTAGGAGACTCAAGATCATTTGAGGCACGAAGGTCAAGGAACTGAGAGACCAAGGTGTCAGATGGATCACTCTTCAAAGAGTGACACTAGTAGATGTTGAAAATGAAGGCAGCGAGCCCAATGCTCAAGTCCTTAAGGGACAAGGAGGAATGATCAGGGTACTGGCAGGTGACAGCAACCAGGAGGGAGGCAGGATTTTCGTCTGATGGCATGAATTTCAAGGGAGCTTTGTGCAGCATCTACAAGGCACTGGGATAGAAGATAGACGTGGTCTCCCTCCTAAGTGAAGTAGGTTAAGCAAGGAAGGGTTCTAGGCAAGGAAGTTACATGATCCAGCTAGACTTTGAAAAGATCTCTTGGACTACTATATAGAGAACAGATTGGAGGGAGGTTCGGTGGCATTAGGAGGCTATTACAGTTACTAAGACTGAGGTTGTCAAAGGGTGGACCCCAGACCAGCAGCATCAGCATCACTGAGAACTTGTTAAAAATGCACATTTTGGGGCCCCACCTCAGATCTACTGAATCAGAAACTCTTGGGGGGGGTGACCCTGCCATTGGAGTTTTAACAAGCTCCCCCAGTGATTCTGATGTAAGCTGAAGTGAAAGGACTAGCGCAGTGGAGAGGGAGTGGATGAAGCTACAGCTTGTTAAGGGAGGAATAAGGACAGGGTAGCAAGGTGTAGCAGGGAAGAAGTGGGAAGCGCCAGGTTTCTGGGAGGAGGTAGTGCATGCTTGGGAGTATCCTGTACCCTAAAGGCATATGGAAGGCTGGAGGAGGAACCAAGGGGCAGGGCAAGATAAAAAGTTCTGTTCTGTCCACTGCATGGGGCACATGTGTTCCACAGAAGCTGGCTGGAAAGTAACGCTGTGGGCAAGAACCACATTCTGCCCTAGTTCCCCACATGAAATGCAAGACATGCTCTTGGAGGAAAGCTGCACTGGTGGCTCTGGGACATGGTGTGACAATGACACATGGTGTCTGTCTGTGGTCCAGTTAAGCTTGCCAATATTGCACACTTGCAATTGAGGGCATGGTGGAAAGCACACTGAGCCTGGAATCCAGAGGAATCAGCCCTGGGGTTAAGTCTTTTCCCACAGTCATTTCACCTCTGTGAGCCCATTTCTGCATTTATTTTATTGTATTTTATTTTTGTATTTATTTTGTTTCTGTATTTATTTATTTATTTATTTATTTATTTATTTATTTATTTATTTATTTATTTTGAGACAGAGTCTCACTCTGTTGCCCGGGCTGGAGTGCAGTGGCATGATCTCCGCTCACTGCAACCTCCGCCTCCTGGCTTCAAGCAATTCTCTGCCTCAGCCTCCTGTGTAGCTGGGATTACAGGTGCCTGCCACCATGCCCGGCTACTTTTTTCGTATTTTTAGTAGAGATGGGATTTCACTATCTTGGCCAGGCTGGTCTTAAACTCCAGACCTTGTGATACACCCACCTCCGCCTCCCTAAGTGCTAGGATCACAGGTGTGAGCCACCACACCCCGCCATTTCTGCACTTCTTAAACTGGGATTATAATATCTGCCTGAACTACCTAAAGGCAACACTGTTAGAGCCAAATGAGCCAATGCAAATCCAAATTTATTCCTAATTCTAAAATTTTTTCAATATAAGGCAGTATTCCAAATAGTCTAATAATTATTCTAATATTCTGTTATCAAAACTGCTTTTCTTGCTGGTAGCTGCCCACCTGCTATCATGTGATGGCAGTAGAAAGATGACCAATCCCTTTAAACACATTTTCCTTCCTGGTTATGGCTTTCAATTCACTGTATGAGGTCAATCCTTTGACTGGACCTTCTGCCTATAAAATTGCAGTACCTCGGAATGGTAACACTCTACAAAATATACCTACCTTTTATTTACTGCGTACTACATGCTGGTGTTTCATATTCACTATTTCATATGCCTTGAAGGAGTCCTGTGCACTAGATATTGCTATGCTCACTTTATAGATGAGGACATTGGGCTCAGAGACCAGGGGACTTAACCAAATTCACAGAGCTCGTGGAGGGCAGAGCCAGCACCTGACTGTGCCTGCCTGGGATACTGTAGTCTCCCTGCTCTTGCAAGCAGCTTTGGATGGGCAGGGTTGGGCACCGGGCATCAAGCCTGGGGAAAGGGAGCTTAGCTGGACAAGGAAAGGATGCTGAAGGCTGGGGCTTGAGGATCAGATTCAGTTGACCCTACCCAAGGCACAGGAATTGCTCTATGGACTTTCTGCTCTGCTCTTATGACTTTTATTCACAAGCAGCTCTCTAATGCCTTAACCTTCCATGGCACCCAATACTATTTGCTTTGATATTTGGTGGTAAAATGTTTCAACAGAGATGATGGAAGAACTAAGGGCCCAGGGAGGGCTCCAGAGGCAGGTGGGCTCCTTGCGTCCTCTAACCTATAGAACAAATGAGCAGAGGGGCTGGCTGTAGTGGCTCACGCCTGTAATCCCAGCATTTTGGGAGGCTGAGAAAGGCAAATCACCTGAGGTCAGGAGTTTGAGACCAGCCTGCTCAACATGGTGAAACCCCCCTCTACTAAAAATACAAAAATTAGCCGGGCCTGGTGGCAGGCACCTGAAATCCCAGCTACTTGGGAGGCTGAAGCCTGATAATTGCTTGAACCTGGAAGGCAGAGGTTGCAGTGAGCCAGGATCATGCCACTGCACTCCAGCCTGAGTGATAGAGTGAGACTCAGTCTCAAAAAAGCAAAACAAAACAAAAGAACAAATGCACGGGGGCGGAGGGGGTTGAAGGAGGCTGCCACAGCCCTGGGGTCTCTTTTCCAGGGATCTTAATACAGCCCATTTTACCCACGAACAGCATTATGCCTTGTGAACTTTGGTACAGGCAAGAGAGCGATTAGAGGAGTTTCAAAGCTGTGCTAGTTGAGGACACCAGCATGTGACATGAGAGATGGGCTGAGCCAGGAAGGAGCCCATGTTCCCTATCTCATATACACAGAAACCGAGGGCCTTGTCTCCAGGCCCAGGATTGTTCAGTGCAACAGAATCCCAGCCTCCCCATGTGTTACTCAATGGCTTTAATCCTCTTAAAAAGAACTGCCGGCCGGGCGTGGTGGCTCACGCCTGTAATCCCAGCACTTTGGGAGGCCGAGGCGGATGAATCACGAGATCAGGGGATCCAGAGCATCCTGGCTAACACGGTGATAACCCGTCTCTACTAAAAACACAAAAAATTAGCCAGGCGTGGTGGCGGGCGCCTATAGTCCCAGCTACGCAGGAGAATCACTTCAACCCAGGAGGTGGAAGTTGCAGCGAGCTGAGATCGCGCCACTGCAGTCCAGCCTTGGCGACAGAGCGAGACTCCGTCTCAAAAAAAAAAAAAAAAAAAAAAAAAAAAAAAAAAAAAAAAAACAAAAACAAAAAAATTGCCGCACCCAAACAACACAAACTCCGGGAAGAATTGGCATCTTCTGCATGAGCATTGCCTTCATGAAAGACTTTTCCGGCCGGACGCAGTGGCTCACACCTTTAATTCCCAGTATTTTGGGAACCCAAGGTGGGAGAATCGCTTGAGCCCAGGAGTTCAAGACCAGCCCTGGCAACATGGCAAGACCCCATCTCTACAAAAATAAAAAAGATTAGCCAGGCGCGATGGCCAACACCTGTAATCCTAGGTACTTGGGAGGCTGAGGTGGAAGGATCACTTGAACCCAGGAGTTTGAGGCTGCAGTGAGCTATGATCATGCCACTGCCCTCTGGCCTGGGTGTCACAGCAAGACCCCATCACTAAATAAATACATCAATAATAAAAATAAGGAATGTTTTCTGGCCGCGTGCGGTGGCTTATGACTGTAATCCCAGCACTTTGGGAGGATAAGGAGCGAGGGTCACTTGAGGTCAGGAGTTCAAGACCAGCCTGGCCAACATGGTGAAACCTCGTCTCTACTAAAAATACAAAAAAATTAGCCAGGCCTGGTGGCGGGCACCACCTGTAATCCTAGTTACTCAGGAGGCTGAGACAGGAGAATCACTTGAACCCGAGAGGTGGAGGTTGCAGTGAGCCGAGATGGTGCCACTGCACTCCAGCCTGGGGTGACAGAGCAAGACTGTCGAAAAAAAAAAAAAGTGTTTTCTGATCGTGCTCTTGGTACCAGTTCTCCTGAGAGTGAGCTTCACTGTGCTGGATCACAAATGTCCTGTGGAAAGACGTCTGGCTGGGGCCATCTTTCCACAGCCACAGCACAGACCCTTGCATGAGAGGGAGGGAGGGAGGGATGGATGGGTGATTGCTGGAAGAAGTTGCAGAATATCCCCTGGACCGCCTCCAAATACAAGTTCAGTGACATAGAACATCAAATTAGTTTTTCTGGTATGAAAGGCTATGTCTTGGGGGAACACCTCTTCCACCGCCCTGCAGTGTAGACACCAGCAGTCGAGTACATGTAGTTACCACTGTTTTTGTTTTTCTTTTTTTAATGGGTCCTGGCTCCTTCAATGGAGAGCCAGTAAGCAATTAAAACCCGCTTCTAAATCATCCGAAGTACTCCTTTGGAGTGGCTGCAAAAATCGATCATCCTCACGGATACAAAGGGGGAGAAAAGAAAAACAAAAGGAATTACTTTAACATCTTCATTTTCAGACTAGGTTAGGGCAGTAAAAAAGATGACCAGTGGAGGCAAACACTGGTTCAGGGCTGTGGCAGCAGCAGCGGGGTTCCAGGCAGAGAAGGGAGGGTAACAGAGGCTGTTCTGACCCTCCTTGCTTCTGGGGTCTCTTGCTGGGCTTCTGAGTAGCTCTGCAAGTCACTTGCCCTCCTGTGGAGAGCTGGGCATTGGGGTTCATTTTGACCACACGTGTTTTGCTGGTTTTGGAGTCAAGCAGACATCTGTCACTGCCGAGATTTAATTCCCATAGCTGTGTGACCCTCGGCCATTTGCTTACTGTCTCTGAGCCTTAATTTACTCATCTGGGAGGAACAATAGGACTGTTCAGAGTAAGTGAAGTAGCACACTGGGCGTCAGGGCACGCTCGGGGCCGCGCCGGCACGCAGGGGACCTCGCCCGCCCGGGATTACTGCCTGGAAACGGCTTGCAGGGACGGTGGAGGATAACAGGGCGCGAGCACCGCCCGCGGCCAGGGCCGCCTTCCGCGTTTTCTCTTGCCAACGCAGCTGAGCGCCGCTGAGCGCCGCTGCGGGTTGTGGAGACAGTCCGCCCTCTAGTGGCCGACTTCAAAAGTTGCTTCAAAGACAAGGCTGAATGAAAAGTGCTGGGGCGCCTAAGGCGATGCACGGCATGGAAAGGGGGCTACCTTTCCCTTTCCTTTTACCAGAGTGGACAAAGCCTGTTCCATCGTTTCTGGGAGCCCTAGAGGGAATCCGGTTGCACTAGCCTGCATCCTCAGGCCACGGAACTGACCATGGTGGGTTAAACTGGAAAAGTTTCTTTGTTTAGGCAGGAAAGACTCAGATTTAACGCACATTTACTGAGCACCTACTACGTTCCTATCTCTGTGTAGGATGCTTTCACTTACTTCACCCATTTAAACCTCTCAGTAAGATCGGGCACGGTGCCTCACGCCTGTAATTCCAGCACTTTGGGAGGCTGAGGAGGGGGACCGCTTGAGCTCAGTTCAATACCAGACTGGGCAACAGTGAGATCCCTCTCTACAAAAATTAAAAAATTAGCTGGGCATGGTGGCACACGCCTGCGGTCCCAGCTACTAGGGATGCTGAAGTGGGAGGATTGCTTGAGCCCAGGAGATTGAGGCTGCAGTGAGCCATGACTGTGCCATTGCACTCCAACCTGGGCAACAGAGCGAGACGGGGTTTCACCGTGTTAGCCGGGATGGTCTCGTTCTCCTGACCTCGTGATTCACCTGCCTCCGCCTCCCAAAGTGCTGGGATTACAGGCGTGAGCCGCCGCGCCCGGCCCAAGCAGTGGTTCTTAAACGTGGATGTATATTGGATTTCCAGGAAATTAAAAAAAAAATGTTTGTGGACCGGGCATGGTGGCTCATGCCTGTAATCCCAGCACTTTGGGAGGCCAAGGCGGGTGGATCACCTGAGGTTAGTAGTTCGAGACCAGCCTGGCCAACATAGTGAAACCCCTTCTCTACTAAAAATACAAAAATTAGCCAGGTGTGGTGCTGCACGCCTGTAATCCCACCTACTCAGTAGGCTGAGACACGAGAATTGCTTGAGCTCAAGAGGCGGAGGTTGCAAATGATCTGAGAAGGCGCCACTGAACTTCAGCCTGGGCAACAGAGTGAGACTCTCTGTCTCGAAAAAAAAATGTGAATATATATATATGTGTGTGTATATATATGGTTGTGAGTTCACCTCAAGAGATTACAATTTAATTGGCACATAGTTGACATAGTTGTGCCAATTAAATGTGTCTAGACGCTGGGATTAAAACAAAACTCCTCAGGTGGTTCTAAGGCGAGGTCAAGATTAGAACCATTGACTAGAGCACCTTCCCATCACCATTTGATAGGCTCCACCTCAGAGGAAGACTATGCCCTCTTCTCGCTTCGCTGCCAGGGAAAGGAAGCCAAATTTGTCTTTAGTTCGGCAACCTTGGCTCCATTTCGGTTCCCATTTTTCTTATTCCTTTTTTTTTTTTTTAGATGGAGTCTCGCTCTGTTGCCCAGGCTGGAGTGCAGTAGCATGATCTCGGCTCACTGCAACCTCTGCCTCCTGAGTTCAAGTGAGTCTTCTGCCTCAGCCTCCTGAGCAGCTGGGATCACAGGCGCATGCCACCACATCCAGCTAATTTTTGTATTTTTAGTAGAGACGGGTTTCACCATATTGGACAGGCTGGTCTCGAATTCCTGACCTCGTGATCCGCCCGCCTCAGTCCCCAAAAGTTCTGGTATTACAGGCGTCAGCCACCACGTGCAGCCTATTTTTCTTATTCTTCAAGCACATCTGCTCTTCACACCTGTCAGACTCACAACCTGGTACATGACACACATTAGGCCCTTAACAAATGTCTGAAGAAGAAAAGGAGGGAGAAGAATCACAAGGGAAGAAGTACAAAGGAATGGGATTGGAATAGGGGAATTCTTGAAAAAGTGATGTTTCTGGAAAAGGGGGATTTCACGGTACCCACTGGGGGAGAATATTAGTGCAAATAGTGCCCAGTAATGGATAATCACCCAGGGATTTGCCTCCCAGTGATACCACATAAGGGCATCAAATCACATTCACAACCTTAAATTTAATAGTTGTGCCTGAAGTGAGGACGAATTACCTTGGGATATCAGTTCCCCTTCCCACCAAACCCCCAGAGCTGACAAATTGACGGTCCAACAAGGTCTCCTCTGAATGCTGAGTGCCCTGGAAGGCAGAGTGAAGCTCTGACCCCATTGTGTTGTGAGGTGGAGAGTAAATGACAGTGGTTTCCTTGTGCCCTGGCTTGTTTCTTCCCCCTGGGCTTCATCCATTCCCACCCTCAGAGCTAACTGGGGCTGACTGGGAATGAGCTAATTAGGACTGGCCTTTCCCTATCTGCACTTCCCAGAAAAGGAGCATATACCTTCAGGAAAACATGAATTCACAGGTCAAAGTGGCAGATTTCAGAATCACAACTACGTGAAATGAAAAACTGCATTTTAGTTTACAGAATCCAACTATGCATATAAAAACAGTTACATAGATAATGTAATATTGGCCTAATACATATACAAAAAGAGATAAAAGAAGATAATGACAATGTGGATAAGAACAAGAAAACATAGAAAAGAAATGTTAGATATGTAAAATATCATAGTTGTGTAATGCCCAGACCCGCGATGACCCGAAAGCAACCACCAGAGTCCAGAGACAAAGCCAAGCGGCAGGGATCGCTTTATTTTGAGTTCGAACTCGGTTCCCTCCAGCTAGGTATCCGATCCTAGGGAGAGACCCCGAGCTCGGTGTTCAGCCGTCTTTTATAGTCAGACACAAACAAGTTACAGCAAGTTACAGAGTCACTGGGAATTTTTATAGTTGTAGGTTTACAATTGGCTGACATTTAAAGTTAAACATTAGTCAGTTGTTCATTGGTTCCCGCCCTTTGACCAAACCACAAACGGTCGCTTGCCCTGCTAGGGACTTTCCAGATAACCTTGTTGTTCTAGCATTAAGGGGAGTTTCCTGACTTTTCTGACCTCTGATATTCAGTATTTTTCCACTCCTCATTCCCCCCTCTCTCTAGTATCTTGAGAGCCAATCTTGGGTCTTATATATCTGACTCAGAAGTCTCGGTGAGTACAGGTTGGTACTGGGCTCTCAGGACCATAAGCTGGACAGTGTTGAGTCTTTCTTTTATAAAGTTTGTTAATCTGTTTATTATACATGGTCCTATAGTGAGTAAGAGAAGTATACTTATGAATGGTCCTATGAGGGGCACTAGAAGGGAGTACATGGAGGAATTCCACCAGCTGTTGGCAGCAGAGGTGAACTGTTGTTTCTGCAATTCTAGGCTGAGTTTATATAGTTGTTGAACTCGCGTTTCTACGAGCCTAGATTCATTTATGTAGAAACAACAATCTTCTCTGAGGAAAAGACAGGCCCTTCCTTTTTCGGCCGTTAACAGGTCTAGTGCACGGCGGTTTTGTAAAGTAACTTGGGCAAGGGAAGTCAATTGTCTCTGTAATGAGGCAAGGGATTCGGCGGAAGCTTCCATAGCTATGGAGAATTGATGAGAGAGTTTTGCAGTGCTGATAAGGGAGTGACCTAAAGCTCCTCCGGCTAGTCCTGCAGCAACTAAGGACTTGGTGAGTGAGACTCCGGCTACTAGGGGGAGGAATATAGCTCGTTTTGGTCTAGGGAAAGGGGCGGAGTCCCACCTGGAAAATTCTGCAGGGGTGCGCAAGGTTAGTTGGGGGACTAGCGTGACAGGGAGACACAGTAGGGTTATAGTGGCCTTAGTGGAAAGGTTCTTATATACGGTACCATTGCACCAGAAGAAAGAACCGGGGGGGGGGGGGGGTGCGGCAAAGAGGGTTGAGTTGGGAGTGGAAGTTGTATTACAGAGGGTAGTGCTGGCATTGGAATAACAAAAGGAGACTTGTGTCTGTCCAGGGTTTAGGAACAAGGGGAAGTCAGGGATCGGGAGTGGTATGTGGCTATTGTTAGGGTTTAGGCTGAGAGAAGCGTTAGACGGGCCTGGAAGTGGAACTGCGGTTAACAGCGGTCACCCTAGAGCCGCGCAGAAGAAGCAGGCGGAGAGATTGCCTAGGCCAGTGGCGTTTGTGATTTCTAACCTTTCTCTTAATAGGGATAACCAGGAAAAGGGGCGGGTAGGAGTTAAAGTTGAAAGCTGGACATTTAATTCCTTTTCCTGGTTCTGTATAGCCGCGTGTAGGGTGGTCTGGATCTGAACAAGGGAATGCCAGAGAAAGAGACAGCTACTAGGCCAGGTAGTTCCCGAAGTCAAGTACAGGAGCCCCTTTTTGCTGGGAAGTCCAGCGGGAGTCCCGGGGGTCCTAGATAACCCAGGTGTAGCCTGATGTGGTTTTAAAGAAATTGTGTGACTGCCACGTTTGACTGGATAGGGACTCAGAAGTTTTTAAGATTTTAACGGTGTGGATTTTGCAGGACCTATATGGACAGCCGACACTTTGTTCTACCCATGAGTTATTACAATAAGAGAGTGTTTGGTCAAAGAGGAAACAAATTGCGGGTGCTGCTTTTCCTGGCTGGTGTTTAAAATCAGTGAAATTTAGATGGATGGGAGTGCTACAGCTCCCAGGGGGACAGTCAGCAGTGCCTAATACATAGCCCTTTTGTTCTGTCTGAGCATAATTGGTCCAGTTCTCAGTCAGGAAGAAACGCCAAGCGAAAGGGGATGTTGCCGGGTTCGCCTGGGTCTCCCCACAAGGGATCCATAAGAGTAGAAGAGTTATAAAGGAGGTAGGTGTCATAGTTACAGTTTAGGTTGCTGACAGCGTAGAACAAGTTTTAGAGGGTTTTCTTTGGTCCGGTCAACTGTCCAGATTGCTGCCTCTCCCGTCGAGGACGTAACAAGGTCCGAGAGCAGGTCTATAGGCTTGGCGTGGGTGTGATGAATCCAGGCGGCGATGCTTTCCACTTTGAGGGCCGTAGGCGTAGTCAGGATCACCTGGAATGGTCCTTTCCACCGGGGCTCTAGGGTTTCTTGTCGGTGGCGCTTGACGAGGACCCAGTCTCCCGGTTTGTATTGATGTGGAGTGGGTGGAGACCCAGCTTCATATAGTTCTTTTAGCTTGGGCCAGACTTCCTCATGAACTCTCTGTAGGGCTTGTAAGGAGAACAAAAGTTCAAGACCATTATCTGTGTCAGCTTTGAGGAGATTGTCTTTAAGGTTAGGGAGGATAGGGGGTGGTTTGCCATACATTATTTCATAAGGGGTAAGTCCTAGTTTATAAGGAGAGTTACGTGCCCGGAACAGAGCGTAGGGGAGGAGGACTACCCAGTTAGCGCCAGTCTCCATGGTCAATTTAGTTAGGGTCTCTTTTAATGTTCTATTCATTCTTTCTACCTGACCTGAGCTTTGGGGTCTATAAGCACAATGTAGTTTCCAGTTAGCCCTAAGGATGGAAGCCAGTTCCTGACTTACCTTTGCGGTGAAGGCCGGCCCATTATCCGACCCTATCATGACTGGAAAGCCGTACCTGGGCAGGATTTCTTCTAGGATCTTTTTGGCCACAATCTGTGCAGTTTCTTTCTTTGTCGGAAAAGCTTCTGCCCATCCTGAGAATGTATCTATGAAAACTAGTAAATATTTGTATCCATATTTTCCTGGCTTTATTTCAGTAAAGTCAATTTCCTAATATATACCAGGTCTATCTCCCCTGTGTCTTTTCCCTGTGGTCTGGGTCCCGTGACTGGCGTTATTGAGTTGATATACTACACAGTTTTTAACCGTGGCGTCTACTTTTTCAGGGGCGTTTTTAATTTTTAGTCCAGTGTGTTGAATCAAATCTAACATCCGCCGCGGGCCCAGATGAGTGCTTCGGTGGATTTGTGCTATTACTCGCTGCCCCAACCTGTCTGGGAGAATGGTATTGTTGTTAGAATCTTTCCACCACTGATTACTGACCTGTGTTCCGGGGAGTTTACTTATCCACTGGAGGTCTTCTTCTGAGTATTCTGGGTGAAAGGGCAACTCTCTGGGCCCGGGATCAGGCAGCTGGAGGGTCAGTAGCTGGGGGGTGGTTTTAGCCACTTCTTTTGCAGTCTGGTCAGCCAGGTTGTTTCCTCGAGTGACTGGGTTAGTGGCTTTTTGATGTCCCGGACAGTGGACAATGGCCAGCTTTCTGGGTTCCCAAAGGGCAGCCAGAAGATTTAAGATTTCTTCTTTATTTTTAATGTCTTTTCCTTCAGCTGTGAGAAGCCCCCTCTCTCTGTATATAGCCCCATGTATGTGGGCGGTGGCAAATGCATACCGGCTGTCAGTATATACTGTCAGTTTACAGTCTTTGCCTAGTTTCAGGGCTTGTGCCAAGGCTATTAACTCAGCCTTTTGAGCCGATATTCCTGGAGGTAAAGGCTTAGCCCAAACTATCTCAGTCTCTGAGGTTACCGCCGCCCCCGCATACCTCTGTCCTTGGTGAACGAAGCTGCTTCCGTCAGTGAACCAGGTGAGATCTGCATCTGGCAGCGGTCGGTCCTGGAGGTCTTCTCTGACTCCATGTACCTGGGCTAGTATTTCAGCACAGTTGTGGAGCGGCTTACCTAAGTCTGGGTCTGGCAGCAATGATGCTGGGTTTAGGGTTGTTGGGGGCTTAAATGTTATTCTGAGGGGTTTAGTAACAGCCCTTGATAATGGGTAAGCCGAGCATTGCTGAGCCATCGGTCAGGGGGTTGTCAGAGGATGCCTTCGACAGCATGAGGGGTGGTGACTTGTAATTCTTGGCCCATGGCCAGTTTGTTAGCGTCTTTGACCATCAGGGCCGTTGCAGCAATCATCCGGAGGCAAGGAGGCTATCTTGCAGCTACCGGGTCCAGTCTCTTTGAGAGGTATGCAACCGGTCTGCACCAGGGACCTAAATTTTGAGTTAATACTGCTTTCGCTATGCCCCGGCTTTCGTCCACGTATAAGTGGAAAGGCTTAGAGACATCTGGAAGACCTAGCGCGGGGGCCGAGAGCAGAGCAGTTTTGATTTGCTGGAAAGCTTGCTCAGCCTCTTCAGTCCAATTGAAGGGCTGCTGTTCTTTGGTAGCCTGATAGAGGGGTTTTGCCAGTTCAGCGAAGCCAGGTATCCAGAGTCTGTAGAACCCTGCAGATCTTAGGAACTCTCTTACCTGTCGTGTTGACTGCGGTCTGGGGACCTGTAGGACAGTTTCTTTTCGAGCATTTGTTAGCCAGCGCTGTCCCCCTCTAAGTAGATATCCCAAGTAGGTTACCTCTGGCCTGCAGATCTGGGCCTTTTTAGCTGAGGCTCGATAACCCAGGTTTCTTAAGGTTTTCAGGAGGTCTTTGGTTCTTTGGATGCAGGCCTCTGGGGACGTTGCCGCTATTAAGAGATCATCAACATACTGCAAGAGAGTTATACTGGGGTGTTGGCGTCGGTACTCACCTAAGTCTTCGTGGAGGGCTTCATCAAACATAGTTGGGGAGTTTCTGAATCCTTGTGGCAGTCTGGTCCACGTCAGTTGGCCACTTATGCCTCTCTCAGAGTCTGTCCACTCAAAGGCAAAAATTTCCTGGCTTTTAGGGGCTAAAGGCAGGCTAAAAAAAGCATCTTTTAGGTCTAGAACAGTATACCATTGATTTTCAGGACTCAAGGTACTCAGGAGGGTGTATGGATTTGGCACCGTTGGGTGTATGTCCATTACCCTTTTATTGACTTCTCTTAAGTCTTGTACCGGCCTATATTCTTTACTGTTGGGTTTTTGTATTGGTAGCAGCTGAGTGTTCCATGGTGAGTGGCAGGGGCATAGGACTCCATGATCTAGGAGTCGGCGGATGTGTGGTATAATTCCTTCTTTGGCTTCCAGGGCCATTGGGTATTGGCGCACACGAACAGGGTCCATCCCGGGCTTAAGCTCAACAAAAATGGCGGGACGGTGCTTTGCTAGCCCTAGCCCTCCTGTTTCTTCCCAAGCCTCCGGGAAGTTCTGGAGCCAGGAGTCTATATTTTGGTTAGGAGGCGTTAACTCCTGGTGAAGCCAGTACTCATCCTCTAGAGTTACGGTAAGAACAGATAGTGGCCTGTTTTGGGAGTCAGTCACTTTGGGCCCTTCTCGTTGAAAATGGATTTGTGCCTCCATTTTTGTCAACAGATCTCTCCCCAACAGGGGACAAGGGCTGTCAGGGATGACCAGGAAGTTATGGGACACTTTCCCGGTTCCCAAGTTTACTGCTCTCTGGGTTGTCCATGGATATTTCTTGGTTCCTGTGGCCCCTTGAACCCAGGAGGAGTTGGAAGATAACTTTCCATAGGGCTTGACTAAGACCGAATGTTGTGCCCCGGTATCGACCAGGAACTGGACCGGGGACCCCTCCACTTGTAAAGTTACCCTAGGTTCGGGGAGGGGATCCGAACCCCGTCTCCCCTAGTCTGTATCTTGGGTAACTAGTATTGGCATAGATTTGGGCTGCCATTGTCCTTGGCCTGGCTGGCACTCCTTCCTTTTGGGGCAGTCTTTTATCCAGTGACCAATTTCTTTACAGTATGCACATTGGTCTTTACTCAGATTGCGCCTAGGGGCACGCGTGGATTGGGTGCTTCCTGGCGGTGGTTGCTCTTTTTGAACGACCGCCGCCAGGACTTTGGTCATTTTCTCAGTGGCCTTAATTTGTCTTTCCTCTGGAGCATCTCTGTTGTTGTAAACTCTCTGTGCTATGCGAAGGAGGTCCTGGACCTGTTTTCCCTCCAAATCTTCTAATTTTTGTAGCTTTTCTTTTAATATCCGCGGCCGCCTGGTTGACAAAGGACATAACGACTGCTGCCTGATTTTCAGGTGCCTCTGGATCTATAGGTGTATACTGTCTAAAGGCTTCCATTAGTCTTTCTAGATAAACAGCGGGGCTTTCTGTTTTTCCCTGTAAAACAGAATATACCTTAGCCAAATTAGTGGGCTTGCGAGCTGCAGCCCGGAGACCCGCCATTAGAGTCTGGCGATAAACGAGTAGCTTTCCCCTACCTTCTGCTGTATTGTAGTCCTGCGTTGGCCTGGTCAAGGGAAATGCTGCATTAATGAGGTCGGGGTTTGCAGTCAGTTGACCGTCATCTCCAGGAACCAACTTTCTAGCCTCTACCTGGATTCTCTCCTGTTCCTCCGTTGTGAACAGAATGCGGAGGAGCTGTTGGCAGTCATCCCAGGTGGGCTGATGAGTGAACATGACACTATCTAGAAGGGCTGTTAAATCCTTGGGGTTATCAGAGAACCGGGCATTCTGAGTTTTCCAGTTGTACAGGTCACTGGTAGAGAATGGCCAATACTGGAGTCTAGGGTTACCTGTGTCATCGGGGGGTCCTATTTCCCTTAAGGGGAGCGCTACAGTGGAATCAGGAACTCGCGGAGTTGCCTCACGCTGGACACGCCCACGCGTTTGCCCTGCCGGCCCTCCCGAGCCATGTTCACTTTCAGTTTCTCCTGGCGCCGCGGCCGCTTCTCGGCCCTCATGGCTTCCTGGGAGTGTGGCCGGTTGGGCTTGGGCATGGGGTCCAGGAGGGGGAGGATAAGGCGGGGGTTCCAAGGATGCGAGGTCCTGGCTGTCAGGCAACACAGGGGGCAAGGGGGCAGTTGGAGTTTTTGGTCTTTTGGTGGTCCCAGTTGGTTGCGCGACTAGGGTTTTACAGGGTTCAGAGGTCAGCAGAAAGGGAGCTAGCCACGGGGGCGGATTTTCCACCAGATCTTGCCAGACTAAAATGTAGGGGATCTGATCTGGGTGTCCCGAACGACCTGGCAGGAAAACCCTTGATTTTACCTGGAGGATAATGGGGAGGCAAAAAGTTCCCTCGGCTGGCCAGCCTACGCCGAAGGTGGGCCACTCAGAGTGGCAGAGGGTTATTAATTTTCCCTTTTTAAGTTCTATACTGAGATCATGTCCCCTTGCTCTCACATCTTTAAAATTATTGACAAGGAGAGAAAGTGGTGTGGTCTGGGAGTTGCCCATTCCTTGGAAGTCCTGTTGATAGAAGATGGGTGGTAAGGGATATTAGTGCCTGGTACAGGACTGGCTCCGAAGCTCCTGTAAATCAAGGTAAATTAGTAAGGGGCAAGCAACAGATAACTTCCAACAACCAAGATATATTGATCGCTAGCGCGTTTCAGGCTTAGGACCCGACCAGAAACAGATGGGCCACAGAATACAGAGCCCCAGATGAGTACCAGAGGACGTCTCCCACCGGCCTCCACTGACTGTCCTATAGCATGTCCGCCAGGACTAGATCAGTCTCATATACAGACCCCGCGGGATTATTCAGATGCAGACAGACAACATATAAACAGAGCCGGCTTACTCACTTTTGCGATGACCCGTTGGCCTGGGGTCTGGTGGGCTTAGGGGCAATCCCGGACGAGCCCCCAAGATGTAATGCCCAGACCCGCGATGACCCGAAAGCAACCACCAGAGTCCAGAGACAAAGCCAAGCGGCAGGGATCGCTTTATTTTGAGTTCGAACTCGGTTCCCTCCAGCTAGGTATCCGATCCTAGGGAGAGACCCCAAGCTCGGTGTTCAGCCGTCTTTTATAGTCAGACACAAACAAGTTACAGCAAGTTACAGAGTCACTGGGAATTTTTATAGTTGTAGGTTTACAATTGGCTGACATTTAAAGTTAAACATTAGTCAGTTGTTCATTGGTTCCCGCCCTTTGACCAAACCACAAACGGTCGCTTGCCCTGCTAGGGACTTTCCAGATAACCTTGTTGTTCTAGCATTAAGGGGAGTTTCCTGACTTTTCTGACCTCTGATATTCAGTATTTTTCCACTCCTCAGTTGAAGTGAACACATCACATGAATAAATAACAAAATAGATAGAAATTTAAAAAAACAAAATAAAAAATAACAAAATGACAATTTGCAAAACTGATTGTCAACTTGGAAGAACAGGTGGAGGAAATCTTTCAGAAGAGAGAAGGAAATAACAAAGATGTATAAAATATAAAGAAAAAACTAGGTTATGTGGAAGACAGAAGTACTAACATCCAGGGAATAAGAATTCTAGAAAGAAGAAAAATGAACAGAAATAAATATTTGAAGAAAAATGAGATGATCTTCTGTAACTGTAAAAAGATGAAAGAAAGATAAAAAAGGTTATAGAAAAAAGATAAGAAAAAATCCACACTAGAACATTTTATAGTAAAATTAAAATTTTCTAGGCTGGACACGGTGGCTCATACCTGTAATCCCAGCACTTTGGGAGGCTGGGGCAGGAGGATCACTTGAGCCCAGGAGTTCAAGACAAGCATAGGCAACAAAGTGAGATCCCATCTCTACAAAAAGTTTTAAAAATTAGTCAGGCATGGTGATGCATGCTTGTAGTCTCAGCTACTCAAGAGGCTGAGGTGGGAGGATCATTTGAGCCCAGGAGGTTGGGGCTGCAGTAAACTGATTTCACCACTGCATTCCAGCCTGGGTGACAGAACAAGACATCATCTAAAAATAAAAAATTTTTAAGAAATGGAAAAAAAGAAAGAAAAAAGAATTTCAAAGAAGCAGAGAAAATTCTAAAAAATTGTCAAGAGAAAGAGAACATCACAAAAAGAGGATTAAAATCAGATTGACATCAGATTTTTTTTTTTTTTATTTGTTTGTTTGTTTGAGACAGAGTCTCGCTGTATCACCCAGGCTGCAGTGGCATGATCTCTGCTCACTGCAACCTCCACCTCCCGGGTTCAAGCAATTCTCCTGTCTCAGCCTCCTGAGTAGCTGGGACTACAGGTGCCCACCACCATGCCTGGCTAAATTTTTTTGTATTTTTAGTAGAGATGGAGTTTCACCATATTGGTGAGGCTGGTCTTGAACTCCTGGCCTCAGGTGATCTGCCCACCTCGGCCTCCTGAAGTGTTGGGATTACAGGCGTGAGCCACCATGCCTGACCTGACATCAGATTTTTTAACAGCCACAACTGATGTAAGAAAATAGCGGAATGAGCTGGGCCTAATGGCTCACACCTGTAATCCCAGTTACTCCAGAGGGTGAGATGGGAAGATTGCTTGAGACTAGGAGTTTGAGACCAGCCTGAGCAACATAGTGAGACCCCATCTCTAAACAAATATTTTAAATTAGCCGGGCACAATGGTGCACTCCTGTAGGCTTAGCTACTCAGGATGCTGAAGTGGGAGGATTTCTTGAGCCCAGGAATTTGAGGCTGTCAAGAGCTATGATTACACCATTGCGTTCCAGCCTGGGCAATAAAGCGAGACTCCATTTCTAAAAAAGAAAAAGAAATGAAGAAATAAAGAAAAAAGGAAAAGAAAAATAAAAAAGAAAAGAAAAAAATGGTGGAGGAATGGTATGGTATTCTCAAAATAATAAAGGCAAATAAATCATCCTCAATTTTATTATTTATTTATTTATTTATTTATTTTTGAGATGGCATCTCACTCTGTTGCCAGGCTGGAGTGCAGTGGCACGATCTTGGCTCATTTCAACCTCCGCCTTTCAGGTTTAAGCAATTCTGCTGCCTCAGCCTCCCAAGTAGCTGAGACTACAGGTGCGTACCACCACTCCCAGCTAATTTTTGTATTTTTAGTAGAGACAGGGTTTCATCATGTTGGCCAGGGTGGTCTCTTGACTTCGTGATCCGCCCACTTCGGCCTCCCAAAGTACTGGTATTACAGGTGTGAGCCACCGTGCCTGGCTTATTTATTTTTTTGAAATAGAGTCTTGCTCTGTTGCTCAGGCTGGAGCCGGGTGGTGCAGTCTCCACTCACTGCAACCTCCGTCTCCTGAGTTCAAGCAGTTCTCCTGGATCAGCCTCCCGAGTAGCTGGGACCACAGACGTGGGCCACCATGCCCGACTAATTTTTGTAGTTTTAGTAGAGATGAGGTTTCACCATGTTGGCCAGGCTGGTCTCAAAATCCCGACCTCAGGTGATTCACCTGCCTTGGCCTCCCAAAGTGTTGGGATTACAGGCGTGTGCCATCACATCTGGTCGATTAGAACTAATTCTAACCCAATCCTGTTCATCTGGGGCTAAACATCCCCCAAATTGTTGGGCTTTTCCAGATTTGTCCATGGTTCTACAAACTGGTGCTTCTGGCTAATTCTGATTTTCACAAGGGTCTGGAAATTGGAATATGTTTTCCACACTAACTCTATGACTTACAGTGTGGCTAACCAGTCTAGACCAAATATGCAGATCTGGATTGTCAGAATTTAGTGTGCCAATTTAGATAGAAAGCTCAATTAATTAAAATAAAGAAACACAGAGACTGAATCTCATTGAGTTCAAGTAGAATCAGCTCAGTGGGTGGGAAAAAGAAAAAAGAATCAGTTCCTATAAAAAAGAAGAGCATAGTTGCTAGAACCTTCTAGAGATGTACAGATAGCAGATAGTTTTGGCAGGAAGTGGTGGGCCAAAATACATGAAACAACAACCTGAAAAATTAAGAGTTAATCAGGGATTACAGCAGGGATGAAAACAAACCAAAAAGCCACAACAACAACAAAAACAGGTGGAAGATAACAGGAAAATCTAATCTCCACTGCCCATGGGTTGGAATGTGATGTTTTGGCTGTGTTTTTCTTGGTAAACATCTCTACTATCTGCTTTTGAAATGATGGAGCTGCCTTTCAGTTTTAAAAACCGTATATTTCAGGCATCTCAAGATCTCAAGTAATCCACAATCTGGAGGCAAAAGTCAAGACTGAGTTGACAGAGCACAAATCTGTTTCATTTGACTATATTAAAGAGGTTTGCATTCTTTCAAGGGCTTACTAGTGAGTTGTTCAGAAGCAGTACTGACACAGGGGCCTGGGATTGTTGAGGGAGGCTTACACACAGAGAGGAAGGTTTGCCAATCCAGGAGCACTGAATCACCATGATGTAAACTTGCAGGACTTCATGGCTTCAGTGATACATCATTGATCTTGAATTCCAGTCCACAGAACTTTTTTTTATGGTAAGGAAAAGGATATGGGAAGAAAAAAGTATTATAAGCATGTTTCTCATATTTCTTCCCTCTTTTACCCTATAAATAAAAGGGCAAAGGTATTACTGGGCAAATGTTCTCTCGAAAAACTTGATTTCTTCTTATGCTTAGAAATTTTGCTACAGGGATAGTCATTGCTACTGTTTACAGTAGACATTCCAACCCTGAAAACTAAACTCTGAAGTATTTACTATGCTTAGATAAATCACATATTTGTCCTCATGAGTACAGCCTGTTCAGGTTTGTACATACCATTGTGTAATTCCCTAAGAACTCTTTCCAGTTTAAAAGCATGACTTTGGATACCTTTGTGGAAGTTGATAGAAAAGATTTTTGCTCTTTAAAATACTTGTTAAATAGGCCAGTTAAAAGTATGCTTTGTTACTGAATTTGGCCTTGATCAGTAGAGGCTCCAAGAATGCTGATAAAATAAGAGAAAAAGAAATCGGGCTTTTCCCCTGCCAGAATTGGAAGCAAGAGACCCAAAATGCCTATAATCCCAGCACTTTGGAAGGCCAAGGAAGGAGGATCACTTGAGCTCGGGATTTCGAGACCATCCTACGCAACAGAGCAAGACCCCACCTCTACAAAAAATTTTAAAAATTAGCCAGGCAGGGTTGTGCGTGCCTATAGTTGCAGCTATTTGGAAGGCTGAGTTGGGAGGATCACTTGAGCAAAATCAAAACTGATTTTGATTAAATCTCAAAGTAATTATGTTGACTGAAAGAAGCCAGACAAAAAATATGTATTATATTATTTCACTTATATGAAATTCTTGAAAATAAAAATTAATTTATGTAGCTAGAATGTAGATCAGTGGTTGCCTGGGGACAGGTTAAAAGGTGCAAAGAACTGCAGACAGGCATGAGAAAACCTTCAAAGGCAATGGAAATGTTCAACATCTTGTTTGTGGAGATGGTTTCATAGTTACATACATTTACCAAAACCTATCGAATAGTGCATTTCAAATATATGCAGTTTATTATTCAAAATTATACTTCAATAAAGTTGTGAAAATGGGAGTGGAGAAGCAATAAATACTGGTGTGGGTCAACAGCATGAACCATATCACCTTTTCTCATTTTCCAGAAGTATGCTGAGTTCCTTGGTCAGCCAAAATAACCACCCTCTCACCCATGTGAGAGGATCTTCCTTGTCTGTTGTACCTGTCATTTTCTTTTTTTTTCTGCTGTTATAACCAAGGACCACAGATTGGGTCATTCATAAGAAAACAGTTTAGGCCAGGCAGAGTGGCTCACACCTGTAATCCCAGCACTCTGGAAGGCCAGGGAAGGATTGCTTGAGCCCAGAAGTTCAAGACCAGCCTGGGCAACATGATGAGACCCTGTCTCTACAAAAAATACAAAAATTAGCTGGGCATGCTGTCATGTGCCCATAGTCTCAGCTACTTGGGAGGCTGAGGGGGGAGAATTGCTTGAGCCAGGGAGGTTGAGGCTGCAGTGAGCTGTGATTGTGCCACTGTACCCCAACCTGGGCAACAAAGCAAGACCCCACCTGAAAGAGAGAGGGAGACAGAGAGAGAGAGAGAGAGAGAGAGAGAGAGAGGATAAAAAAGAGAATAAAAAGAAAAGAAAAAGAAAAGACAAGACAAGACAAGAAGCTTTCTTGGTGTTGCAGGAAGTCAGGGACCCCGAATGGAGAGACTGGCTGGAGCCACGGCAGAGGAACATAAATTGTGAAGATTTCATCTTAATATGGACATTTTTCAGTTCCCAAATAATACTTTCATAATTTCTTATGCCTGTCTTTAATCTCTTAATCCTGTTACCTTCATAAGCTGAGGATGTACGTCACCTCAGGACCACTGTGATAATTGTGTTAACTGCACAAATTGATTGTAAAACATGTGTATTTGAACAATATGAAATCAGTGCACCTTGAAAAAGAACAGAATAACAGTGATTTTTATGGAACAAGGGAAGACAGCCATAAGGTCTGACTGTCTGTGGGGTCAGGCAAAAAGAACCATATTTTAGTTCTTGCAGAGAACCTACAAATAGATGTGCAAGTAGGAAAGATATCGCTAAATTCTTTTCCTAGCAAGGAATATTAATATAATACCCTGGGAAAGGAATGCGTTTCTTGGGGGAGATCTATAAACGGCTGCTCTGTCTGTCTTGTGCAGTTGAGATGAGGACTGAGATATGCCCTGGTCTCCTGCAGAACCCTCAGGCTTACTAGGGTGGGGAAAAACTCCACCCTGGTAAATTTGTGGTCAGACCAGTTCTCTGCTCTTGAACACTGTTTTCTGTTGTTTAAGATGTTTATCAAGACAATACGTGCACCACTGAAAATAGACCCTTATCAGTGGTTGCGCTTTTGCCATTTGCCCTGTGGTCTTTGTTGGACCCTTATCAGTGCTTTTGCCCTTTGTCCTGTTCCCTCAGAAGCATGTGATCTTTGTTAGACCCTTATTAGTGGTTCTGCTTTTTGCTTTTTGAAGCATGTGATCTTTGTACCTACTCTGTGTTCTTACACCCCCTCCCCTTTTGACACCCTTAATAAAAACTTGCTGGTCTGAGACTCAGGCGGGCATCATGGTCCTACTGATACGTGATGTCACCCCTGGTGGCCCAGCTGTAAAATTCCTCTCTTTTACTGTCAGTCTTTCTTAGCCGGCCGACACTTATGGAAAATAGAAAGAACCTATGCTGAAATATTGGGGGCAGGTTCCCCCAGTAACTTGGCTCATGTTTCTGGAGGCTGGAAAGTTCAAGAGTGTGATGCTGGCTTCTGGTGAGGGTCATTCCATGGTAGAAGGCATCATGTGGTGAGCAAGTGCAGGAGACAGAGAGAGTGAATAGTGGTGAACTTTTCCTTTTATCAGTGGCCCACTCTCAAGATAACTAATCCAATAATGGCATTAATTCATTCAAGAGGGCAGAGCCCTCATAACCTAACAGTGTCTTAAAGGCCCCACCTCTTAATATTGTTACCATGGCAATTAAATTTCAACATGAGTTTTGGCAGCAACATTCAAACCATTGCAGTACCCCTACAGGGATCCTGCGGAGGATCCTGCATGCTTTTTGCCTTGGCAGCTCATGTCCCATAGACAGATGGTACATGGAATTGTATAATCACAGACTGCATTTTTTTTTTGCCAAACTTGGAGTTCCCTGGCAATATAGCTCTTTTTAAACCCCCCTTAACTACCTTTGAATTTCACTTAAAGTGTATTTTGTTAGTAATACTAGAAATCTTGCTGAGCCATGAATGTTGAATCAGGACCTAACTTCTGAGTTTTGTCACTCTTAGTTACAGCTCTAGAGCATAAATCTATGTCATTTACTGTAGACACCACCTCAGATAGGATAGTATGGAGGCTGAGGGGATAATGTACAATGATATGACTCAATCCTCAGGCCACAGCCCATGCGAAGGCATGTCCAATGGGAAGCAGGGGGTGTTACTTTCATTGGCTGTGGGGTTCAATGCACAGGGAAGAGCCAGGGACCAGGCTTCCCAATTCTGACTCCTCCTGGGTGTTCTCTTTCTTCATGAGTACATTACCTATAGTAAGGGGGTAGTGTGACAAAGATTTTGAAATAAGTATGTTTAAGATACTCAAAGAAAAGTAAAAGCATAATAGCTATTAAAAATGAATAAAAGATTATGGCTGGGCATGGTGGCTCATGCCTGTAATCCCAGCACTTTAGGAGGCCGAGGCAGGCAGATTGTTTGAGATCAGGAGCTCAAGACAAGCCTGGCCAACATGGCAAAACCCTGTCTCACTAAAAATACAAAAATTAGGTGCGTGCCTGTAATCCCACCTACTCGGAGGCTGAGGCAGGATAATTGCTTGAACACAAGAGGCAGAGGTTGCAGTGAGCCAAGATCGAGATCATGCCACTGCACTCCAGCCTAGGTGACAGAGTGAGACTCTGTCTCAAAAAAAAAAAAAAAGAATAAAAGAATAAAAGATTATGGAAGAAAAGCAGTCAGAAATTAAACAAGGATGCAAAATAGTGAAGGGGAGATGAAAAATAGGTGCAGCTGGGTGTGGTGGCATGCACCTTTAGTCCCAGCCACTTGGGAGGCTGAGGCAGGAGGATCACTTGAGGTCAGAAATTCAAGGCCACAGTGCACTATGATCATGCCTGTGAATAGCCACTGCACTCCAGGCTGGGTAACATAGCAAAGCTCTGTCTTAGAAAAAAATTTTTTTTTAATTAAAAAAAAAAAAGAATAGGGACAACAGGTATAGACAGTTTTGTGGAGAGGTTTTACTGAGAAGAGGAAGCAGCTAGAGAGAAATGTGACTATCTTAAAACACAAGACTGACTGGAGTCTTTCTGTTGATAGAAATGTACACCCCATGATTCAGCAATTCTATTCCTAGATATAATAAAACCAACAGAGAGGACTGCACATGTGCACGAAAAGGCAGAAATAAGAATGCCCATAGCATTAATATTTGTAATAGGTCAAACTGGAAGCAATCCAATTGTTCATCTATGGCAGAATGGTTAAATAAAGTGTGAGACAGAAAAAAAGAAAAAAAAAAAAAAGAGGGGGCCGGTGTGGTGGCTCACGCCTGTAATCCCAGCACTTTGGGAGGCCAAGGCAGGCAGATGAGGAGATCATGAGATCAAGAGCATCCCGGCTAACACGGTGAAATCCTGTCTCTACTAAAAATACAAAAAATTAGCTGGGCATGGCGGCTCACACCTGTAGTCCCAGCTACTCAGGAGACTGAGGCAGGAGAATGACTTGAACTCTGGAGGCAGAGGTTGCAGTGAGCCGAGATTGCACCACTGTACTCCAGCCTGGGCGACAGAGTGAGACTCCGTCTCAAAAATAAATAAATAAATAAATAAATAAATAAATAAATAAATAAATAATAAAAAATTAATGCCTGGCCTCTGGGTTCGAATGCAGCCCCCGCCCTGCATGCCATGGTGCATGGTACATCATGGAGGACGCCTCGGGTGACCCACGGCGACCCCACTGCCCCATCCCGACTGCCTGGTGTTCCTGGAGCAGCTGTGGCGGCTCAGGGTGCTCTATTGGAAGCTGGATGCTGACAAATATGAGAATGATCGAGAATCAGAAAAGATCTGAAGAGAGAGGAACTACTCCTGGATGGACATCATAACCATATGCAAAGATAAACTACCAAATTATGAAGAAAAGATTAAGATGTTTTACGAGGAGCATTTGCACTTGGACGATGAGATCCGCTACATCCTGGACGGCAGTGGGTACTTAAATGTGAGGGACAAGGAGGACAAGTGGATCCGAATCTTCATGGGGGCGGGAGACATGATAACGCTCCCCTCAGGGATCTATCACCACTTCACAGTGGACGAAAAGAACTACACGAAGGCCGTGCGGCTGTTGGTGGGAGAATCATGTGGATGGTGTACAACTAGCCCGCTGACCATTTCGAAGCCCAGGGGCAGTACATGAAATTTATGGCCTTGACAGCCTAGGAGTGCTCCCTGGGAACTAACACGTGCCTTATAAAGGTCCTCAATATGATGAATGAGCAGAAAGTTAATCATTCTCTCTTTGCTTTTATAGGGTAGACTCGAAGCCGGGTTATTCTCCTTTGTAAGAGTATTTGATCAGATATTTTTTTCTTTTTTCTTTTTTCTTTTTTTTTTTTTGAGACAGAATCTCACTGTGTCACCCAGCCTGGAGTCCAGTGGCGCAATCTTGGCTCACTGCAAGCTCCGCCTCTTGGGTTCAGGCCATTCTCCTGCCTCAGCCTCCCGAGTAGCTGGGACTACAGGCATCAGCAACCACACCCACCTAATTCTTTTATTTATTTATTTTTTATTTTTAGTAGAGACGGGGTTTCACTGTGTTAGCCAGGATGGTCTTGATCTCCTGGCCTCGTGATCTGCCCGCCTCGACCTCCCGAAGTGCTGGGATTACAGGCATGAGCCACTGTGCCCGGCCTGATCAGAATATTTTTTAATGAAAGGATCTAGAAAGCAGCTTGGAAGTGTACGTAGTCACCTTCATTTTCTCTGACTCGATCAAGACTAGTGGGCCCATGGCCCTGTGTTAGTTCATGCATTCATCTCAGACCCAAATGAAAGTTTCAGCTCCCAAAATGCAGTTCCTTAGATGCTCGTCTGGACATGATGACGTGCCTGCCATATAAGAAGGTGCAATCATAGATAACACAGGTAGCCAGATAGAAGACTCTTTTTTTCCTCCCAAAATTATTCCTTGGGGTGGGGAGTGATATGGGGGAAGAGCTCCCATCTTAAGGGCACACACTGAGTTGCTTACGCTACTTCCTTGTTCAAAATAAAGTAACTACCTTAATCTAAAAAAAAAAAAAAGGAATATTTACAACATTGAAAATGAATGAACTACAATTTATGTATAGCATGGATGAAGTTCATAAACATTGGATAAAAGAATCCAGACACAAAATAGTGGTTGCCTTTGGGCAAGATAGAAGGTTGCAAGTGGAAGTGGCATCAAGGAGTTTTCTGGGGTGCTGGTAAGGTTCTCTTTTCTGAACTACGCGGTGATTAAATATGTGTATTCACCGTGTGGTAATTAATCAAACTGTTTACTTTTTTTTGAGACTGAGTGTCACTCTGTTGCCAGGCTGGAGTGCAGTGGTGAGATCTCGGCTCACTATAACCCCTGCCTCCTGGGTTCAAGTAATTCTCCTGCCTCAGCCTCCTGAGTAGCTGGGATTATAGGCACGCACCACCACGCCCGGCTAATTTTTTGTGTTTTCAGTAGAGACGAGGTTTCACCATGTTGGCCAGGATGGTATTGATCTCTTGACCCTGTGATCCACCAGCCTAAGCTCTCAAAATACTGGGATTACAGGCGTGAGCCACCGTGCCTGCCCAACTTTAAAAACAGAATTTAGGTAAAATCCACATAACATGTAATTGACCATCAACCATTTTAAAGTGGACAATTCAGTAGTATTTAGTGTATTCACAACATTGTGCAACCACCACCTCTATCTAGTCCCAAGATATTTTCCTCACCCCAAAAGGGAACCCCATACCCATCAAGCAGTTGCTCCTCTTTCTTCTGAGCTGTTGCTTTTCTACACTTTTCTACAAGCATGTTTTACTTCAATTTAAACTTCAGCCCATGAAATCTAGGCAAGACGAGGAGGAGAATGAAGTCATATAGGAGCTGATGGATGTCAAGCCATGCTGGGGTGGGCCACTGGGTTGAAGATTTTGAAAAGGCTGAAGAAGTATGGTAGTGGATGCACTTGAGTAAGTGAATTGAAAGGAAAGAGGTAGTGGTCAGAAGGTAGGATGCTTAAATAAAGATTTCACAAGTGTGTTCAATTCTGTTGATTCCAAGGAAGTGACCGTGTGTGTGTAGCTGAGGTGGAATGGTGAAAAAGATCATTGAGGACACGTCTGTTAAAGACCTAAGAAGCCAGAGCATTGAATGGTTCAACTACATGGTGTTAGGTGGTTCCAACCAATCAATGCTGAGGTCACAAGAATGGGTAAAAATGACATGGCAGGAGTTGGGGAGGAGGGGAAAGCAGGAAGCTAAGTTCAAGTCTCTCCTGCATGGAGGGGCATGGCCAAAACGTAGCTCACAGCTTAAAGGAGGAGAAGGGCCGGGCGCGGTGGCTCAAGCCTGTAATCCCAGCACTTTGGGAGGCTGAGACGGGCGGATAACTAGGTCAGGAGATCGAGACCATCCTGGCTAACACAGTGAAAGCCCCGTCTCTACTAAAAAATACAAAAAAAACTAGCCGGGCGAGGTGGCGGGCGCCTGTAGTCCCAGCTACTGGGGAGGCTGAGGCAGGAGAATGGCGTAAACCCAGGAGGCGGAGCTTGCAGTGAGCTGAGATCCGGCCACTGCACTCCAGCCTGGGCGACAGAGCCAGACTCCGTCTCAAATAAATAAATAAATAAATAAATAAATAAATAAATAAAGGAGGAGAAGGTCAAGGGAGTTAGCTGACCTGATCTTCAGAAGAGCTAGAGGTTTTGGAGGAGGGAATATAAATTGGAAACTGCAACTGCAAGCCACGAGGACACACTGCCTAAGTGCCACAGTGGCCTTGGGGACAGCCATGTTTCAGGTAGGGCAGGAGAAGAGATGGAGGATGTAGGAGAGTTTAAGATCACAGAAAGGAGCTTCTGAGAACACAGTGAGGTGTCGGAGAGGCAGTACTTGTATCATATTGGAGGACAGATATGGCAACACAAAAACAGGTGGGTTAGAGGTGACTGGAAAACAGGATGGAGGCTGTACGGGATTCAGCCTGAAGATACTCTTGGGGTGACAGTGGCAACCAGACCCGACAACGTGTGTCCTGGCATTTTCTCTCCCACCATTGCACTCCAGCCTGGGCAACAAGTGCGAGACTCCGTCTACAAAAAAAAAAGAAAGAAAAAATAGTATATGAAGTTTAAAACCTCATACGTTTAAGTAAGATTATACTGTTCTCATAACATATTAGCCAGCTGAAGTGGTTCACGCCTGTATCCCAACACTTTGGGAGGCTGGACAGGAGGATCAGTTGAGCCCAGGAGTTGGAGAATAGCCTGAGCAACACAGGAAGACACAGTCTCTACAGTTTTTTTTTTTGAAACGACTTTCGCTCTTGTTGCCAAGGCTGGGGTGCAATGCCGCGATCTCAGCTCACCGCAACCTCCGCACCCCGGATTCAGGCGATTCTCCAGCCTCACCCTCATAAGTAGCTGGGATTACAGGTGCCCACCACATTGCCTGGGTAACTTTTGGTATTTTTGGTATTTTTTTTTTTTTTTTTTGAGACGGAGTCTGGCTGTGTCGCCCAGTCTGGAGTGCAGTGGCGCGACCTTGGCTCACTGCAACCTTCGCTTCCTGGGTTCAAGTGATTCTCCTGCCTCAGCCTCTTGAGTAGCTGGGATTATAGGCACTCGCCACCATGTCTGGCTAATTTTTGTATTTTTTAGTGGAGACGGGGTTTCAACCTATTGGCTAGGCTGATCTTGAACTCCTGACCTCAAGTGATTCGTATAATTTGGCCTTCCAAAAGGCTGGGATTACAGGCGTGAGCTATCTCGTGCACAGACTACAAAATTGTTTTTGTACTTGCCAGGTGTGGTGGTGCGCCCCTCCTGTGTGTACACCCTGTGGTATTATTTGTAATATCTAAAAGAAGATTTTACTCCTAATATCACAGTGGGTGTACTCACGGTGATATTATTTGTAATATCTAAGGGAGATAATATTACTCCTAATATCACAGTGGGTGTACATCCTATGATATTATTTGTAATGTCTAAAAACCAATTTATCCTAATATCACAGTAAGTGTACACCTTGTGATATTATTCATAATTTCTAAGGGAGATGATATTGCTCCTAATATCACAGAGGGTGTATACCTTGTGGTATTATTTGTAATATCTAAAAGAAGATATTACTCCTAATATCACAGTGAGTGTACAACCTGTGATATTATTCATACCATCTAAAAGAAGATATTACTCCTATTATCACTGTGGGTGTACACACTGCTGTTATTCGTAATACCTAAAAGAAGATAGTGCTCCTAATACCACGGTAGGTGTACACCCTGTGATACTATTTGTAATATCTAGAAGTAGACATTACTCCTAATATCACGGTGGGTGTGACCACCATGATATTATTGGTAATATCTAAAAATATATATTACATTAGTCTTAATATCTAAGGGAGATGTATTACTCCTAATATCACAGTGGGTGTACACCCTGTGATATTATTCATAATATCTAAAAGAAGGTATCTAAAAGAAAATATTAGGAATAATATCACGGTGGGAGTACATGCTGTGTGTACATCCTGTGATAATATTCATAATGTCTAATAGAAGATATTAGTTCTAATATCACAGTGGGTGTATGCCCTGTGTGTAAACCCTGTGATACTATTCATAATCTCTAAAAGAACATATTAATCCTAAAATCATAGCGGGTGAACACACTGTATGTACACCCTGTGATATTAGTAATTTCTAAAAGAAGATATTATTCCTAATATCACACCGGGTGTAAACTCTCTGTGATATTATTCTTAGTATCTAAGAGAGATATTACTCCTAATATCATGGAGGGTGTACATCCTGTGATATTGTTCGTAATATTTAAGAGAGATACTACTCCTAATATCACAGTGGGTGTACACCCTGTGTGTACACCCACTGTGATATTATTCATAATATAAAAGGGAAGATATTACTCAACATCACAGTGGGTGTAAACCCTGTGATATTATCATAATCTCCAAAAGAACATATTTCTCCTAATATCACAGTGCGTGTATACCATGTATGTACACACTATCTTTTTATTCATAATATCTAAAAGAAGATATTACTCCTAGTATCACAGTGGATGTACACCCTGTGATATTTTTCACAATATCTAAAAGAAGATATTCACTCCTAATATCACAGTGTGTGTACACCCTGTGCGTACACACACTCTGATATTATTTGTAATATCTAAAAGTAGATGTCACTCCTAATATCAGAGTGGTTGTACACCCTGTGTGTACAGCCTGCCATAATATTTGTAAGATTTAAAGGAAGATATTACTCCTAAAGTCACAGTGGGTGTACACACTGTGATATTATTTGTGATGTCTAAGGGAGTTATTACTCCTGATATCGCAGCAGTGTACACCCTGTGTGTACACCCTGTGATGATATTATTCATAATATCAAAGGGATATATTACTTCTCATATCACAGTGGGTGTACACCCTGTGATATTATTCATAATATCTAAGGGAAATAACTTGTAATTTACAGTGGGTGTATACCCTGTAATAATATGATTCATAATATCTGAGATATGACTCCTAATATCACTGTGGGTGTACACCCTTTGATGATATTATTCATAATATCTAAGAGAGAAATTACTCCTAATATCACAGTGGGTTTACACCCTGTGATGATATTATTCGTCATGTCTCAGGGAGATATTACTTCAAATATCCCAGTGGATGTACACTCTATGATTTTATTATTCATAAGAACTAAAGGAGATATTCCTCCTAATATCACAGTGGCTATACACTCTGTGATATTATTCATAATACATTAGGGAGATATTACTCCTAATATCACAGTGGGGGGACACCCTGTGATGATACGATTCTTAATATCTAAGGAAGATATTCCTCTTAATTTCAGACTGGCTGTAAACCCTGTCATGATATGATTTGTAATATATAAGGAAGATATTACTGGTAATATCACAGTGGGTGTACACCCTGTGATTGTATGATTCATAATATCTAAGGGAGACATTACTCCTAATATCACAGTTGGGTAAACCTTGTGATTACGTGATTCATAATATCTAAAGGAGTCGTTATTCCTAATATTGCAGTAGGTATACACCCTGTGATATGATTTGTAATATCTGAGGGAGATATTACTCTTAATATCACAGTGAATATACACCCTGCTGTATTATTATTGATAATATCTAAGGGAGATAGTACTCCTAATATCACAGTGGATGTATATTCTTTGATAATATTACTCATAATATCAAAGGAGATATCACTCCTAATATCACAGTGGGTGTACACCCTGTGTGTATATCGTATGATATTATTCATAATATCATACTAATATCTCTAATTAGATACTAATTCATACCACAAGTGTACACCGTGTGATGATATTATTCATAATATCTCTCTTAGATATTATGAGAGAGATCTAAGAGAGATACTACGAATAATATCACAGGGTATAGACATAGGGTATACACCCAATGTCATATTAGGAGTAATGTCTCCTTTAGATATTATGAATAACATAATCACAGCGTTTACCCCGACTGTGATATTAGGAGTGACTAGTAATACCATATGAGTAGTAAATCATATCATTACAGGGTGTACACTGGCTTTGATATTAGGAATGACTTGACCCTGTGACTTTATTTTTTTGTAATATCTAAGAAAGAGATTATTCCTTATTTCACAGTGGATGCGGACCCTGAGATGTTATTATTCACTATATCTAAGGAACATATTATTCCTAATATCACAGTGGGTGACACTCTGTGGTGATATTATTCATAATGTCTAAGGGTGATATTACTCTTAATATAACAGTGGGTGTAAAGGCTGCGATGATATTACTTGTAATATCAAAGGGAGATATTACTCCTAATGTTACAGTGTGTATACACCTTGCGATGATATTGTTATGATATTAGTAATACTGAAGAGAAATTAGTTTTAATATCATAGTGGGTGTACACCCTGTAATGATATTATTCATAATATGGAAGGGAGATATTACTCCTAATATCACAGTGGGTGTACAGCCTGTGATATTATTTGTAATATCCAAGGGAGATATTACTCCTGTTCTCACAGTGGGCTTACACCCTGTGTGTAGTCCCTGTGATATTACTCATGATATTCAAGGGAGATATTATTCCTAATATCACAGTGTGTGTACACCCTGGGTGTACATTCTGTGATATTATTTGTAATATCCAAGGGAGATATTACTGCTAATGACACAGTTGGCATAATTCCTGTGACATTAATTGTAATATCGAAGGGAGCTATTACTCCTAATATCACAGTGGGCAGTGTCACGCCCTGTATGTACACCTGCTGTGATAGTATTTCTGATATCAAAAGGAGATATTACTCCTAATAACGCAGTGGGGTTTGTTACACACTGTTTGTACACCTAGGGTGATATTATTCATAATATCCAAATCAAATATCACTCCTAATGTCATAGTGGGGGGTGTTAACCACTATGTGTACACCCATGGTGATATTATTTCTAATATCCAATGTACATTTTACTCCTAGTAACACAGTGGCAGATGTTTCACCCTGTGTGTACACTTGCAGTGATATTAGTTATAATACTGAAGGGAGATATTACTCCTAATATGACAGTGGGGGTGTTACACCCTGTGTGTACACCTGCGGTGATATTATTTATAATATGTAAGAGAAATATTACTCCTAATATCACAGTGGGTGTACACCCTGTGATATTATTCGTAATATCCAATGGAGATGTTACTTCTAATATGAAAGTGCGTTTACACCCTGTGATAGTATTCTTAATATTCAAGATTGATATTACTCCTAATATCACAGTGTGTGTACACCCAATGATATTATTCATAATATCCAAGGGGAATATTACTGCTAATATCACAGTGGGTGTACACCCTGTGATATTATTCCTAATATCTAAGGGAGATATTACTCCTTTTATCACAGTGTGTGTACACCCTGTGATGTTATTCGTAATTTCTAAAAGATATTGCTAAAAGGCTTTGCGCATGTTGGGATGAAAATGAAATGGAGGTCATGATCTTTTTAAGAGTGGAGAAGAATGAACACAAAGTATCGTTTCATAAAAGCCAATTGCAGCATCTCTGTCCATGGGGCTTCAGGGGAAGAGATGAAACCTTTGTTGAGATTCTACCACGTGGGCCAGGCAGGGACACAGAGTTATTTATGGCACAGCCCTTGTCTTACTTGGTGAGGAGGAGAAGGAGCAGAAACCTAAAGGGGGATGTGCAGGGCCAGGATGCCAGTGGGGGTCGCATTCCAATAATAGCTAAGTCTGGGCAGGGGGAGGGCCAGGCTGTGCGATGGTGGATGGAGGGGTACAAGGAAAATGGCTCTGCAGGACGTACTGGTAGATGTAAAGGAAGGTGTCCAGGGGTCTGGCCTTGCTGGAGGACTTCAGGGGATGGTAGCAGCAGCATAAATAATACAGAAGCATCAAATAGGAGACGAAGACTTGAAAAGTCTATCAAGAAGTACAGAGGGAAAGTGCAGTTTAGGGGCTAGATTATGGAATGAGGAGATGGGCCAAATGCTGGGGACGGGGGGATAGCATGGTAGGAGGGGCTGAGATGGCTTTGGAGGGAGTTCCCCTAACCCAAAGGTTCTCTAAAGAAAGTGGGAATGATTTACAATACACTTGAAGGAAACTATAAGACTGCCTGAGAAATAAAAGAAGACCCAAGATTTCAAAAAATCCTGGGTCGGGTGTGCTGGTTCACCCCTTTATCCCAGCACTTTGGGAGGTTGAGGCTGGAGGATTGCTTGGGCCCAGGGGTTTGAGACCAACCTGGGCAACGAAGTGAGACCCCATCTCTACAAATTAAAAAGTTAGCCAGGCACGGTAGTGCGCCTGTAATTCCAGCTAATTCAGAGGCTAAGGTGAGAGGATTGCTTGAGCCTGGGAGGCTGAGGCTGCAGTGAGCCGAGATCCCACAACTGCACTGCAGCCTGGGTGACAGAACCAGACCTCATCCCCTCCCACCCTCAGAACAATCCTGAAAGGAGATCACACTTCTGGATGAGGAGATTGAAATGTCCATTCTTCCCACAGTAACCTTGAGTTTTAATACAACTGCAGAGTCCCACAGAATTTTTATTTTGCTTCTTGTACTTTACAAGCTGATGTGAGTTATCTGGAAGAATAAAGTGAAAATAGTGATCAGGAAAAGAAGAGTACAGGGGGAATATGGGTCCTGTAGGATATGACAAATTCTAGAAAGTGACATTAACTAAATCAGTTAATATTGCTCAAGATCAAGATAACAGAAGGAGTCTGGCACAGTGGCTCACTGCCTGTAATCCCAGCACTTTGGGAAGGCCAAGGTGAATGGATCACTTGAGCCCAAGAGTTTGAGACCAACCTGGGCAACATAGTGAGACCCCCCTCCCTGTGAAAAAATACAAAAATGTAGCTGGGCATGGTGGCAACGGCCTGTGGTCCCAGCTACTCAGGAGGCTGAAGTGGGAGAATCACCTGAGCCTGGGAGGTCGAGGCTTCAGTGAGCTGAGATTGTGCCACTGCACTCCAGCCTCGGTGACAAAGTGAGACCCTGTCTCAAAAAAGATAGCCGAAGATTGGGTGTGCTGGTGCGTGCCTGTAGTTCTAGCTACTTGGGAAGAGAGCTGAGCGGGGAGGATTGCTGGAGCCCACGAGTTCACGGCTGTAATGGGCTATGATGGTGCCTATGAATAGCCTACTGCACTCCAGCCTGGGCAACATAGTGAGACCTCCATCTATACAAAATAAAAGATAAGAGAAGGGTAGGCCTAGAAATGCTGCATAGTGGAATAGTTAATAAGAGTCTCTGTTGGAGGCCACCTGCGTTTGAGTTTTCATTCTGCCACTTGCCACCGTCTGAACCTGGACAGTTTCTGCATCTATAAAAAGAGGGTGATTGTTCCCATCTTATAAAGTCCTTTGAATATTAAATGAGCCAATGCATGTGAGGTTCTTAAAACAATGTCTGGCATACAGTTAATGCTCAATTTTATTTTCTTACCTGGTCTCTTTGAAATGCAGAAGCAAGTTACAGTATTATGCCTAGAACCCACTGTCAGTTATTTTCCTTCCTGCATTCATTAGATAAGTCTTCGACAAAGTGTTGCCCAGCACCCTGTTCTGAGAAAAAGAGTTCTTGGATTATATGTTATGGTGACGTTGCACATATATACTCCCTCGGTTACCAGGTTGAATTTTGAAAATCCCAGAGTAAATACAGTAACTGTTGACCTCCTGAGCTACTGTTCTATAAAACACACTTTGAGGAAACACTGTGTTGTATAAATCTAGATCAGAGAAAAGGTTAAAAGACAGATCATCTCAAAATCTCAAATGGGGTCAGGCGCGCTGGCTCAAACCTGTAATCCCAGCACTTTGGGAGGCTGAGGTGGGTGGATCACGAGGTCTGGAGAGCGAGACCATCCTGGCTAACCCGGTGATAGCCCGTCTCTAGTAAAAATACAAAAACTTAGCCAGGCATGGTGGTGGGCGCCTGTAGTCCCAGCAACTCAGGAGGTTGAGGCAGGAGAATGGCGTGAACCCAGAAAGCAAAGCTTGCAGTGAGCCAAGACCGTGCCACTGTACTCCAGCCTGGGTGACAGAGCGAGACTCTGTCTCAAAACAAGAACAAAAACAAAAACAAAAAATCTCAAATGGGCCTTTTTTTCTGTTTCTTTTTTTTCTTTTCTTTTTTTTTTTTTTTCAGACGGGGTCTCCCTCTTATCACCCAGGCTGGAGTGCAGTGGCTTGATCTCGGCTCACTACAAGCTCCGCCTACCAGGTTCATGTCATTCTCCCGCCTCAGCCTCCCGAGTAGCTGGGACTACAGGCGGCCGCAACCACGCCCGGCTAATTTTTGTGTTTTTAGTACAGACGGGGTTTCACCGTGTTAACCAGGATGGTCTTGATCTCCTGACCTAGTGATCCACCAGCTGCGGCCTCCCAAAGTGCTGGGATTACAGGCGTGAGCCACCACGCCCAGCCTTTTTTTTTTTTTTTTTTTTTTTCTTTTTTAAGAGTCCTCATCTCGCTCTGTCATCCAGGCTGGAGTGCAGTGGTGTCATGACCATAGCTCACTCCATGCAGCCTCTAACTCCTGGGGTCAACCAACCCTCCTGCCTCAGCCTTCTCAGTAGCTAGGACTATAGGCATCCAACATCATGCCCAGCTCATGTTTTGCACATTTTTCAAGAGAAGGGGTTTCGCTATGTTGCCCTGTCTGGTCTACAACTCCTGGCCTCAAGTGATCCTCCTGCCTCAGCGTCCAGAGTTGCTGGGATTAACAGGTGTCAGCCATCATGTTTGGCTCTGTTCAAATGGGCCATATTTTACAGCCATTATAATAGAGTCAAGTAAAACAGTATTTGCAGATTAGATGTATTGTTTATTTCAAGGCATATGTATCTATGAACTGAATTAGTAGTTATTTTTAGCAATCGACATGTAATAATGATTGCAGCAATTACTCAAATAATTAAAGCAAAACTAGTGCTTTTGCAATAATTACTGAAGCAACTGTACTTGGACAGAGCTGTCTTTTGTGGGCTTTAAGTCTTTATATTTCCTTTTTTTTTTTGGCGACAGTCTTGCTCTTTCGCCAGGCTGGAGTGCAGTGGTGCGATCTCGGCTCACTGCAACCTCCGCCTCCTGGATTCAAGCGATTCCGCTGCCTCAGCCTCCTGAGTAGCTGGGACTACAGGCACAAGCCATTGCGCCGGGCTAATTTTTTGTATTTTTTAGTAGAGACAGGGTTTCACCGTGTTGGCTAAAATGATCTGGTCCTCCTGACCTCCTGATCCGCCCGCCTTGGCCTCCCAAAGTGCTGGGATTACAGGCGTGAGCCGCGCCCGGCCTATATTTCCCATTTTATTTTTAATGGACGCAGGCGGGGGAACATCACACACTGGGGTCTGTAGGGGGAGTTGCACGTTCTGCACATGTAACCCAGAACTTAAAGTATAATAGTAATAAAGATCCTGAATCATTACTTCTTAAAAATCTAACTCTGCAGTAGGAACGAAAGAGATTTTCTAACTAAATATTCTCTCTTGACAATACAAATTCCCAAAACCAAGGTGTGTGATACTAATCCTAAGGATTCTAGTCTATTGTTACCATGAAATATTTTCACCATGTTGCTAGAAAAGACCAGTCCCTGTCAGTTCCCTTCTGTTAGCGCTGGTGGAGTCATGAGCATCGTCCTACGATTCTTTGAAGGTAAAGCATGTGTCTTACCCAGCTTTGCATCTGCAACCCAGCCTTGTCCATGGCATATAGATGCTGAAAATATTTGCTGAATGAATAAGCTCAGTCCTCCCAAAAGAATCATAAACGACATTTGCTATATAATGTTGGCATTATAAGAGCTTATGCAGTTTCTACCACTGTTCCCTGAGAACAGGCTTGAAATAATTAAATTATGCCAATTATGCTGATCTTATTTTCCAGGATCACTATCAAATAGGCAGGAACAGTTTTACAACTAGCATGACAGTTAACTATAGGAAGACATATGCTTCTAAAATGTTGGAAAATTGTTTTTGTGGTGGTTTTACACATTTCTCCTAACCTAATTTATATAATATTTGCTTTAAAGAGTCCTTCGAATATAAAACTATGAAAAGACATTTTATAGATTGTATATCTTAAAGTCTGAATTTGTAAAATCCGACAGGTAAAAAGCCATTTCTTTCTTTTTTTTTTTTTTTTGGAGACAGAGTATCACCCTGTCACCCGGCTGTAGTGCAGTGGTACGATCTCAGCTCACTGCAACCTCCGCCTCACAGGTTCAACCGATTCTGCTGCCTCAGACTCCCGAGTAGCTGGGACTACAGGCGCCCATCCCCACATCCAGCTAATTTTTTTGTATTTTTAGTAGAGACAGGGTTTTATGGTGTTGGCCAGGATGGTCTCGATCTCCTGACCTTATGATCCACCCACCTCAGCCTCCCAAAGTGTTGGGATTACAGGCGAAAGCCACCACGCCCGGCCGTAACAAGCCTTTTCTAAATATCAATTCTGTTGGAGAAATAGTTTAGGAAAAAATTCAAGAGTACCAACTACAAGAGATAGATTGTAGTAAACTTCATTAGTTTCAAGAATTGTGAATTTTCAGAGCCTTGGTGTATGTAGAATTACAAGAATGGAACACAAACACACACACACACACACACACAATGTTTTCTCACTATCTGCCCTTAGGGCCATACCTGCTTGTCTGCATGTAACCCAGGGATGATGGTGGGTGAATAATTAACTGCTGTTTATTTGTGCTAATGAAGAGCAGTCACATAAATAATACAGGCTCTTAGACTCCAGGTCAGTATTCCCATCCTGGTCACCCCAGTGCCAGGTACCAGACAACTAGGGACACAACCGGTATGTCCCAGAGCCTGAGAAATTATTTAAGCAAGTGAATCCTAAATTGGCTTACCCTGCCTTGCTGTGGAAACCACAACAAAGAATCGTGGCCGTGCTTTCTCCGTGCCTCTCTGCCTCTAGATGGATGCAAGCACTTGCTTGTGGCATTACATGGTGTGGCATGTCCCGCTCTTGGAAACTGTGAGTTGCAAACTATTTTTTCTAGGGCAGACATCACCTGATCTGTTAACTTCGCTATATGCTATAGCTTGAATGTGTCCCCTGCAGTTCATGTGCTGGAAACTTGGTCCTTTGTGGGAGTGTTGGGAGTTGGAGCCTAATGGGAGGTGTTTGGGTCATGGGGGCAGGGCCCTCATAAACAGATTAATGCTGTTACCTTGGGAGTGGATTTGCCCCGTCTTGCTTTCTCTTTGCCCTTTCACCATGTGATGATGCCTTCCACCATGGGATGACACAGCAAGAAGGCCCTCACCAGATGCTGGCATCTTTATCTTGGACTTCCCAGCCTCTAGACATGTGAGATGCAAACTTCCATTTATTATATATTACCTCGTCTGCGGTATTCTGTTCTAGCATCCCAGAATGGACTAAGACATGATACCTGAATAAGGATAAACCCTACATTTTAAAAAACAGCCTGTTAGAACAATTCAAGGGACCAGAAGTTTGCACTATGTTGCAAGGCAACAGTTTCAGCAGTGAATTGATGGCAAAGTTCTTTACCATCTTAAGCTGAAAATGGCTTCCCGGTACATTTCAATAATTCTCAGCCTCCAGGGCAATAGAGAATGAATCTATTCATTTTTTTCAGGCAATGAACTATCAGATATCTGAACACATTTATAAGTGTCTTTCCTCAGATACCTTTACAAGAAGCACACACATCAATCTACGGATTTCTTTGAACATTTTTTCCACTCTTATTCCTACAGTAATTAGCATTTTGCAAGTCACTTTGACTTCAATTACTCAATGGATTGAGTGTTTTCTTCCAACATTCTCAGTTTCCTCTAGGATTATTGATTGATTCATTCATAGATCAATTAAGCAGAGCCTCAGCAGTCACACAGCCTTCACTGGTTCATCAGTGTCTTTCTTAAAATGTGGTCTAGGCCGGGCGTGGAGACTCACACGTATAGTTCCAGCACTTTGTGAGGCCAAGGCGGGTCAACCACTTGAGGCCGGGAGTTTGAGACTATCCTGGCCAACATAGTGAAACCCCACCTCTAGTAAAAATATAAAAAAATAAAATTAGCTGGGTATGGTGGTGCATGCTTGTAATACCAGCTACTCTGGACGCTGAGGCAGGAGAATTGACTTGAACCTGGGAGGTGGAGTTTACAGTGAGCCAAGATTGAACCACTGTTCTGTAGCCTAGGCGACAGAGTGAGACTCCATCTGAATTTAAAAAAAAAAAAAATCTTAAATGTGGATTTATTATTACTGGCTTACCACATATGGCTTTGCTGGCACGATTCCCTCCCTGGATCTAGAGACTAGGTATGTTCTATTGCTTGGCATGCCATTGGCAAACATGTCTGGGTCCTTCTAAATCAATCACCATGAAACACATTGTATCACATAAGAAAGTAATTCTACAGTTGCTGTGTTTTTTTTGTTTTCTTTTTTTTGAGATGGAGTTTCGCTGTTGTTGTCTAGCCTGGAGTGCAATGGCATGATCTCGGCTCACTGCAACCTCCGCTTCCCGGGTTAAAGCGATTCTTGTGCCTCAGCCTCTTGAGTAGCTAGGATTGCGAGCGTGCGCAACCATGCCCGGCTAATTTTGTATTTTTACTAGAGACGGGGTTTCTCCATGTTGGTTAAGTTGGTCTTGAACTCCCGACCTTAGGTGATCTGCCTGCCTCAGACTCCCAAAGTGCTGGGATTACAGGCGTGAGCCACTGCGCCTGGCCACCACCATAGCTTTCTGGACTTTTAGTTAAAGATGTAAAATTCACCATTGTTAAGTATACATGCCTCATTACAGCATCTTTGTTTCCTTTTACTTAAAAAATGTTTTAATACTCGGGAAGACAAAGGCATATTTATTTATTTTATTTTTGTGTTGCTCTGTTGCCTAGGCTGACATGCAGGGGTGCCATCATGGCTTAGTGCAGTTTTCACCACCAAGGCTCAAGTGACTCTTCCACCTCAGCCTCCCGAGTAGCTGGGACTACAGATGTGTACCACTATGCCCGGCTAATTAAAAAATATTTTTTTTTTTAATTTTTTATAGAGACAGGGCCTTGGCCATGTTGACCAGGCTGGTCTTGAACTCCTGGGCTCCTGTCTCGGCCTCCCAAAGTGCTGGGTTTAGAGATGTGAGCTAATATATGTTAACCGTAGAACAATTATTTGACAAATATAAAAGAGCTAGTTCTCTGTATTCTTACCCCTAAGATATAATATTTTGGTATACATTGCTTCATACCTTTTCCCTATGCATAAAGCCCTTGGTTTTTTTTAATGGATAATATTACACATATAAATGTTTAACAACTTGGTTTTCTCGATTATCAATATATCTTGGATAGTCTAGAGCCATACTTAGGAATGAATTACAATTATTAGCAGAGCTCCCTGAGGGCAGGGACTATCTTAAGTACAGTCATGTACCACTCGATGTTTCAGTACACAATGGACTGCATATATGACAGTTATCTCATAAGATTGTAGTGGAGCTGAAAAGTTCCTATTGCCTAGTAACATCAGAGTCAACAACATCTTTGTGTAACATGTTATTCATGTTTGTGGCGATGCTGGTATAAACACACCTACTGCACTGCCAGTCATATAAAAGTGTAACACACACAATTATGTACAGTACATAATACTTGATAATGATAGTACACAACTATGTTACTGATTTATGTATATACTGTGATTCTTTTTTAAGACATGGTCTCGCTCTGTCACCCATGGTGGAATGAAGTGGTGCTATCTTGGCTCACTGCAATCCCTGGCTCCCGGTTCAAGTGATTCTCCTGCCTCAGCCTCCTGAGTAGCTAGGATTACAGGTGTGTGCCATCGTGGCCAGCTAATTTTGTGTTTTCAGTAGAGACCCAGTTTCAGTATATTGGCCAGGCTGGTCTTGAAATCCTGATCTCACGTGATCTTCCTGTCTTGGCCTCCCAAAGTGCTGGGATCTGGGATTACAGTCATAAGCCACTGGGCACAGCCTATTCTTTCCAAAAAAAAAAAAAAAAAAAGAAAATGTAAGGCATTCGAATTTAGCAGTGGGGGGCTATATACCAACTTTAGTGACACTAAATGTTAATAAGTTCTAATAATCCACTACTGTTGGAGCCACCTGTACTATAACTTTTGTAACTATTTTAGAGTGTACTCCTACATGTATATATGTGTGTGTGTCTATATATATATATGTATATATGTATATGGAGTTGTTACTATATATATGTATACGTGTGTTTGTGTGTGTGTGTATATATATGTATATATATAATGTTAACTATAAAACAGCCTCAGGCTGGTCCTTCAGGAGGTATCCAAAACAGGCCATTGTTATCATAGGAGGCCACAGCTCCATGCCTGTTACTTCCTCTGAAGACCTTCCAGTGGGACAAGATGTGGAGGTGGAAGACAGTGATATTGATGATCCTAACCCTGAGTAGGCTGAGGCTAATGTATGTGTCTATGTCTTGGTTTTTAACAAAAAAATTATTAAAAAGTTAAAAAAAATAATAGAAAAAACTTATAAAATAAAGATATAAAGAAAATATTTTTGTACAGTTGTACGATGTGTTTGAGTTGTAAGTGAAGTGTTACTACAAACAGCAAAAAAGTTTAAAAAATTTCAACATTTATAAAGCAAAAAAGTTACAGTAAGCTAAGGTTAATTTATATTGAATAAAACAATTTTAATTAATTAGTGTGGCTTACATGTGCAGTGCTTGTGAAGGCTGCAGTAGTGTACAGTAATGTCCTAGGCCTTCACATTCACTCACCACTTACTCAGCCACAGCAATTTGCAATCTTGCAAACTCCATTTATTTATGGTAAGTACTCTATAGAAGCATATCTTTTTTTTTTTTTTTTTGAGACGGAGTCTCGCTCTGTCGCCCAGGCTGGAGTGCAGTGGCCGGATCTCAGCTCACTGCAAGCTCCGCCTCCCGGGTTTACGCCATTCTCCTGCCTCAGCCTCCCGAGTAGCTGGGACTACAGGCGCCCGCCACGTCGCCCGGCTAGTTTTTTGTATTTTTTAGTAGAGACGGGGTTTCACCGGGTTAGCCAGGATGGTCTCGATCTCCTGACCTCGTGATCCGCCCGTCTCGGCCTCCCAAAGTGCTGGGATTACAGGCTTGAGCCACCGCGCCCGGCCAGAAGCATATCTTTTTTAAAAAATCTTTTATGCTATATTTTTACTGTACCTTTTCTATGGGCCTGTGAGGCCTGTAGGTTCCCATGTCCACTAGCCCCCCCCCGCAGCTGGCACCTCAGTGGTCTGCTCCGGTTGCCAGGTGCAGATTCTGTTCCTAACCGAAGGCTGCCTATTCTTAGGTGCTTCTTGTGGCCCCGACAGGCCTGGGTTACTGCGGTGGCCACTGCCAGAGCAGCCTTGGCGCTATGGAGGAGCCCGGGGCTACCCCTCAGCCTTACTGGGGGCTGCTCCTGGAGGAGCCGCGCAGGGTTGTGGCAGCACTACCTGAAGGCAGGGGACCAGATTCGACTCCTTATGGTTTTCCATGGGGATTGGTGATATGTGCAGCTGTCGTTGGATTTTTTGCTGTTCCCTTTTTCTTGTGGAGAAGTTTTAGATCGGTTAGGGGTCGGCTTTATGTGGGAAGAGAGAAAAAGCTCGCTGAAGCGCTTTCTGGACTAATTGAAGAAAAATGTAGACTACTTGAAAAGTTTAGCCTTCTTCAAAAAGAGTATGAAGCCTATGAAGTAGAGCCATCTTTAGAGGATGCCAGCTCTGAGAAGGAGGCAACAGAAGCACAAAGTCTGGAGGCAACCTGTGAAAAGCTGAACAGGTCCAATTCTGAACTCGAGCATGAAATACTCTGTCTAGAAAAAGAGTTAAAAGAAGAGAAATCTAAACATTCTGAACAAGATGAATTGATGGCGGATATTTCCAAAAGCATACAGTCTCTAGAAGATGAGTCAAAATCCCTCAAATCTCAAGTAGCTGAAGCCAAAATGACCTTGAAGAGATTTCAAATGAATGAAGAACGACTGAAGATAGCAGTACAAGAGGCTTTGAATGAAAATTCTCAACGTCAGGAAAGCCAGAAACAGCTTTTGCAAGAAGCTGAAGTATGGAAAGAACAAGTGAGTGAACTTAATAAACAGAAAATAACATGTGAAGACTCCAAAGTACACGTGGAACAAGTTCTAAATGATAAAGAAAATCACATCGAGACTCTGACTGAACGCTTGCGAAAGATGAAAGAACTGGGTGCTATACTTGGAGAAGACATAATGGATGATGGTAACTTGGAATTCGAAATGAACAGTGAATCAGAAGATGGTGCTAACTTAGATAATCCTCCGAAAGGAGCTTTGAAGGAACTGATTCGTGCAGCTAAGTTAAACACTTTGTTAACGACCTTAGAAGGAGAAAGAAAAGAACTTTATATTCAGTTATCTGAAGTTGATAAAACCAAGAAAGAGCTCAGAGAGCATATTAAAAACCTTCAGACGGAACAAGCATCTTTGCAGTCGGAAAACACACACTTTGAAAGTGAGAATCAGAAGCTTCAACAGAAACTTAAGGTAATGACAGAATTATATCAAGAAAATGGAATGAAGCTATACAGGAAATTACTGGTAGAGGAAAATTACCCGTTAGAGAAAGAGAACCTTTCTAAAGTAGACGAAACGATCAGCCATGGCACTGGAGAGCTGGAGACCTGCAGAAAGCGAGCCAAAGATCTTGAAGAAGACTTTGAGAGAGTTCTTCATTTTTATCAAGGGAAGATTATTTCCTATGAGAAAAAAGTACATGGTAATTGTTTGGCAGCTTGGACTGCTGAAAGAAACCTCAATGATTTAAGGAAAGAAAATGCTCACAACAGACAAAAATTAGCTGAAACAGAGTTTAAAATGAAACTCTTAGAAAAAGATCCTTATGCACTTGATGTTCCAAATACAGCATTTGGCAGAGAGCATTCCTCATATGCTCCCTCACCACTGGGTCGGCCTTCATCTGAAAGGAGAGCTTTTCTCTATCCTCCAACTTTGTTGGAGGGTCCACTGAGACTCTCACCTTTGCTTCCAAGGGGAGGAGGAAGAGGCCCAAGAGGCCCAGGGAATCCTGTGGACCATCAGATTACCAATGAAAGAGGAGAATCAAGCTGTGAGAGGTTAACCAGTCCTCACAGGGCTCCTTCTGACACTGGGCCCCTGTCGCCTCCGCGGGAACAGGACCGTAGGATGATGGTTCCTCCATCAGGACAATCATATCCTGATTCAGCTCTTCCCCCACAAAGGCAAGACACATTTTATTCTAATTCTGCTAGACGCTCTGGACCAGCAGAACTCAGAAGTTTTAATTTGCCTTCTTCGGATAAAATGGATGGGTCAATGCCTTCAGAAACGGAATCCGGTAGAAATGATACCAAAGACAATCTTGGTAATTTAAATGTGCCTGATTCATCTCTCCCCGCTGAAAATGAAGCAACTGGCCCTGGCTTTGTTCCTCCAGCTCTCGCTCCAGTCAGAGGTCCATTGTTGCCAGCGGATGTGAGGGGCGTGTTCATGAGAAGAGGACCTCCCTTCCCTCCACCTCCTCCAGGAACCATGTTTGGAGCTTCTCCATATTATTTTCCACCAAGGGGTGTCCCAGGTCCACCACGTGCTCCATTTGCAGTGAGAAATGTCTATCCACCGAGGGGTTTTCCTCCTTACCTTCCCCCAAGACCTGCATTTTTCCCCCACCCACACATTCTGAAGGTAGAGCGAGTTCCCTTCAGGGTTGAGTCTGCCTTCAAATGAGCCTGCTACTGAAGATCCAGAACCACCGCAAGAAACCTGACAATATTTTTGCTCTCTTCAAAAGTCATTTTGACTGTTCTCATTTTCAGTTGAAGTAACTGCTGTTACTTCAGTGATTACACTTTTGCTCAAATTGAAACTTAATGGAATTATAATTCTCAGGATAGTATTTTGTAAATAAGGATGATTTAAATATGAATCTTATGAGTAAATTATTTCCATTTTATTTTATTCTAGATAGTGTAACTATTTTAATTTGATTAACAAATCCACTATTATAGAAACAATAGTGGCAATAGTGGGAGTTTTATATATGGAATCTTGCAGGTGGGGAGGCTTTAAATTTTAAAGGCCATGGCATTATTCGAAGAACTGTATTTACTGTGGTTGTAGACAAATGTGAAAGTAACTTTATGCTTAATTAAATAAATTTTAGTTGATTTAAATGTATATATAGATTGCATTATTCTTCAGGTATGGAGAGACCAACAGATCAAGTGTCGATTGCCACTGAAGAGAGAGTTTGTCACTCACAGACCCCAAGAGAAGGGAAAGTGCTGTGCCATGCAGCACCGAATAGGGAGGCACTATGGTCAGCGAGCAGGCAGGAGTGATGGAAAAACATGGGCAAGAGTCTTTATGGTGGTTTCCACGGGAAGGAATAAGTGAGGCAAGGTAAGCAGGGTTAAGGTTAGCTATTATAGTTTGAGTAATTTCAGCAGGCTCTGGGAATAGGGGATGTCCCTAGTTGTCTGGTACCTGACCCTGGAGTGCTTAGGGCAGAGGAACAGTGGCCTAGAGTGTGTGAGTCCTGTGGAAGGCTGATGGAGTAGGTAACTGGGGGCATGAGCTCTGGACTGGTTAGCTTGTGTGTGAAAAGCACGCTCATGGGCAAGTTTACTGTCTCTAGGAACTGGCTAACCCTGGGAGGGAAAAGCCTGACAACGTCAGCAAGGCCCTAGATGTCGAAGCGTCTGGATACATAAAAATATATCATTGCGGCCGGGTGCGGTGGTTCAAGCTTGTAATCCCAGCAGTTTGGGAGACCGAGATGGGCGGATCACGAGGTCAGGAGATCGAGACCATCCTGGCTAACATGGTGAAACCCCATCTCTACTAAAAATACAAAAAATTAGCCGGGCGTGGTGGCGGACGCCTGTAGTCCCAGTTACTCGGGAGGCTGAGGCAGGAGAATGGCGTGAACCTGAGGCAGGAGAATGGCATGAACCCGGGAGGCGGAGCTTGCAGTGAGCTGAGATCCGGCCACTGCACCCCAGCCTGGGCGACAGAGCGAGACTCTGTCTCAAAAAAAAAAAAAAAAAATGTGTATATATATATATATTGTTGATATAGTATCAGAGCCTCCGTCTTCACGTGGCCTCTGATGAAGGCCTCTAGAGTGAGGTCCCTTAGGGGATGTCAAAGGTCGTTCAAGAGAGCAGAAGCCACAAGGCAACGTAAAGCCTCAGTGATATCCAAAAGAAGATATTACTCCTTATATCATGGTGGGTGTACACCTTGTGATATTATTTGTAATATCTAAAAGAGGATATTAGGAGGAATGTCTCCCTTAGATATTACAAATCGTATTTTCAAAGGATGTCAACCCCTTTGATATTGCAAAAATACCTCTCTTAGAAATTACAAATAACATCATCACAGTGTGTACCCCTGCTGTGATATTAGGAGACATATCTCCCTTATATATCACGAATAATATCATTACAGTGTGTACATACACTGTGATGTTAGTAGTAATATCTTCCTTAGATATTATGAATAATATCATTACAGGCTCTACACCCACTGTGATATTAGGAGTAATATTTCCCTTAGATATTACGAAAAAGTCAGAAAGACCAACGACCAGATTCCTTATGAATGAAGAAACGATAAAAGGCGGCACTGAAACTGGCCCAATAGTCTGAAAGACAGTTCTTTTACATAAACGTAGAAACTGACCCTTCTGGTCTTAATGCCTGAAATTTTACGTTGGTTTTATCTGAGTTCCTTCCTCAGGAAAGGACCCCAGCCTTCTCAAAAAGTATCAAAGAACTGAAACTCACCAGATCACCACAAGCAGACCATGAGATGCCAGACCCCTCATCATTGTGATTTCTTCCTTAGGCCTCTCAAGTTCCCATTTTCCTACACATGTTTACATTGCTTCCTTGCTATATTAACTCCTAATTTTAGTTGTCCAGGGAGATAGAGTTGAGACTGGTCTCCATCTTCTTAGCTGCAGCACCTGATTAAAGCCTTCTTCCTTGGCAAGAGGTAACGCCTAGAGCCTCAGCAGCCACTTTGAACTCTGGGGTGATCTTTGAGTTAATCATTGTCTCAGTGATTGGCTTTCTTTGGGGTAAGCAGCAGGACCTAGACTGAACTCCTGATGTTTTGGTAATCATCATGCATTTCAAATTGTGTTCTTGCTCTTTTAAACTAGTTGAGAATTTTTCATGGAAGTTGTTCTTCACTTTAAAAATATTTTCTATAACATCATTAGCTTTTATGGAAATTTATTTCTTCTCGAGTTTGTTACAGAAGTGTAGTCCTCAGTAATGAGATTTCACTGTGTTGCTTCTTATGACAGACATGTTAGAACAGCCTACAGCAGCACATTCACTTTCAGACCAACCTAACTTGCACCCACCATGCTCAAGGGGGCGGAGAACAGTGCTTCTCTGGAGGAAATGAGACACCTCTGAATTCCCTGTGGACATGCCCAGGAAACTCCAACAAGGGTGGCAGATTCCTGGACCTTGTGTTGAAACAACAATAATCCAAAAACTGTGTGACATTGACCATCTCAATTATTTCCTTTTTCCTTTCACAAACTGGGTAGTGTTTCCAAACTATATAAACAAATGAGTGCCGTGGTTTGAATATTCCCTGCAAAACTCATGTTGAAATTTAACTGCCGTTGTAAGAGTACTAAGAGGTAAGACCTTTAAGAGGCGATTAGGTCATGAGGGTGTCTGCCCTCATGAATGGATTAATTGCTGTTCTTACAAGAGTGGGTTCATTATCTTGGGAGTTCAGCCACCTTCCTCTCTCTGTCTCATGTACTTCTTTGCCAAGTGATACCTTCCACCATGTTATGATGCAGCAAGAAGGCCCTCACAAGATGCAGTCCCTTGATCTTGGACTTCTGAGCCTCCAGAATTATAAGCCAAATAAACCTCAATTTTCTGTAAATATCCTAGTCTGTAGTGTTCTGTTATAGCAGCAGCAAATGGACAAATAAGTAAGTATGAAGCTTCTCAAGGTTAAGTCACTAAGGCCTTTGAGATCATTTGAGTCTAAAAACTGCTGAAATGAAACTTAGCTTCTAGCTGCCTATTTAAGTTTCATATGAAGTCACTTAGGGTTAGGATTAGGTTTGCATGTAAAATAAAAAATGGCTCATGCCAGAGACAAACTTATTTCTTCTAATGTATAGGTGTGATTGTGAGGAGTGCAGGCCAGCTCCTTGATGACAGGGACCAAGAAACCTATTTCATTGTTTGCTGTGCCTAGCATCCATTCTGTAGATCACTCCATTGTTCAAGTGGCTGCTGAGGCTGTAGCCATTACCTTCTCATTTTGGTCATAAGAAGATGGAAGGTAGGAAGAAATTACACATCCCACCCTTTAAGGATACCTCCTGGAAATTACACATACCACGTCTGCTCACATCCTGTGGACCAGAAGAAATCACAACATAGTATATCTAGCTGCAAATGAGGCTGGAAAATACCATCATTATTCCCTATAGCCATGGGGTCAGCTAAATATTAAAAATTACGTTGCTAAAGAAGAGTAAAACAGAACAGATATTGAAGATAACAAGCAGTCTCTGACGCAGGATCTAAGAATAATTATTCCCTTTCCTGATACCCTGAGCAGTAAGACCAAGCTCAAAGTTCAGCCTCCACATTGACAGCCAGCCATTAGAGAAGGTAAATGCACTTCATAAACTAGGGAAATGAGAATTAATGAATCTCAGGGTTCTCCCTCTCTCTTTTTTTTTTATTTTTAAATTTTTTTAGAGGTGGTGTCTTAATCTGTTGCCCAGGCCGAAGTCCTGTGGTGAGATCTCGGCTCACTGCAACCTTCGCCTCTGGGTTTCAAGAGAATCTCTTGCCTGAGCCTCCTGAGTAGTTAGGATTACAGGTGTGCACACCCACACCTGGCTAATTTTTGTATTTTTAGTAAAGACCGGGTTTCACCATGTTGGCCAGGCTGGTATCGAACTCCCGACCTCAAGTAATCTGGCTGCCTTGGCCTCCCAAAATGCTGGGATTACAGGGGAGTACAGGCGGGAGCCACTACGCCCGGTCTCTTATCCCTTTTTAAAAACCTGCTTCACTCATACTAAGAGTGCTCTTGAAAGCTACAGAGAAATAAATCTTCCTTTCAGTGAATTGAGAAGGCCTTGGTTATTTTCCCTTCATTCACAAGATTTGTTTTTTTTTTTTTGAGACGGGATTTTGCTCTGTTGCCCAGACTGGAGTGGAGTGGGACAATCATAGCTCACTGCAGCCTTGACATCTGGACTCAAGCAGTCCTCCTGCCTCAGCGTCCGCAGTAGCTGGAATGACAGGCACAGTCCACAACCCCTGGCTAATTTTTAATGTTTATTTTGTTGTCGTTGTTGTAGAGACAGGGTCTCACCATGTTGCCAATGCTAGTCTGAAACTCCTGGGCTCAAGCGATCCTCCCACCTCAGCCTCCCAAAGTGCTGGGATTACAGGCATGAGTCATCATGCCCGGCCTACTTCACAAGATTTAAGACATTATCTCAGACTTTCAATGTCTCCTGGACCTTGGCCACAGCCTCCTATTGGTTTCCTTGTCTCTGCTCTGTCCCCACTCCAAACCATCGCCTACCCTGCTGCTGGAGTTACTAGATCTGCCTGTGTAGACTACTTCTTTGGCTCCTAGAGGATAAAGGATTACTTCCTTAGACTACATATGAGACCTGCCACGGTGGGCCCTGGCCTCCTTTCACCCCCGCCCCTGCCTACTGCTCACTGTTCCCTGGTCAGGCCTGTGCTTGTGCACATTGCCTCCACTGTCTGGAATGTGTGTCTCTTTAGGTTGAGACTATGCTGTTTCTCTCTGAAAAACTGGTTCTATTCCTCCCCCATCCCAAGAAAGAACTGGGAATTGGTCCCTCTGGTGTGTTTCCATTACATATTCTTTGTAGAGTCATGCCGTAATGATGTCTTCACAGATCTCTTGTCCTGATCACTCTGTAAGCTCCTAAGAGGCAAAGAACATCATGTCTTACCAAGTTACCTACATACCAGGGGCTGCCTGGCTCGTGATACGAACAGAACAGAATGAAGAAGAGGCTCAGCAAAAGCCAGTGGCCGGCCGGGCGCAGTGGCTCTTGTCTGCCATCTCAGCACTTTGGGAGGCCGAGGCAGGTGGATCACCTGAGGTCAGGAGTTCGAGACCAGCCTGGTTAGCATGATGAAACCTCATCTCTAGGAAAAATACAAAAATTAAACAGGCATGGTGGTGGGTGCCTGTAATCCCAGCTACTCGGGAGACTGAGGCAAGAGAATTGCTTGAACCCAGAAGGCAGAGGTTGCAGTGAGCCAATATCTCACCACTATACTCCAGCCTTGGCGACAAGAGGACACTCCGTGTCAAAAAAAAAAAAAAAAAAAAAAGCTTGCGGTCAGATGAATGGAAGCAAATTCATGAAAATGTTTCCTTCAACCTGAGAAAGCTGATTAATAAAAGAAAAACACGTAAAATAAAGCAAAATGTTTCTGTCTGATAATGCTCAGAATCGTATTTTCTTTTCTTTACTCTTCTTTTTTTTGAGACAGAGTTTCGCTCCTATCACCTAGGCTGGTGTGCAATGGTGCGATCTCAGCTCACTGCCACCTCCACATCCTGGGTTCAAGCAATTCTCCTGCCTCAGCCTCCTAAGTGGCTGGGTGGGTGCCCACCACCACGCCTGGCTAATTTTTGTAGTTTTAGTAGAGACGGCGTTTTGCCATGTTGGCTAGGCTGGTTTCAAACTCCTGACCTCACGTGATCCACTCCCCTTGGCCTCCAAAAATGCTGTGATTACAGGCTTGAACCACTGCGCTCTGCCCATATTTGCTTTTCTTAACTACGTTGCACTAAATACCTGTTATAGTCAATAGATTGAGTTGAAGTCTTAAGAGACACATCAAACATTCACTTATTCACTCCGAGGGGCCAGATTCAGTGCCAGACCTCTAGTGAGGAGGCCACTACAGTAACCTGGGGGAGAAAAGAGCGTGGCTCAGCCACTGGAAACAACAAAGAAGACCACGATTATTAGAATTTTTATTATTGATTTAGAAACAGGGTCTTGCTATGTTGCCTGTGCTGGAGTGCAGTGGTGATTCACAGGCATGATCATAGCTCTCTGAGCCTCAAACGCCTGGGCCCAAGCCGTCCTCCAGCCTCAGCCTCTCAAGTAGCTGGGACCACAGGTACATGCCACTATGCCTGGCTTAAAAGGCCACAGCGTTTTAGAGCTATCTTCTAGCGGCACATTTGCAGTTTTACCTTTAGTAAAAGTGCCACATTCTTCTTCATTCTAGACTACTGCATTCTGCGCCATCAGTATAAACATTTATTTCCCTGAATAAGATGAAGTCAGAGATCTACTGCCTTAATAATGGACAGACAGTGGAACAGAGCATGAAATAGCTCTTTGTCCTGAAAGAAAATTGACCATTAACTATACGCCCAATATTGTTTTAAGAACCTCACATGCATTGGCTCATTTAATATTCAAAGGACTTTATAAGATGGGAACAATCACCCTCTTTTTATAGATGCAGAAACTGTCCAGGTTCAGACGGTGGCAAGTGGCAGAATGAAAACTCAAACGCAGGTGGCCTCCAACAGAGACTCTTATTAACTATTCCACTATGCAGCATTTCTAGGCCTACCCTTCTCTTATCTTTTATTTTGTATAGATGGAGGTCTCACTATGTTGCCCAGGCTGGAGTGCAGTAGGCTATTCATAGGCACCATCATAGCCCATTACAGCCGTGAACTCGTGGGCTCCAGCAATCCTCCCCGCTCAGCTCTCTTCCCAAGTAGCTAGAACTACAGGCACGCACCAGCACACCCAATCTTCGGCTATCTTTTTTGAGACAGGGTCTCACTTTGTCACCGAGGCTGGAGTGCAGTGGCACAATCTCAGCTCACTGAAGCCTCGACCTCCCAGGCTCAGGTGATTCTCCCACTTCAGCCTCCTGAGTAGCTGGGACCACAGGCCGTTGCCACCACGCCCAGCTACATTTTTGTATTTTTTCACAGGGAGGGGGGTCTCACTATGTTGCCCAGGTTGGTCTCAAACTCTTGGGCTCAAGTGATCCATTCACCTTGGCCTTCCCAAAGTGCTGGGATTACAGGCAGTGAGCCACTGTGCCAGGCTCCTTCTGTTATCTTGATCTTGAGCAATATTAACTGATTTAGTTAATGTCACTTTCTAGAATTTGTCATATCCTACAGGACCCATATTCTCCCCGTACTCTTCTTTTCCAAGATTCTGATCACTATTTTCACTTGTTTATTCTTCCGGATAACTCACATCAGCTTGTAAAGTTCAAGAAGCAAAATAAAAATTCTGTTGGACTCTGCAGTTGTATTAAAACTCAAGGTTACTGTGGGAAGAAAGGACATTTCAATCTTCTCATCTAGAAGTGTGATCTCTTTTCAGCATTGTTCTGAGGGTGGGAGGGAACGGGGTCTGGTTCTGTCACCCAGGCTGGAGTGCTGTTGTGTGATCTCGGCTCATTGCAGCCTCAGCCTCCTGGGCTCAAGCAATCCTCTCACCTCAGTCTCTGAATTAGCTGGAATTACAGGCGGCACTACCATGCCTGACTAATTTTTTAATCTGTTTGTAGAGATGGGGTCTCATTTTGTTGCCCAGGTAATGGTTGATCTCCTGAGCTAGTGCTGTATAAATCACACTGAGGAAACACTGTGTTGTATAAATCTAGATCAGAATAAAGATTAAATGTCAGATAATCTCAAAATCTCAAATGGGCCTTTTTTTTTTTCTTTCTTTCTTTCTTTTTTTTTTTTTTGAGGTGGAGTCTTGCTCTGTTGCCCAGGCTGGAGTGCAGTGGCGTGATCTCTGCTAACTGCAAGCTCCACGTCCCGGGTTCATGCCATTCTCCTGCCTCAGCCTCCCGAGTAGCTGGAACTACAGACGCCCGCCACCTCACCCAGCTAATTTTTTGTATTTTTAGTAGAGACGGGGTTTCACTATGTTAGCCAGGATGGTCTCGATCTCCTGACCTCGTGATATGCCAGCCTGGGCCTCCCAAAGAGCTGGGATTAGAGATGTGAGCCACTGCACCCGGGGAATTAGTAATTATTTTTAACAATCCGTATGTAATGATGATTGCATCAATTACTGAAATAATTAAAGGAAAAGTAGAGTTTTTGCAGTAATTACTGAAGCAACTCTGTTTGGATAGAGCTGCCTTTTGTGGCCTTTAAGTCTTTATCTTTCCAATTTTTTTAAATGGATACAGGGAGGGGAATATCAGACACCGGGGCTTGCCAGGGGGTGAGGGGCTAGGGGAGGGATAACGTTAGGAGAAATACCTAAGGTAGGTGACGGGTTGACGGGTGCAGCAAACCACCAGGGCATATGTATACCTTTGTAACAAAACTGCATGTTTTACACACGTAACCCAGAACTTAAAGCAGAATAATAATAATAGTAATAAAAGATCCTGAATAATTTCTTCTTAAAAGTCTAATTCTGCAGTAGGAACAAAAGAGATCTTCAAATTAAATCTTCTCTTTAACAATCCAAATTCCCAAAACCAAGATGTGTGATATTAATCCTAAGGATTCTAGTCTATTGTTACCATGAAACATTTTCACCATGTTGCTAGAAAAGACCAGTCCATGTCAGTTCCCTTCTGTTCCCGCTGGTGGAGTCATGAGCATCCTCATACGATTCTTTGAAGGTAAAGCATGTGTCTTACCCAGCTTTGTATCTCCAGCCCAGCCTTGTCCATGGCACAGTCAGATGCTGAAAATATTTGTTGGATGAATAATCTCAGTCCTCCCAAAATAATCATAATGGAAATTTGCTATATAATGTTGGCATTATAAGAGCTGATGCAGTTTCTACCACTGCTTCCTGAGAACAGGTTTGAAATAATTAAATTATGCCAACTAATTATGCCCACCTTATTTTCCAAAGTTCGTATCAAATAGGCAGGAAGAGTTTTACAATTAACACGACAATTGCCTATAAGAAGACATGTGCCTGGTTTATATAATATTTGCTTTAAAGTGTCCTTCAAAAATAAAAAAATGAAAAGGAATTTCAGAGACTGAATCTCAGAAGGCTGAATTTGTAAAACCTGGCAAGTAACAAGCCTTTTCTAAATCTCAATTTAGTTGGAGGAATAGTTTAGAAAATATTCAAGAGTGCCAACTACACAAGATAAATTGTAGTAAACTTCATTAGTTTCAGAATTGTGAATTTTCAGAGTCTTGGTGTATGTAGTCCAATCTAATTACAAGAATAGAACACAAACACAAAAATCAAATGTTTTCTCACTATCTGCCCTTAAGGCCACACCTCCTTGTCTGCATGTAACCCAGGGATGATGATGGGTGAATAATTAACTGCTGTTTACTTGTGCTAATGAAGAGCAGTCACATAAATAATATAGGCTCTTAGACTCCAGGTCAGTATTCCCATCCTGGTCACCCCAGTGCCAGGTACCAGACAACTAGGGACGCAACCGGTATGTCCCAGAGCTTGAGAAATTATTTA